>NC_134719.1:37847954-38150984 GCF_049634645.1 Pelodiscus sinensis | reverse complement strand
GGAAACACATTGAGGAAGATATTATGGAGAGAAATATAGTTACACCACGACTGGTTAGTTGGGGAGGGGGAAAAGGGGAGACATGATGGGACTGACATGGAAAGGTAAAAATAGTTTCAAGGACAATTAATGAAGCTATAATTTTTGGGGAAAAGCACAGGATATTTGTTTTTTTCATGACACATGGATAAGGGTCTGGTGCTTCTGGCACTCAGGGGTCAGGGAAGAAGTTGCTGATCCTGAAAGGGGAGGAAAATCAGTCCTTGTGCACAAAATACACAAAAATAAAGTGCAAGAGGAAATAATCCATTGTAGTATTGTATTAAAATGCTATTTCATGTCAAGTAAAAAAACTTATGAAGATATAATTAAAAATGAAATACTCTTCTTTGTATAGGAATAAGATGGAGCTTGAAAAACCTATGCACTAAGTGAATTAGTGTTACCACACCACAATGCATCTGATCCACCCCATATACTCAAGGAAGAGCTGGAGAAATAAGTTACATAAACAGAAAATGAATTTACTTTATATGCTAGTTTGAAGCTTAGTCACCTTCAAAAACAGAATGTTGCCAATTTGTAACTTTATAATACTTCCTCTTTTTAATATTTTCTTCTTCTCTGGGTCTCTACAAACAGAAGAATAATGATTAAGGCACTGATCCTACAGTGAAGACACATATGTGCCACTGAACAGGGTTTGTGCTAGTACATCTATTTGTACCAGTGGGACCTAAATGGCTAAAGAGAAAATTGTTGTTAGATATATAATATTAAAAAAAATCAGAGAGAATTTCAATTTTCAACTTGATTGTGTCCCTTTAACTGTCCAATACATCATTAATAATAATTATGTCTGATTCTAACAGTGTCCTTTCAGATTAGATAATACTTTCTCCCCCTTCTGTTCTACCTCTGTCCATAAAAATGTACAAAGAGAATCAGAGGTCAATATCACTAATAACTATTATCAAGATTAAAATGCTCAAATTGCAGGCAACAAAGTCATTGGCTTTTGAGAAAACAATAATATATACTGAAGTATAAATGCAATGCAAAATGTTGATCATAGCATGACTTGTTAGTTTCACTAATTATTTGGGTTAGCTTATGAGTTGAGGCTTGATATTTTTATCATTTGTAAAGTTAACCTATATCTAACTTAAAGATACTGTTCCTCTCCAAAAACCAAAGGCACTGTCATTTCTTTGCCATATTTTCTCAAGGCTTATCTCACTATTCAGATTGTTAAAGTAGCACATTGATTATTTGTATTTCTTCAATAATATAAATGTTTGTAGGTTACAGACATGGTTCTCTCGGTGTGACATTCCATCAAGATTTCATTTGTTCACAGCTTTCTGCAGGAGGGAAGGAAGCAAAGGGAGATGAATACTAAAGGCTATTTCAAGTCAGTCCCTTTAAAAAGTCACCAAACAACAAGCAATTTATGTTTAGAAAGAACTAAATGTGAGTAAAGAGAAGTTCTATGCATTCATAAAACTGATTAAAATCATAGCCAAATTCCTGCTTATTGACAAATATAATGTCTATCCCTAGTTAACTACACAGAAATGTCTCTTATTTCCATGGATTGCAAACTGAGAGGATTACATTTGCTAAACTATATTTTTTGTAAATAATTTTTACCAACACTAAAGAGTCACCGATGATTCTTATTGGAGACATTTAACTTGATAGTTGTCACATATATAAGTTTTGCAAAGGCTGATTTTTTCTGAATTCCAAGTAAGACTGCAGCTTCTTAATATCTTTGCATTTCCAATATTTACCTCACACAATATCACCTCAAATGGACAAGGTTACTTAGTTCCACATTGACATGAATCAGAGGGGTAGCCGTGTTAGTCTATAAGGTGCCACAGGACTTCTCGTTGTTAGTTCCACATTGTATTTATATGACGATTATCTGAAGATTATCAAACTCCTACAGAAAAATCTTGACCATATACATTGGAGTAGATCTTCTGCAGGTTTAAATTGTCACAGAAGCTCAACTGACTTAAGAAAAGTTATTGCTGTTTACAGCAGCTAAGGATCTGCCATTAACTCAGATGGGTTCAGTTAACGGATGACTGTTCCAACAACTGGTGAAGTGTAGTGTAAGTTTTAATACATAACAGTATTTCCTTTCTTAATGTAAGTTTCAGACTATTTGATAAATCAGACCACTACCCATGGAAATAGAATAAATTTTCCAATCTTTCACAGATACTGTGGCTGACTGAGGGAGGATTTATCCAACGGGGTAGATGTGGCCAGGCTTAGTGAAGTTTTGAGGAGAAGAAAACATGGTCAAGAATTTGAGTTGGTCAACAACCAAAAGTCTTGGCAGCTCTGGCAGCATACCACACAATTCAAGAAAGCAGAGGATGACTGAAAACTGAAGACAACACCTTGACTTTTAGGTCAAACCTTAAAGGTGCCCTCTCATTTAACTATTATAATAGATATCAACATAAAAAAGAACTTGTCCTATACCTTGAATAATACACAATGCCCAATCAGGCTGATAGTTCTGGGTGCTGGCCTTTGATATTCTCTTTCCAGATACTGTTCAAGGTTTTTATATTAAACCTGATTGATTGATACATGGCATGTTTAGTAGCATCCTGGTCAGTGATTATCTCCAGCATGAAAAAAGCCTCAAGCTCAGCTGTGAGCAAGTAAACACTTTATGTTGGGAATTATGAGCACCTGAATGGAAATTACAGGGCTAATGATGTAATTGAAAAAATATAAGTGGAAACAAAGAGGAGGTCAGAAAGAAAGTCTGGGATGAGGAGGACCTCATCTTGCAGGAAATCTGCATTATGCTGTGATATTTTGCAAGTTAAAAACCAACATGCACAAGTGGTGAATGGGTAACAACCAGGTGAGTGTCTGAGACAGCAAAATACCCTGAGTAGTGAGTTGTAAGAGGCTCCTTGTGACATGGACACTGTCATGCTAAATATCCATCTGTTGTTTGTTTTGTTTTTTACAAAATAAAAATCTTGTGTTTATATCCTGAGTAATACCTTTAGATTAAAGTTCACAATTTTTAAAAATATTATTTATCACCATTCAACTATTTAGCCTATTTTGATTGCCTAACCTGAATGAAATGAAATCCAGTCCACTTTTAGATACTTACTGACGTACTAGCGCAATGCAGCATTGTTTTGGATACAAACTCTAAAAAAGTCTATATGTAAAAGGAAAACATCACAGCTACTTTACATCTAGGTATTTTTATTATTTTAATAGAAACATGTTCTAGGTTTTGGAATAATAAGTTTTCCAAAAGTTATATCTAAACCAAAATTTATTTGCCTTATAGTTGCTCTTGAATAGTAAATATGTAACTTACAAGGTACAATTCAGACCAGCCAATTAATAAAGTATTTTCTAAGAGGCTGAAAACAAGAAAGCAATTTAATTTAGGAATCAAGTACAGGGCCTGGTTCTGCAAAGAATAAAGGGTATAGAACAGCCACTGGCTACAGAAGAAGTTGAGGGTATTTAAAAACCTTACAGGAGACTTTCAATATCCTAGAAAATCAGATCCCAAATCTGCATCTTAAAGTAAACTGTCTTGTTCACCTATAAACAAAAAGTAGTAAGTGCAAATGTTCAAAACAGGATAGGTCTTTCAAACATAGTGTGACGTATGTGTTTCATTTATAGAAACAAGTTAGCAATTTGCATACCTTTTAACAGCTGTTATGGTTTCTCTTTGACATAATTACGGAATGCATGTCTGCCATGTGGATTCTTAACAATTATAATGTTTTTTTAGGTATCCTTAAATGTTTACTGCAATTATGTTTATATCATGTTTTTTTACATGAGGTACCATATCCCTGCATTATAAGAGAACTAATTGTAATGGATTAGTAGGCAAAAGCAGGGATGGGCAAATACTGGCCCCAGGGCTGGATCTGGTTGACCAGGGGTGAACTGCCACCATTTTGTTGCCCACTACTAGCATAGGGTATAAAGGCCCTACAGCACAGCTGCCAGTTGGCCTGGGCCAGCTTCCTCAGGCTTGCAGGAATCAGGCTAAATAGCAGATCTAAAAATTATGACATTCAGGATTGGGCTGGAGCTTGAACTTTGTGGTCCTTCACCCTCACAGGGTCTTAGAGTTCAGGTTGTAGTCTGAGCATAAACCTCTACACAACAATTTTTCAGCCTCAGAGCCTGAACAACAGGAGCCTGAGTCTGACTTGGGCAGACCAGTAAAGCCAAAAAGACAAGATTGCACAAATACAAGTCAAATAACTTTTTTTTTTTCAGTCTTTTACACAAAGCTCTTCATAGCCTCAAATAAGGATTGGATTCCTTTCTAAAAGATATGCTGTAGGATAACGATTATTGGGCTCACTACAGAACTAAATAGTACGGTGCGACTGGGTTTACAGGAATATTGGAAATTTGTACTCAAATGTTGAATTATAGCCTAAATGCTACAGAAGTACATGTGACATCAATACCAAATGAGTTTGCACCTAATTATGACAAGGTTTGTGAGAATCTTTTATTGGACCAATTTCTGTCGGTGAGACAAGTTTTCAGACAACACAGATCTCCTCTTCAGGACAAAACATTTGCTGCTCCTACAAATGTAATTTTAAACATTCCTCTGTTTCATAGCAGAGAGTTCACAATCTATTGGGTTTAATTAAGAAACTTCAGAGTAGTTATCACTCATATGCTGGTGTTAAGAAAACAAATAATCAAAAGATTGACAGAAACATAAAACTGGAAGGAACCTTCAGAAGTTGTCAAGTCCAGTCCCCTGAATTAGGGATGTTACATTTCAATTAATCAGCTAATGAAGTATCTTGATGGAATTTCCATCAATTACTTAATTAGTCAATAAGGCAGAGGTGGGGCGCTCATTATCCTGGCTGTGTCTCTGCCTTTGAAATGCAGTAAGTTGTGTGGAGCTCTTGCTACATTTCAAAGGCAGAGACTAGCAGTCGGGATCTGGTGTGAGCTGGGACTGAGGCAGTCCCCGCTTGTGTCATTTCCTCACCTGTGCCTCTATCGCCTCTGCTCCCCTGCAGAGATGGTGCTGGGGGAAACCAGCACTAACTCCTGCTCCTCCCCTCCATCCCCTTGCTGAGAGAGGCAGCAAGGGTAGGGGAAGCAACTATTCCAGTCACTACTCAACTACCCAATAAGCATATGCTGAGGTATGAATAGTGACAGAGGTATTTATCTAACCTGCTCTTAAAGATCTCAATGATGAAGATTTCAGAACCTTCCTTAGCATTTATTCTAGGAATAAAGATTTCCACCCTGACAGGAAATTTTTCCAAATGTCCAAACTAATTCTTCCTTGATGAAATTTAAACACACTGCTTCTTGTCGTATCATCAGAGATTAATGTGGATAATTTTTCTCCCTCCTCCCTGTAATAATCTTTTAGGTACATGAAAGCTATTTCAGTCCTCTCTTTCAGACTAAACAACACCAGTTCTTTCTATCTTCTCTCATAGGTCCTGTATTCTAGAATTTTTATATATATTTTTCTTTTCTCTGGACCTTCTCTAATTTATCCATATCTTCTCCAAAATGTGGAGGCAGAACTGGACACAACTTTCCAGTGGAAGCCTAATCAGTACAGAGTAGAGTAGAGCAATTACTTCTTGTGTCCTGCTTACATTTTGGCTGTGTCTACATTGGCAAGATTTTGCGCAAAAGCAAGCACTTTTGCGCAAAAACTTGCTGCCTGTCTACACTGGCCACGAGTTCTTGCGCAAGAACACTGACGTTCTAATTAATGAAATCAGTGCTTCTTGCACAAGAACTATGACACTCCCACTCAGGAATAAGCCCTCTTGTGCAAGTGGTTAAAATGGCCATTAGAGCTTTCTTGCACAAGAGAGCGTCTATACTGGCACAGATGCTTTTATGCAAAAGCACATCTCTTGCACAAGGACACGTGCCAGTGTAGACGCTCTCTTGCGCAAATACTCTAACGCAAAAACTCTTGCGTTAAAGAGTATTTGCGCAAAATCTTGCCAATGTAGATGTAGTCTTTTACTAATACATCCCAGGAAGATTTTTTGTAACAATGTACACTGTTAATTCATGATAGTTCAAAGATTACTTTCATGCATGTAGCTAATTATATTGTGTTTGTACAAATTAGCCTATGCTATCCAGAGCTGCCTCTGTGCACAGTGGTCCCAAGCACCCCACAGGCAGGGGCTGCTCCTACTGGAATGCTGAAGCAGCCCCAGTGCAGTGGTGGTGGTGGGGCATTTCAGCAAGGCTGGAGAGGCCCCCTCCTACTCGCTCCCCTTTAATCAGTTATCTGGTTGAACAATATGTTTAACCAGTTAGGGATATAAAATCCCATTAAATTGGCTATTTCAGACTCCAATAATTTTATCTCCTCTGTCAAAATTACACGTAAATATAAATGAGGCCTATTCTCTGATTGCCATACACTCTCAATTTGAGAGTAAATTCAAATTTGAAAATTGTGTACAATATACACTGTATATAAACTATGCCTGTGGCTTAAATATCTATGTACTATATTTATGTGTATTAGTAGAAAACATGACATAAAACTTTGTAATGTTCAAGGGCTGTACTTATTGCATCATCAAAGCTCTAGTTATCATTCATTATGATCTTTACATTAGGGGAGCTGGTTTTCAAACTCCAGCACCGAGTGACAGGGTGCTCCGCAGGAGTGAGGCCGGAGTGCACTGGCAGCCAGCCCCACCCCCAGGAATTATAGATGAGTCGATTAACCCATAAGAATTTGAGGTTACTCGACTATTCAGTTAACGGATATTTAACATCCCTACTTCACAGACAGGTCTCTACCCTCACTTAAAGACTGAGCATGGGAACACACATTGACCTGTGCAGACATCACAAGACTGGGGCCCTATGTCACTACAATAATAGATAGATGTTTGCACTCACAGACAAATTTACTAAACAATCTTACTCAGTTGCTTAGTAACAACAAAAAATGCCAATCATTGTTTACCAAGGAAAAATTGCTGAGAATCAGAAGAGTTAGTAGCTCCCCTGTTATAAAAAGTGTTCCAACTAAGGATACTTTGAGCCTGCAGCTGTCCACCCCATTACTGGTACAGAATAGAAATTTAAGAGTTGGCAAAATTTTCGTTGACAAAAATTACTGTGTTTAATGGACAGTGAATCCCTGTTGGGGAAAAAAACAAACTTCTCTATGCCTGCCAGAGAACCAAGGCATGCAAACTCCTGAGGGAGGTGGGGAGAGGAGCAGAGCATCTTTCTCATTGTTTTGAAATGACCACATGCACTTGACCCGTGTCTTTCCCTTTTCTATTTTTCAGTTGCAATCCCTATTTTCTGTTCTTTAAAATTAAGCAGACGGTGAAGTCTCGGGTTGGCGTTTGTGCAACGCCTTGAAGATGGAGAGTTTGGCTATTTCTGTGCCAAACTGTATTGCCATTATCGATCCATTAACAACCTGCGGGGTAGAGAGGTCACTGGGTTGCTGCTCCCACTGGGCACGGCCGAGCGAGCCTGCAGACAAGCGCAAGGCGCTCTCCTGGCCCCTCCCGCTCCCGTGCTGAAGGCCTCCCCTGCCCGCTGCGGGCCGCTGTCCCAGACGTGCAGGGGGCGATGAGCCGAGCCGGCAGCAGCTGCCGAGCCCCGGGACGGGATGTGGGACCGCAGCGTCCCACCCCTGCCGCCCCGCGGGCAAACCACGGCGGCCCCGCAGCCGCGCAGCACCCGGGGCCAAGTGCAGCAGGGGAAGGAGGGCGCGGGACGGGCGCTGCCCACTCACCGGCTCCAGCCCCGCAGGGCCCGGCCGCGGCGCGCGGGGGGCTCGGGGCTGGCCGGGCCCGGGCCGTACCTTGCTGAACACCTCCAGGTCCTCCTCGTCGTCGTCCAAGTCCAGCTCCTGCGGGCAGGCGGGGGGCGGCGGGGCCCGCGCGGCAGCGCCGCTAGGGGGGGAGCCGGAGAGCAGCGGCCCCGGTACCCTGCTCTGAGCCTCCATCCCTCCGTGGCTGCCCGGCCGGCCCTGCAATTGGCTGCCGGAGCCTCCCCCGCCCGCCCAGTGCGCAGGAGTGGAAGCGGCCGCCGGCGGGGCGGGAATAGCGGAGGCTGCTGGGGGCGGAGCGCAGCGCCCTGCTGCCGAGCGGGGCCCTAGCTGGGCTGCAGCCCGGGAGCCTGCAGGGTCAGGCGGCAGGACTCCCCGGGAGATTTAGTAGCGGGCTGGGTCATTGATCGGGTGTCTGCGCTCTTAGGGGGCTCTAGCCTGCCGCATCTCTGCAATTGCAGGAGGCACGGAGCTAGCGGAGGGCAGGGGGAAATGCTGCACTCAAGTTGCTGCAAAGTCTGCCGAAGAAGAGCTTTGCGTAAACTTGAAAGCTTGTCTCTCTCACCACCAGAAGTTGGGTCAATGAATAAAAGATGCTGTCTCCTTGTTTCCCTAAAAAATCCTGGCAGGCAAGCACGCAGAATTGCACCTCCTTCACTGGAGCCAGCCGTTTCTCTCGTGAGCTCTTGTGCAAAGTTTACTGAATGAGCAAGCAAGCTGAAAACGCAGTGTTTATTCTGTGGTTTATTGATAAATATAGCTGCTTTTGCACTTTTGGTCCAAGCAGTTAGCTAATATCTTGGGGGTCTTGCTAGGACTGTTTCCCTTAGGAGGAAAAACTGATGCAACAAGTTGAAGGATTTGGTGTAATTTTGTTTATTTACAAAAAAATGTGAGTACAAAATCATGTTTCCCAAATCACCAGCAGAAACAAACACCAGCAGGCATCTTCTTTGCTCTTCAATCCTCAACTGTGCTCTCAGGAAGCTCTGTGTCTAGGAAGCCTATTTATTTTTCATATCAGTGTCATACTCACATCTGTTTCTCTGGCTTTCTGCCACTAACACAAACAGGTTGGAAAACCAATATTCTTGTCCCTGTGTTTGTAATTTTAAAAAATATCCTCAACCCACATGGTTTAGCTGTGACTTGCCATGTGCCTTGGGCAATCCCTCTACTGTTTGAAGTTGTCTCCACTATGTAAAGGGGCTTAATTGCTCTTCCCTACGAGCCAGAAACAGTACTTGGCATTGTCACTGACTTTAGTAGGATCAAAGTCTAACTTGACAGCAGCCATCACAACCTTCCAGAACAGCAATGTATTATGCACAATAAAGGATGCTAAAAGAACATGAATGTTATAAAGGCTAGCACTCAAAAACTAAAAATTAAAAAAATGCCAGTATTGGGGTTATGCATGCAACCTTAATTCAGGCATCTCTTGTGCATGCATTATAATACAGTCTTTAATTGCTTACTGTTTTTACACAGGTCCCCTATCTCATTCAATGCACATATGGGATGGTGCTTTGGGACAGAATTAGGGTTGTACTGAGAAGGAGGCCATTGCCTATAAGACCCTTGCCTCATTTGTTACATGAGTTGGAAGGTCTGAAATTAATAAGGCACAGGAAAAGAAAGGATAGTCTCAAGGTTGAGGAAGTTGATGTAGAATTAGATTACAGGCAGTTCCTGGGTTACGTACAAGATGATCAGTTTCAACAACGGCTGAATCTGGACGCCAGTTCTGACTTACATACAGATTCAACTTAAGAACCCCAGGCGTCCCCAAGTCAGCTGCTGCTGAAACTGATCAGCGGCTGATTCCAGGAAGCCCGGGGCAGGAGCTTCCTGTAGTCAGCCACTGGTCAGTTTCAGCAGCGGCTGACTTGGGGACGCCTGGGGCAGAGCAGCTGGGGTGCTGCTGGGTTGGTCCAGTAGCGTCACCGCTCCTCGGCGCTACTGGACCAACCCAGCAGCACCCAAGCTGTTCTGCCTCAGGCGTCCTGATTCAGCCGCTGCTGAAACTGACCAGCAGTGGCTGAATCAGGACGCCTGGGGCAGAGCAGCTGGGGTGCTGCTAGGTTGGTCCAGTAGTGCCCAGAGCGGCGCTACGGGACCAACCGGCAGCGCCCCAGCTGCTGTACCACAGGCATCCAGAGCAAAGCCGCGGAGCACGGGGGCAGCGGGACAGCCCAGACGTGCCATGGCTGTCCTGCTGCCCTCGGGCTCCGCGGCTTTGCTCTGCTTTGCTTCCCCTCTCCTTGGTCTGCAGACCAGGGGGATGGGGAGCAAAGCCACGGAACACGTGGGCAGCGGACAGCCCAGACGCGTCTGGGCTGTCCACTGCCCACGTGCTCCGCCGCTTTGCTTCCTCTCCCTGGTCTGCTGGAGACCAGGGAGACGGGCCCCGTTTGTAACCACGGATCCGACATAAGTCGGATCCACGTAACTCGGGGACTGCCTGTATTATCTCTTTCTTTGCTAAAAGATTCTTAGATGTTGCTAGTAAAAGCACTTAACCCAAATACTAATTGCATGTGACTCATTTTCGGGATGCCAGTGTCAGACTGTTGGGCAGATTTGCAGGAGTCCTGGGCACTAACAACTACAATTGAAAAGTGGAGTGTGTTAGAGCTGTGTTTTGAAGTGCTGTGAGAAGGCTAGGCATTCTGAAAAATGAGGCTTTACATATCTCAAGTTGTGCATCCAAGGGTGAAAGTATATGTGTGAGACTTACCCATGTGCCCTCCCTGCACTGGGCCTGGTATCCTTAATATAGGGAGTGTGGGGAGGAGAGGGTGGCATCTCTGGGCCCTTGGAAGTGCAGAGTTTCAGGCCTAAGAGGTGGGGCTGGGAGCAGACTTCCCCCAACCAGTCCTTCATAATTGGCATCTGCGAACCCTGGGGCCACACTGGTGGAAGCTGGGAACCCTGGCAATTTGAAGGGCCCGTGGACCCACCCTAAGAAAGCTCCTACTGGGTCGCTCTGGTTTGTTTACTAACTGGCTCCACAGTCATGGAGCATCATGGAGCCTCCCAGTTTGCGGCCAAGGGAAGCCGCAGACAGCAATGTGAGGTAGGCCCCTGCTTTCCATGGCTCCCATGGCTGCAAACGGTGAACTGTGGGTGTCTCTACACTGCACCATTATTTTGAGATAACTAGCGTTATTTCAAAATTACAAAGTGAGAATCTATACAACTATTCTGTTATTTCGAAATGATTTCAAAATAACAGATGTCTTAGTCTGAAATCTGTAAACCTCATTCTGCGAGGAATAACACCTATTTCCGAAATAGTTATTTCAAAATAAAGCATGTGTAGACGCTCCACTGCAGTTATTTCAAAATAGCCCTTCACCAATGCCATTCTAAGTTATTCCTCCCCAGTGCCTACTGGGGCTCTAAGTCAAGATAGCATGTCTACATTAGGGAAGCCTGCCTTGGACTAATTTTGAGGCTTCCCTGCAGTGTAGAGAATAGCTTATTTCAAAATAAGCGGGCGGTGTAGATGTACACATAGTCAATGGGAGCTGTGAGGCTCTATAGCTGGCAGGGCTGGTAAGTAAACAAACTGTATCCTCCTGGTAGCAGCTTTCTCAGAGTGGGTCCTCGGACCACTTTGAAAAACTCTGAGCTAGAGAAATAACTGGTACTAGTAAGTGGTTGTCCTCTAAGGACCAAGCACTAGAAGTGGATGACACAATTTTTTTTCAGGGAATTCTACAACTGTTTGCTGAGAAATGTAGAGTCTCAGTTCTCCTGGATACTGTTCCAGGTTCAGAAGGAGAGCATAGACCTTTCTATCCCAGTGCTCACCATTCAGTCTGCTACCCATCCTGTGGTCCTTAGCTTTCTGCTCCTGAGTCCTACCCAGACCCCAAGAGTTCTTTCTCTCCTTCCCTTATATTATCCAACATTCTCCAACCCAGCTACTGATTAAAGATTCCTATTCATCTCAACTTTGTCCTTCCTGCATCAATGATAAGAAAAGTTGGAGTTAGTCTATTGCAGTAAAACTCCATTAGTCCGGCATCCAGTGCTCCGGCACTCCTGATGGTCCGACACCATGAGGAACCCGGAAGTGCCCTGAGCAGCTGGACAATTGGAGCTGCTCTGTGCTTGGCTTCCCAGATTCAGCCGCTGCTGAAACTGACCAGCAGCTGAATCGGGGAAGCTGGGGGCAGAGCAGCTGGGGTGCTGCCGGGTTGGTCCCGTAGCACTGCCCCTCGGGACTGCGGGACCAATCCGGCGGCACCCCAGCTGCTCTTGGGGACGTCTGGAGCAGAGCAGCCATTGTGCTGCCGAGGAGCAGCGCTACAGGACCAACCCGGCAGCACCCCGGCTGCTCTGTCCCAGGCATCCCCGATTCAGCTGCTGCTGAAACTGACCAGCAGCGGCTGAATCGGGGACGCCTGGGGCAGAGCCGAACTATCAGAAGGGGGGCCTATGAGGGGTGTGGGGTGGCATCCCCCCACCCCATCCCAGACCCCTCATAGCCCCCCTTTCTGATAGTCCGGCATATCTGATAGTCCGGCATATCTGATAATCCGGCACCCCCTGGGTCCTAAAGGTGCCGGATTATCGGACGTTTACTGTATTTGGTAATTTCTCTTTAATATGTCTAGTAGCTAAGTTTTCTTTCTTCAGTTTTCTTTTCTATGATGTATATAATACATTACTCTGTACCAATTGCCTGTATGTGTTCTGTACAGAGAAAATACCTATATACTGTTTCATTTCTAAATTGCTAATTTGTTTATATTCAGAGCTCATGCTGAGACAATATTAAAAAAAACAATACAAATAAAGAATTCTGGGCTCAACACACCAACAGTTGAGAATCCTAATAAACTAGGGGCAGTCAGTCAATGAGAGTATAAAACTGATATACAGTAGTTTCAAATACTAAAGCTATCATGTATCATTCCAATTTTTCAGTTTTACTGGTCTCTATGGTTCTTTATTTCTGTCGGACAGAAATTTCACAACATATTTTAATTAGATTTTTTTCTTATTAGATTGCATCTATCTTTGAAGTACATTCTGTGAGGGAAAGGTATTCATTATACTTCACTTGAGGACATTGTACTCTTCCTGTTGTCTGAATTTTTCTCATAGTTTTAATCACTGACAAAAATCCAGAAGCCACGCAACTGTTGTTGGCTTCTTGCCTACTGTGATTCCTCAGAAACTGTATTACAAAATAAGAAGTAAAAATGAATTTAGAGTTAGGCCAGTATGCAGGGGGTGTAAGAAGGGTGTGAAAGCATTCCCCGATTGTCTCCCAATAAGCATGCTGTGGCTAGCCAGGGGAAGGCAGAAGCAGTGTGCTGCCCAAGCCTCCCTTGCCCATGCTCTGACCAGCCGGGTGGAAGGCTGGGGCTGATTTCCCCGCTTACTTGGAGGACTATGGGGGGGTGCATTCACACCCTTGTGGTCCACAATTACAAAAAAAGCACACTCCCTCCCCCAACAGAAATTCTTGTGTACAGGCCTGAGAATAGAATCAACTTCACAGATGTTACCACTGGCATTTTTTCTAGATTCGGATGGGAGTCTGTTACACTGAGCAGCAGTTCCCTGGCTTTGTCCCAAGCCTTGTAGGCTCAGCCAGGGTTTGTGGGAATGAGCTTCAACAGATGCCGGGGGGGGGGGGGGGGGAGGAGGAGTATGCTTCACATGTGCCATCCTTCTGTGGCAGGGTGATAGACTTCTGACTTTGTTTGGCTGAATGTTTGTGTTATGTAGCTATACTGCAGATAGCATAAACAGAGCAATGCATTCAACAGAGAGGATTTATGAGTTTCTCTTGTATTGTTATTCAAAAAACACATTAACTGTTGGTCTTCACTCTTCATCAGTCCAAACTATTCAGCGAGTTCGCACAGATCAATTCTCAGTAGACTCCACAAGTACCTGGGTCTTCATGTTTAATTTAAGTCCACAAATTCCTGCTGTGAACATCATGGAATCACCTTTTGAAAACATTGTCAGCAAGATGATATCACAGCTGCCAGGAAGAATTCAGAATGTGAGAATTACTTGTATTTTAAACTAAAGTTCTGAATCAATGGTGTCAATATGTACTGTACTTTGTTTAATGCAAATTTTGTATTGTAGCATTTTCCAAGTTAAATGATTTTTACTTTGTATCACCAAAGTGATTTTAGATATGCTGCTGCAAGTGCCAACCTTATATAAATAGTAAGCCATAATTAATAACATTAACAATTCTATATTAAAGTTTCTAAATCTGTAGCTCTGTAGAGTCTGTATAGTTTTTCTTTATCAATCTGGAGCCTTGTTTTTCTCCTATTAAGTATGCATCCTACCTCAGGCGATTAATAAATACCTTAGACATTCCTCCTCAATTGCTTGAAAACTGAAAAAATGTCTTCCTTTGCAGAGGAGGGAATCGCCAGCCCGTTGGCCTAGTGATATTGAAAAAGAGATATTATCTTAAGATGCAATAAGAGTTGGCTATGTAGAGGGGAATAGCAAAATAATATCATTAACAGAAGACCCTAAAGTTGTTCATCCAACAAAAGGACAATAAATCGGTCATGTCATGAATAGTGTTATTTCTCTGTGTTCTTAGAAATATTTAATGCATGGAGAAAAGGTACTTCACAGTATTTTTAAAATCAATGTTAATATTTTGTAATCTATCTAGGTTTCTTAATAGTGTAATGAGAATGTGGAATGTCAAATGTATTCAGGTCCTCCTATCGCTGACCACAGAGTAGAATGGATATGTGATTACTGAACCAGCCTAGCCCTTTTTTGTTCACTTAAACCAGCAAAACTATTTTGTACAGCAATAATGCCAATATCACTCCTACTTGCATTTTTCCTCCCAGCTGAAATGGAGTTCCTGCCAGCTAGTAATCCCTTCCAGAGTTTTTGAACAAATTAAATTTACAAACCTCCAAGCAGAACCAAACTATTCCTTCTTTCTCATGTGCAGGCTGCATGTGATCCCTAGGCCACAATACCACTCGGAATACTTAATGTTGGCTTGTCAGGTTTCACTGATTGTTCAGGTATATGTGCCGGGTTAAATCTTGTTTTATTTTATCTGCTTTCTAACCAGTAATACAGGGCTATTGGAGGATCAAATTGTTTCACTTTCTTTCACTGCTGAAGTTCAAATAATAAGCATATTAGTAAATCTGCTGACATGCAGTACCTTTCAAATGAGAAAATTTCCCAAGATCTGACATACATTCAGAAGTGGAATTACTATCAGGAATCTATAGAGTTCAGACAGAAGTCATTAAGCTATTGCAGTAGATTAAGACCTGACCTTTATATTACATTTCTTATGGCTAATTCCATCTGAGGTTTCAAAACAAATCTAGTTATTTGGGTTCAGTCCTCAAACTAAAACCGGAATAGTAAAGTTGAAGCTCTCTAGCAAGTTATCAGGAAACTCAGATTTTGAATGACCAATTATGATTGAGTATAAGGACAACTATTCAATTCTTTACTATTATTATTGAAACTGAAGGATCAGAAGTTTCTTTAACTGGGACATTATAAAATAGCTAGCCTGTCAAACAATGGGGACTTCAAGGTTTGTTTGTTTGTTTTTCATATTTTATTTTTCATTTTTCAATTTATACAGGAAAAAAACATTAGCGGACAGCCTGCATTTTTCTTACCGCCTGAGGGAAATTATAATGCATTGTAGCATAATCATGTTATCTGTTTTATAGCTGCAGATCATTTTTATGACACTGTAGATGTTTAAAGCCTTTGTTGAATCAATATCTTGAAGCTTACCATCCTTTTAAGTTATGTGATGCTGCCAAATTTTAGACATAAAAGTATTCCAGGTAAAATATTATTGGATTTTATAATTTTAACAAGATCTAAAAACAGTTTCTAAATTCACTAGAACTGAAAATATTGATTTTTGTAATGGTTTACACTTTTGTCAAATGGAGTCCATCCATTTAAATCCAACATCTGCTCTGCTGCTTAAAGAACAGTTTCTTGTTTCCACATAATTGCAATTCCCCTAATTTTTGATGAATACTATATTTAGTATCAGTCATGAAATATGTTATCCTCCAGTCCAGAAGGTACAATGATATCAGATAACTATATTAATTCTTAATGTGTTTTAATTTTTTTTCTATTTACTTTAATCAGGCTGCAATATGTTTACAAAAGCACATGAAAGAGTTCCTTTCTAGTTTTTTAAAATATTAGATACACCACTGTTTGTTATAAACTGCTGTAGAGGAATATAGATATGGCCATGATAGCAGTCTACAATCTAATATTTGAGTAAGTTAAAATACCCGATTCACAAGATTATGCACTATGTTCTTGCAATACAACTGTAATAAGTGTAATTTTTTTAATCTGTACATTATATAGCTCAGTGTTTCTTAAACACCAGACACTATTTTTATTTTGTGAGGAACACCAAGGATTTTTTGTTGAGGAGAAAACAAAGAAACAAAGAAAAAAAAATGTCCAGGGGAAAAGGGTCGGGGTAAAGCTTAACAACAAAAGTCACCTGCTCCTTTAAGGAAGGCCATTTTGAATTCTGTTCTCTGTGGCACATCTCCGACTGCCTTGTGGCACACCAGTATGCCATGGAACACAGTTTAAGAAACACTGATGTAGCTCAACCACTTAGTAAACTAAAAGTGCTTTGACTACTGTTGCTCCATTTAACACATCTTGTTCTAGCTAATACAGTTTGTTACAGCATGAAAAGGAAGACACACAAAAAATGAATATTTATTTAGACATGTTTATTGATATTAATCACCAAGCACCTCAGTGCCTAGTATCTGTAATGAAATTATGGAACAGCAAAATACAAGATGTTTTACTTTAGTTCCAGCAAAGCCACAGTCAATTCATAACAAAGACCTCCAACCAAACTAAAAACTTGTATTGGGCCTTTAGTTCCATGGAGACACTGAAGAAAACAAGTTCCTCGAAGTGTAGGCCCTCCACCAAGAATGCCCTGCCATCAGCTAAGGAGAATTTGACAAAAGGTACTGACAGCGAGAGCAAACCGCTGTTCCTACAATAAGAAAATAGGTAGCTTCTGAGATAACTGGTTTCCAGACCACTTAGTGCTTTTCAGAGCATAACCACTACCTTGAACTGAACTGTGAAATGAAAATGTAGGCAGAGTGTGAGATTGAAGAACAGGTGTTACATGCTTACGGTGTTTCACCCCTCACTCAAAAGCAAGGCTACTATATCCTACTCACTTACACCTCCAGAAATTTTTCAAAAGGAGACATGCAATACACATATAGAGGAGAAAAGATGGTTTTGTGATTAAGTCACTGGAGAGGGACTCTGCATTTAATCCCTATCTTATCTACACATACTCCCTGTGTGACTTTACACAAGGCATTTAGGGCTTCTTTGTACAAGAAAGTTTTGCCATTTTAAAAGGTGTAATTATACCAGTATAAAACTCCTATGTGGACACTCTTTTATCCCAGTAAAAGAGTGGCTTTTTTTTCAGTTTAGTTTAAGCATCTTTCCCAACCAACATAAGCTGATCAAAACAAAAACACCACCATCTTTTATATTAGAATTTAGTTGTTTTTCTCTTTGTAAGGTTTTTTGCAAATTGGGTTATTAGATGTTAATCAGCATAAAGCTTTAATGAAACTATTTGAGCTACTGGTTAGGCCTATATATCAGTTGTTTACTGGGTGTTCAAAAATCCTTATATAAACTCGTTGAACTGCCATCTTGTATTATTTCTTTTCCTTGACTGGATGACGAATCCTTATTGTAGCCATAAAGTGAATTTCTCAGATAAGACTGAAGAAGCTGATAGAAGAGGTATCTAAGCCTTTAACTATGATATCTGAAAAATCATGGAAGTTAGGAGAGATTCCAGAAGACTGGAAAAGGGAAAATATAGTGCCCATCTATAAAAAGGGAAATAAGAACAACCCAGGAAACTAGAGACTAGTCAGCTTAACTTCTGTGCCAGGGAAGATAATAGGGAAAATAATAAAGGAATTCAACTGCAAACATCTGGAAAATAATAAGGTGATAGGTAACAGCCAGCATGGATTTTTAAGAACAAATCATGTCAAACCAGTCTGATAGCTTTCTTTGACAGGCTAACAAATCTTGTGGATAAGAGAGAAGTGGTGTAAGTGATATACCTAGACTTTAGTAAGGCATTTGACACTGACTCGCATGACCTTATCAATAAACTAGGAAAATACAACCCAAATGGGGCTACTATAATGTGGGTGCATAACTGGCTGGATAACCATTCTCAGAGAGTAGTTATTAATGGTTCACAATCCTGCTGGAAAGCTATAACAAGTGGGGTTCCACAGAGGTCTGTTTTGGGACCAGTTCTGTTCAATATCTTCATCAACTACTTAGATATCGGCATAGAGTACGCTTATTAAGTGTGCAGATGATACCAAGCTGGGAGGGGATGCAACTGCTTTGGAGGCCAAGGTCATAATTCAAAATGAACTAGACAAATTGGAGAAATGGTCTGAAGTAAACAGGATGAAGTTTAATAAGGACAAATGCAAAGTGCTCCACTTACGAAGGAACAATCAGTTTCACACATACAGAATGGGAAGCGACTGTCTAGGAAGGTGTACGGCAGAAAGGGATTTAGGGGTTATAGTGGACCACAAGCTAAATATGAGTCAACAGTGTGACGCTGTTGCAAAAAAAGCAAATATGATTCTAGGATTCATTATCAGGTGTGTTATGAACAAGACACAAGAAGTCATTCTTCTGCTCTACTCTGCGCTGGTTAGGCCTCGGTTGGAGTATTGCGTCCAGTTCTGGACACCACATTTCAAGAAAGATGTGGAGAAATTGGAGAAGGTCCAGAGAAGAGCAACAAGAATGATTAAAGGTCTAGCGAACATGACCTATGAAGGAAGACTGAAAGAACTGGGCTTGTTTAGTTTGGAAAAGAGATGATTGAGAGATGACACGATAGCGGTTTTTAGGTATCTAAAAGGGTGTCACATGGAGGAGGGAGAAAAATTGTTCTTCCTGGCCTCTGAGGATAGAACAAGAAGCAATGAGCTTAAACTGCAGAAAGGGAGGTTTAGTCTGGACATTAGGAAAAAGTCCCTAACTGTCAGGGTGGTTAAACACTGGAATAAATTGCCTAGGGAGATTGTGGAATCTTCATCACAGGAGATTTTTAAGAGCAGGTTAGATATACATCTATAGGGATGGCCTAGACAATACTTAGTCCAGCCATGAGGGTAGGGGACTGGACTTGATGACCTCTTGAGGTTCCTTCCAGATCTATGAATCTATGATTCATTTACTCAGAATAAATTTCTCTTGGTTAAAATAACTCAGGTTGACCCTCTCTACCACTGTCTGGTTCGGCAACATCTGTGGTCTGGTATGATTTTAGTTAGCTGGATTCCACTAATCATGGGTATGGCTAAGTTTCCTGTGGGCCTATAAAGTTTGTTTGCAATGACCGGTCCTGGCTCTCAAGGCACATAGCTGCCAGTACTCCTGCTCCTCATGAGGAGTATGGGAAGCTGACAGGAGTGTAGGAAGCTGTTTGCTCCCATTGACCTCCCTCTGTTTGGACAGCTTTTTAAAATACATCAACTCCAACTATACAAATAATATAGGTAGAGTTGCATATCTTGGTCAACTTTCTGCTCCAGACTAGACCAGGCCTCAGTGTTCTGTGCTGTTATTTAGCTATTACTTTCTCCTAAATGTCTTCTAATTACCCAGTAAGTAGTGGAAGTGTCAATAATGCTGCTAGATAATATTGACCTCTTGTGGTTCAGCAAATTCTCTCATTCAGCACTGACCAGGTCCTGAGGGTATAAGACTAGAGAGGTTCAACCTATATTGCTTATCAACCCAAAATATGCTATGTACACATAAAATGGGAACATTTGTACACATAAAATGTTAGTCATACTACACCACTCACAAGCAGCAAACGAAGAAGGATGAATTGGCTGGACTGAAACCTAGTTTCTCATGAACTATTCACAGACATGATTTGATATTATTCATTCATCTGTAATTTCAGTATTGCAGTAGAGTGGGTTTGAAGTTATGGAGGTCTGGATCATTATGGTAAGATCTGCAGTAGATGGAAATAATCACAGCTTATGCTAGAAATACATTTAAAAAGGTACCGTGTGCTACAGCTGCAACCTGATAATTCAGAAATGGGTCCAGAATGACCTTGAGAATAAAGACTGAAATGACAAATGTAGTACATACATTCCCACTCCAATAAAAGACAAACTTAGAATCCTAGACATTTTTCACTACTTGGCTGTATCACTTTTATTTTACCATGGCCACTTTATTCCACTTGATACAGTGTCAACCACTGAAAAAACACAGCTAGTGGACTATCCAAATTCAACAAAAATAAGATTTAATGTGAGTATCATCTGTGTATTGGGACATTGCAACCAATGTATACAATGTAATCATAGTGAACAGGATGGTGGATAAAATGGAACACAGAGAAACCCTACAAGGCTTTAGTTACCCATTACCATCTCAATCAGGAAGTAACAAACCTGCTGACAGGTGCCCCCATCCAGTAGTCTGCTCGTACAGCTTGCATAATTATCAGTGCAAAAAGACTATTTCCTGCTAAGCAACTTCCATCTACATGTTTATGATTAAAAACAGACTGGTAGGACTCAAAGATGCCCATGAAATCAACATGTAGCTAGCTATTCCAACACTACTTTATTATGGTGGGTTAGGCATTGAGTGTTAATTTGCACTGAGTGATCATTAGAACAGAGGGTTACCTCTAGTTGTTTAAGGGTCATTGGCAAGCTGCCTTTACAAAATTTTCTTACAAAGATTTAACTGTTTTCTATATTAGTGTCCACACTCATATTCAATGATCCTAGCAGATTTCACCAAAGATGTGTAGGTGTCAGTCGCTAAACTTCGTAAGCCAATCTGAGAGCCACAATAATGGCTCTCGGATTAAAACCCCAGATGCTATGATTTAAAAACCAAACCAAACAAAAAACGGTTTTTCAGACAGAACCACCACATACCCCTTTTGGGGCATTTGATTAGCTCTTTAGAATCCATGAAATAACGTTTATTGCACTCAGATTCCCAGCTTTGTACTTTAACAGTCAACATAAAATTGGGGTGCCACAATTCTTGAGGTATTAATGCCTTAAGCATTACTTATAACTGAAAAATATTAGTGCAAATGTTGGTATCAAATGCTTTATCTATCTCACAAGACTGCCCTGAAATCTCTAATTTTTAGCCTCTGCCTCTGTAAAGTTTCCTCTTCTCACCCAAATATAAACAGTATTATTTGTAAATGAAAGTAACTAGGGGGTCACACTTACTAAAAAAATAACCTTTTGTTCTATAAAATGATTTTTAAAGGCAATTCTAGATAATACGTTGTGAACTAGAGACTGGAATTTGAACTCTTCAACTGATGAATGGAATTTCAGTGTAATATAAATGAAACTGCCAAAATGAAAATTGCAGTTGAAGGGAGTGAGCCAGCAGTTGAGCTTTAATCAATACACAGTTTAAATAAAACAACAGTATCCCAAAGTTAGAACAAGATCCACATAGTCTGACAGGAAAAGTACAATTTCTTGAGATGTATATTGGGAATATACTTCATGGATGTTGGTGAAGCCAAGTTGACAAATCACTTTCATTTTCACATCTTCTAGGGAATGTCATATGTAAGTTTATGATGAGACACAGTATCCAGTGCATCTCGACAAGTTGTGCATCTTGGAAACACTGGAAGCTATGGGACAATGCTCATATGAAGTTAAAAGTCCTGAGGTTCAGAAGCAACCAAAAGGAGCTGCTTAAAATATTATAAAATACATGCTACACCATGGGTAACACTAACGGTAAAGACAAATCAGTGGTGTCTGCGATGTTTCAGTATGTAGTGCTTTAATTACTATATAAAACACTAGAAAATTTACCCAGTGTTGCTTGGGTCCTTGCCTCAAATACTTTTTGTTTTTCTTCATTTAAATTATTGTTCTGGGGTAGTACTAGAGATTAGAGGTTCAATATGCAGGCTGCTCCACAAAGAGAGGACAACCTCAGCCGTCTCTCACCACAGCAGGTTGGGGCCAGCTAAGAAGCACCTGTCCATGGCCGCAACAGCTGCAGCAGGAGGAGCAGTGCATGTACTGCAGCTGGGGGAACAGACAGACAGACAGACACACAAACAGATGAACTCTGAAATACATAGTAGATATCTGTCCCTTTCACCACCTCTGCACCCTGCTGGCCCAATGGGGTTATAGATGTCATGGTCTCCATTCCTGGCCCCTTACTGCCCCGCTGTAGTCATTCTACAATATAACTGTGCCTGCTAGGAGACCCCTCCCATTCCACTTTATGAGAAACAATTGAATTCCAGGCACATCTCATTGTCCTGGCACAACCAAACCATTCCCCTGCTTTAAGTTATGATAAGAGGACCCTGCATACCAAAATTGATGGTTGTTGCTTTTATCATTTTGGATTTCTTGAACAAACAGAAGAACAGACAGACCCATGGTCTTATAAGAAGATTAGAAATGTGTATCATGTAGTGATTTATATAAGACCATTACAAACTTCTATAATATACCACTTTAGCAAATCATAAAGTCATGTGATAGAAACGAAAACATTTAAGGTTTTTGAAAATATAGTTATGTCTAAAAATATTTCTGGATTTCACATTGTCTGCATTTTGTAGAAATGTGTTTCTTTAGTAAATTAACTGCGTTTAAATAAAAATTCTAAAATCTGTTCGAATGCTGCTGTTTTATTGTGAGATTTGCTAAAACTGTTCAAAATATAACCAATATAATTTAAAGAAAATCTGCCATGTTGATATGCTAATAGGAAGCTTATTAGCTTTAGGTTTGATCTTATAGTCCTTACTTGGGGGCAAAAGTATCATGAAACTTCCATTGCCTACAATTCTCCTGACCATGGGTCCATGTATGTAAAACAGAAAATGTTGGTGGGCAGCTAGTTTTTCAGCTTTTATCCTGTTAATTTATACTGAACTCAGCAAAACAGCTTCATAATACAACAAATGTCAGCTGCTCCTGACTGCACTTTTCTCCTCTCCACTGGCAATGGAGTGCATTCTGGTAGGTGGTGCTTTGCAGTTTTTTTTTGGTTTTTTTTGTTTTTTGAACAAATGCAATGTAGATGTATCTAATGCAGCACCAAGTTATTCTCTATTTCCTGTGGGCCACGCTGAATGCAATTTTTCTGGACCAGAGTTCTACTCTATTTATATTGACTCATTACATTCCAGTGACCATAGTTATATGGATTATGTGGATACAAATAATTTGTATTTGATTCTGTTTGCTGTGTAGCAATGTAATAGCATGATATAGTATGGTCTTATGGCATTTTTTTTCTATTTTATGTCTGAAATGCAAGAGAACAGTACACTAGTAAACCAGCTGACATTTTAATAGAATTCTCCTGAGATTGTCAATACAGGGAGAAGTCATCAGGCTTACAAAATATATGAGTAGATTAAAAAGTGATCAAAAGCTTCAGAGGGGGTAGCTGAGTTAGTCTGTAAATGGAAAAACTTAAAAAACAACAAATAGTTTTACCGCTCCTTAAAGACTAACAAAACATATATAGATGGAATCATGAGCTTTCATGGGCACGAGTTTGGTGATTTTAAGTCCATTCTCAAAACCTGATTAAGAAACAGTAGAAGACAGACAATATTCCAACTACATCACACGTCCAGGAAGTAATCAATATGTCCAGAAATAAACAACATTGTATCTCAAAACATTGTATCCTACAGTCTGCAGGCAAAATTCCCACAAAAAGTCTTGCATAAAACAATTGTTACTCTTCATATTGCCCTTCAGTGCTTTAGCTTTTTAAAGCGGGCAATGTTTCAGTCTGAAATTAGGAACAAGTATTATCAAATATTGGAAAAGAAAAGTTGCCAAAAGGTATTATATTTAAAGGTTTAATACTAAGCTAGAACCCAGGCCATAGTGCAGGGTTGGGACACACCTATGGGTCTTCAGCTGCAAGAGCTCTAGGTCCGATTGGTAGAGCCCTGCAAGTCTGCAGATATCTGCTTTATAACCACGGGTATCCACACCTGCAGCTGTGGTTGCGGATATCCACGACTCATGTTTGTGGATGCATATATAGCTATAGATATAAATTTTGTATCTAGAACCTTACTGATTGGAAAGGGTGTATTACAAGAGGTGAGTCTAATTTATTTTAAAGACAAAAGCACTCACATCTAACCGCAGAACAAGTTCCGGCAGTTCTGCTGCCAGGGATAAGCAGAAATTGGAAAACCACAGAATTCCCGCTGACTGGAAGTTCATGTAGTGATGCCCAGCTTGAATCCCCATCCTATGGGATTTTTGTAAGCTCTACTTTTTGGAGGTTGTCATTCATGTCTCTGAGGGTACGTCTAGACTGAACTCTAAAATTGAAATAAGCTAATTTGAAATAGGCTATTTTGAAATTTGACACATCTACACGGTGCTAAATTTCAAATTAAAACACTATTTCGAGACCTCCCATATGCCTCCTGGAACAGGATTTACAGGGATGCAGAAACAGCATGTCTGTTATTTCAAAAATTATTTCGAAATAGTAGGCGCATTCCTTGGACGCAGGGTAGCGATTTTGGGATACTGAGGTATCTCTAAATAGTTTTGCAGTCTAGACGTACCCTAAGGGATGGTACAGCAGAGAAGTATCTAAGAGGCCTTTCAGACAATGTGATTGCTGGAGAACTGACTCCTAATGAGAAGTTCAGTCCCATAGTACTGGCTCTCCTTGTTTCCAGCTGGGAAGGAGAATGAAATGAAAAGCAAAAGTGAGTAGTGTGAAAACATTTTCCCCAAAAGAACAAAGCACTTATTGCCTTATAGACAGATAAAATACATAAATACTTCCTTTCCTTTTATTACTTTTTCTAGTAAGCAATTGCTTTGGTGGCTACAGGGATGTCACATCATTGTGAATGTGAAAAGGGATCCAAGGGAACCTGAATGGTCCAAAAAACCAATATTGACACTATCATGTATAGAGTTACACACTGTAAAATGGTTTGGGAAACAGAGAGGACAGTTACTTTCATTTCAACTCTATAATTCTGTCTTCTTTATCTGCAAAAAAGAGCTACACACTTTTCTGCTTTATTGATCTTCTGAAACCTATCAGTACATTTAGTCCATGTTGTATTATATAAGACAGTAAATGACTATCTACTTTGTGGCATTTCTTCAGCCTGTGGTCCTTTATGCTACAGTAGTTGATTTTAAGTTTATCAGGAATCCTCTTTAAGTTGAATTAATGATCTATGCTGAATCCATTCACTTTTTTAAAAGTTTTACATTAAACTGGACAAATAGGTTAGAATGTTAGATCCATGTTCTGTAGATGATACCTGAGTAAAGCAGCCATTGTTAAACACAACAGTGAAAAGAGAGCAGCTTGTGCAACATATTCCTTTTCAAATGCAATATGCTGGATGCAGGGCCCAAGGAGATGGGGCAAAGGTTAACTACAATGCCACCTTTGTACCCTTCCCTATTTTCAGTCTATCAACTTGGAGCCACTTCAGCCTGTGGTACGTGTTAGAACAGCCTCAGACCTGCCCTAGTTTGAGACCAGTTGTCTGTGTCCCAAGAAGCCTGCCAAGCAGCCAGCAAGGATTGCCCAGTGATTAGAGTGATATCTCAGCTCTGGGAGACCAAATTCAATTCCATTTACCATGAACATCTGGTGTAATTGTGAGCAAATCCCATAAAGTGACCAGACAGAAATTGTTAAAAATTGGGGTGGGAGATAATAGGCCTTTATATAAGAAAAAATTCTGAATAAGCCTATAAAATCAAGATTCTGATCACCCTAAACTCACCCTGCCTCAGTTTCTCATTAGGGAACTATACTCTACTTTACAGGTACCATAAGAGGATAAATACATACCAGACTGGAGCATAAGAATCATATAAGTACTTTGGAGTGGAATAGTTGCTGCAGTACTGTATCCTTTTCTCCAAATGTGCTCCTTGCATAATTGGGTTAGTAGGGTAGTTATAACCAACTATACTCCACATGGAGACTCTCTCTATATTAGGGGAATTTTCCAACACTGGACTCATGGCTCCTCTGCTCCAGCAGAACCAGTATAAATAAGCCAGGGTACGTCTAAACTACATGTCTCTGTCGACAGAGAGATGTAGATTAAGCACATCAAAATTGCTAATGAAGCAGGGATTTAAATATCCCATGCTTTATTAACATAAACATGGCCACCGCTTTGTTTTGAAACAGAGCTTTTTTGAAAGAAACGGCAGTCTAGACACGGATCTTTTGAAAAATAAACCCTTTTTTGAAAAATCTTGCACACCTCATATTTAAATCCTCGCTTCATTAGCAATTTCGACATGCCTAATTGACATCTCTCTGTCGACAGAGAGGTGTAGTCTAGATACAGCCCCACAGAGCAGGAATGAACTGGGCCTATGGTTTTCACAGGAGTGTACCACTGCATTGGCTGTCCCTTAAACCCTCACATCAACCAAATAATGTTCTATTTACGGGGTTGAATGTGAAACATTAGACAAGGAAAGCAAACATGTCAGCCATGAACCAAAACCCTTCATGAGAAAAAATGCTATTATTTAGCATACTGAAAAAGATACAGGCTTTGTAGCTAATAGAAAAAAACTTCCTTTACTATTTTTACAGTACAAAAAGCATATACTGAAATATAGGCTGGGCCAGCACACTTAAAACCAACTGTGCCAGCCTATATCTCTGCTAATTTATAGGCAACCAAGGTAAAGTTTGGAATGTGGGCACATTATACACACAGCTGATCAAATCAGTGAGTAAGAAAATGTGTAGTTGCATCCTGAACAAACTGAAAATGAGGAGCTGAGAGTGCCGTGAAGACAGAGTTATAGTAACCAAACTTTGTCGTCATAAAGTTTCCAACATTGCCAGCAGGGAGGAGCAAAGTGTACAACTTGGAAAGAGACGTTTATACCATATTCAGCATGTGGGAGCTTGTCCTGAAAATGACAGTGAGATTCTTAATCTGGTCCACTGCCTCCAAGTAAACTAAGAAGGAGGGATACTAGACTAGATAGAACTCTGGCTGTCCCAGTATGACAGTTCTTATATTCCTGAGGTAAGCCCCAGAGGTAGAAAGCTCTATGCTCTCTCTGTAGGAGAAAGAGGAAAAAATAAACTCTCTGGGTCTGTCTGAACTGCTGTTAAAAATTAGTGGCTGGCCCATGTTAGCTGATTTAGGCTCTCAGTGCTCAGATAAGGAGCCCTTTAACTGCAGTGTAGATGTTCAGGATTAGGATGAAGCTTGAGCCCTGGGACCTTCCTCACTTACAGGGTCCCAGAGATCAGATTCCAGCCCAAGTATCTACATACAATTAAAACAGCCCATAGCCAGAGCACTGAAAGCCTGAGTCACTGACATGTGCTAGTCACAGATTGTGTGTAGCTACATGGGCTGGGGTCTGGGTTCCGGGTCTTTGTGAGTGGGGAAGATTCCAGAGCTCAGTCTTCAGCCCAACCTTGAACATCTACACTGAAGTTAAAGGGCTCCTTACCCTGAGCAATGTGAGCCTGAGTCAGCTGACGTGGACTAGCCATGGGTTTTTAATTGCTCAGTGTAGACATAACCTCCAGGCTTAACTTACATGATTATAATTTTGTCCCAGTGCATTTCTGTGCCATCTTCTGTAACTATTGGTTGGAGCCTGTTTGCCTTATGTTTTGGGAATGATGATTTCCTGCATGTAAATGTATTTATATAAGAGGATGAAGCTGCGAAAGGCATAGCCTGAGGTACGTGGGACACTCGAGCAGACAGATAGTGGATTTTGATTACCTAAGTAGTTCACATTCAACAAGAGGAGTGAATGGACGCTGTCTGAGTGGGTAGGGCAGTGTTTGAAAGACTGGAAAATGATCAAGGAGTTTTCATTTCATTTCATTTCCTGCCTACAGACTCTCAGACAGTTCTAAATAGAACTGACTTAGTTGGACAGGACCGGGCAGCAGTAGAGCTAATTTGTGGGACTGAAACAAATAGCTTCAGAGCTGGAGAGAACAGTATCTTGACATTTACTTGACATCACTGAGGGTATGTCTACACAGCAAAGTTATTTCAGAATAATGACTATTATGCTGAAATAACTATGCGAGCGTCTACACAGCAATTCTGTTATTTCAAAATAATTTTGAAATAATAGATGGCTTATTCTGACTTCTGTAAACCTCATTCTACAAAGAATAATGCCTATTCCGAAATAGCTATTTCGTAATAAGGCCTGTGTTAACGCTCCACTTCTGCTATTTCAAAATAGCCCCTCACCAGGGCCATTCTAAGTTATTTCTCCTGCAGCTCTAAATCGTAATAGCATGCCTACATCGAGGTAGTCTGAAGCTTGCCTCAGACTAATTTTGAGGCTTCCCTGCTGTGTGGATGTGCTATTTTGAAATAAACTATTTTGGAATAACTATTTCAGAATAGCTTATTCTGAAATAACTGTGCAGTGTAGACATAGCCTGAGTCTAATGGGATTCATGAGTGCATATTGTTTTGTAAATTAAATTTCTCTGGACCTCAGCAAGCTGAGCAATTACTTACTGGGACTATGGGACTGGCCAGACTCCTCTCACAGTCTGAGTTAGCTAATTTTATTTTACATAAATATATGATTATTACAGTTTTTTCCAATTAAGAGGTGTATATGGTTTCATGTACCTAAAGACAACTGAATATTTGAGAGAGAAGAGGAAACACTATTAAATATGTTTTTGAGGTGTTAAATATTAAGTTCCTAAAATTTAAGTGTATGAGCATATGGATGGAGCTTGAGCCAATCATTCTGTTTATTTAGAAGAAACTCTTACACAGCATTGTCCCTTTACTGCTCCTAATGGCACCTGGTAGAAGGTCTACACTTATATGAACTACTTTTACCCATCAGCCAGCCTTATGTGTCCCTAGAGTTGAGAATGCAAGCACTGCACCAGAGAAAAGACTGAAACTGCAGGGTCTACGGTGCAAGAGAAATACAGCTACATGCTATCTGTATATTGGTGATACTACTTTGCAGCATCATAGACTCCGGTATACATGAGGGAGTAAACACAAGTTTGGGGCAGTACCAACCTTTTATCACATGCACAGTTTGCCTTTTTGGTGCATTAAGCAGTTTTACATCAGCAGTCTTTATAATGTTGATACAGTGCTCATAAATGGGCTCTAGAACAATCTGCTAATCTTTGCAATTAGTGACAAGTTTAGATAGTATTTCTATAAATATATGTTTTTTTCCTGCAGGGTGACAGAGTGATGTAATCACGTAAGTGTCAACAGGCTTGGTGTGCAGGTAGGCAGAGCCAAAGCAGAAGGAAGCCCATGGGCAGCCTGGTCCACAGAGGCAGGACACGATGAGTTCCTTGCTTGCCCTGCTCGCGACTTCCTCGCTCCTGCCCCTCCACCCATCCCCCTCACTCACCAGTTCCAGCTCAGTCCCTCCTTCTCCCCCACAGCAGGGAGTCCATGCTGGCACTCAAGCCTTACACCAACTCCCCCTGCAAGGTTAAAGCATCAGCATCCTGAGGTGGAGACGGGAGGGAGCCCCAAGCCTCCCTACCAGATCTGGCTTGCCAATTCTGCGCACTGCCATTTCCCTTTCCCCTCCCCTAGCTGAGGGAAGAGCAGCACGTGTACACACTTCCTGGAAGCTTTCCCACTGCTCCAGTGGTGCCTGGCAGTGGCATGTGGGGCAAAAACAAGTGCCCCCCATCTCCTCAGGCCCAGACCCTGCACCACCAGTACCTCATGAACTCCCTGCCCTGAAGAGACCCCGCACCTCCAGCCTGCTCCTTTCCGCAGAGCACTGGGGAGAGCGGAGGGAGAGGCCGCCACCTGCACAGCCCCTGGAGCACCATGGAGGGCAGGTGCTGGGAGCAGCAACACTCCACCCCCAGAATGCCTAGAACAGGCATTCTGGAGCTGAAGTGTGGGTGGGGTCATGCTGCTTCCCCATCATACTCTGCTGACGCTGATGATGTCATTCTGTCCTCCAGCAGGAAAACTTTTTTATATAGAGAGATTAATCATTATGTCAATTATCCATAATATTAATCTGTATATTTTCAGTCATGCAAATGGGCATTCTTGCATGATGTGAAAATAAAAAAGGAGTTATATAAAAAGTGGAAACTAGGACAAATTACAAAGGATGAATATAGGAAAATAATACAGGAATGCAGGAGCAAGATTAGAAAGGCAAAGGCACAAAATGAGCTCAAACTAGCTACAGCCATAAAAAGAAACAAGAAGACTTTTTATAAATACATTAGAAGCCAGAGGAAGATCGAGGACAGGGTAGGCCCATTGCTCAGTGAGGAGAGAGTAACAGTAACAGGAAACTTGGAAATAACAAATATGCTTTATGACTTCTTTGTTTCAGTCTTCACCGAGAAGTCTGATAAAGGAATGCCTAGCATAGTGAATGCTAGTGGGAAGGAGGTAGGTTTAGAAGATAAAATAAAAAAAAAAACAAGTTAAAAATCACTTAGAAAAATTAGATGTCTGCAAGTCACCAGGGCCTGATGAAATGAATCCTAGAATACTCAAGGAGTTGACAGAGGAGGTATCTGAGACTTTAGCTATCATCTGTGGAAAATCATGGAAGACAGGAGAGATTCCAGAAGACTGGATAAGAGCAAATATAGTGCCCATCTATAAAAAAGGAAATAAGAACAACCCAGGATATTACAGTTTAACTTCTGTGCCAGGAAAGAAAAGGAACAAGTACTTAAGGAAATCATCTGCAAACACTTGGAAGATAATAAGGTGATAGGGAACAGCCAGCATGGATTTGTAAAGAACAAATCATGTCAAACTAATCTGATAGCTTTCTTTGATAGGATAATGAGTCTTGTGGATAAGGGAGAAGTGGTGGACGTGGTATACCTAGACTTTAGTAAGGCATTTGATATGGTTTCACATGATATTTTTATCAATGAACTAGGCAAATACAACTTAGATAGGGCTACTATATGGTGGGTGCATAACTGGCTGGATAACCATTCTCAGAGAGTAGTTATTAATGGTTCACAATCGTGCTGGAAAGCTATAACAAGTGGTGTTCTACAGGGTCTGTTTTGGGACCTGCTCTTTTCAATATCTTCATCAACGATTTAGATATCGGCATAGAGAGTACGCATATTAAGTGTGCAGATGATACCAAGCTGGGAGGGGATGTAACTGCTTTGGAGGACAGGGTCATAATTCAAAATGATCTGGACAGATTGGAGAAATGATCTGAAGTAAACAGGATGAAGTTTAATAAGGACAAATGCAAAGTGCTCCACTTAGGAAGGAACAATCAGTTTCTCATGTACAGATGGGAAGCAACTGTCTAGGAAGGTGTATGGCAGAGAGGGGTCTAGGGTTTATAGTGGACCACAAGCTAAATATGAGTCAACAGTGTGACGCTGTTGCAAAAAAAGCAAACATGATTCTAGATGCATTATCAGATGTGTTGTGAGCAAGACACAAGAAGTCATTCTTCCTCTCTAGTCTGTGCTGATTAGGCCTCAGTTGGAGTATTGCGTCCAGTTCTGGACACCACATTTCAAGAAAGATGTGGAGAAATTGGAGAAGGTCCAGAGAAGAGCAACAAGAATGATTAAAGGTCTAGAGAACATGAGAATAAAGGAACTATGAAGGAAGACTGAAAGAATTGGGCTTGTTTAGTTTGGAAAAGAGATGATTGGGAGGGGATATGATAAGATTTTTTAGGTATCTAAAAGGATGTCACACAGAGGGAGAAAAATTGTTCTTCCTGGCCTCTGAAGATAGAACAAGAAGCAATGGGCTCAAACTGCAGCAAGGGAAGTTTAGGTTGGACATTAGGAAAAAGTCCCTAACTGTCTGGGTGGTTAAACACTGGAATAAATTGCCTAGGGAAGTTGCGGAATCTCCATCTCTGGAGATATTTAAGAGCAGATTAGAAAAATATCTATCAGGGATGATCTAGACAGTACTGAGTCCTACCATGAGGGCAGGGGACTGGACTCGATGACCTCTTGAGGTCCCTTCTAGTCCTAAGTATTCTGTGATTCAATGATTCTTACACGGCTCTTTGTTGACCAGTTGTTCTGAATGTTGATGTAGTTTGGCTCTTTGGTTTGAAAAGGTTGCTGACCTCTGCCCCCAAGAGAGGGGGTTGGTGAGCATAGTGAGCAGGGGTTACAGCCCCCTAGTTATACTGTAATAAAATTAAAAATAAAATACTGATTTTGGTTTAATTTTTCAGTTTTCCAGAAGTTAAGCATAAAGTTTGTATGACAATCTGTAAAGAAACATAAAAATTTCAAATGTACTCCTCTAAGGAGTAGTTTCATCAGCATTATCAAATGAGGGGCTAAATGTATCATCTCCAGAAGAATTATTCCACATCATTGGCATCTCTTGGCAGCCTGACATGTTTTCACTTGACATTGCTGTAACCCCTGGAAAAGTAAGCAAGACCTGCATTGGTATGAATAATTAATGACTGGGCTTTTACATTGAATAAGAGTATTTCCCTTTTTGAGGTGGATGGTGGGAGGATCAAATCCATGCAATCAATTCTACTATTATCTTGTCTATCAGTTTATGAACATTTTTCCAGTTAGGGAGTGTGCAGGGAGGGACTTTCAGCAAAGAGCTAACTCCTGCAACACTCGTCTACAAATTAATCCACATTATTTTCCACTGGGGTTTGGAGCAGACAATGAAAAGGCCCTGATTCATTGAGGCTACGCAGATAATACTGGACTCTCTGGAGTTGAAGCAATATCAGTAAACGGACTCATTCTCTGAAACCCAGCCAAAATGCAGGGTTTTTCTGATTTGAATTGTGCAAAAATATCATTAATGGAATGGTAGAATCATTGTTTTATTACCAGTGACTACAGAGACTGCAAATACACAGCTGGCAGATATATAAGAAACAGTGTTAGGATCTTTGGCAGAGGTGGGCAAACTTACCGACCCTCCAAGAAGCATATGACAATCTTCAGATGTTTGAAAACTGGGGCACACCTGCTGGGTCTTGAGGCTTCTGTGCCCTGTGCATAGGCACCAACTCTGTGAGTGCTGCAGGGCTGGAGCACCCATAGGTAAAAATTAGCAGGTGCTTAAATCTCCCTTTTACTCACCCAGGTCTTTTCACCTGCCAGTAGCCCTGCTGACCAACTCCTCAACTCCCTCTCAACTCCAGCACCTCCCACCCACTGCAAACTAGTGTGTCTGTGGCATATGGGAAGAGAGGTAGGAATGGAGACGTGGTATGCTTGGGGGAGGAGATGGGGAATCGGTGGGGCAGAGTCTTGATAGAAGGGGTGGAATGAGAGTGGGGCTGGGGGTGAAGGGAACAAAGGGGGTAAGGACCCCCAGATTAGAGGGGAAGTCTGCGCTTATGCCCACGGGAGGTGCCTGCCGACACTTGAGGCTTCAGTTCTGCTCCTACTAAAGCCCCATGCCCTGACAGGTATGCTGCAAGGGGCTGAAGCCCTGAGACCAACTCCCGACTGGGCAGCAGCTCCAACTCCTCTGCAAGGCAGAGATCCATAGCTCTCACCTTTCCCTCAATCTGGTAGGTGGAGAATGGGGGGCTATCTGGGTCCCTGAGAGCCACATTTTAACTGTAAAAGAGCCTCTTGTGGCTCATGAGCTGTGGTTTGGCCATCCCTGATCTATGGACTTCTTTATTCTGGAGAATGTGGATCTCCTTATTCAGTCATACATTAGAGGGGGATTCAAATCAATGACCAACATGGTGGCACCCATTCAGTCTGGCTGCTTTCAAGCTTTTCCTACCTGCCTAATTAATTTCTGCTCTGTGAAAAGTGTGCATTTTCCATGTGACTGGCTACCATCCCTGTAAACTCTAATGCGTTTATTAATTCTAAATTTTAGCATTTGACCAACTTGTATTTTTCTTATTAGCTCATTTTTAAAAATTTGGCCATTTTGAAGGTAATGGAAATTTCTACCATTGGCAGATTTTCTGATGCTTTTTGTTTTGTGTCAAGAGGAGTTATTTGATTCTTTACTGTTTTGTCTAATACTTACTTTGTCTTGTCTGTAAAAAAAGCCACGCTATCTTTTAAAAGAGTTTACTTGATAACAGGCAGTTGTGAGCTTTTCCTGTATTTTTATGTAGAGCATCTCATATTTTTAGGGCTCTTTAGTGACCTCTTCCTCTAAAAAGCTCAAAGAATTCCTGGTATTTTATTAATCTGTCAGAGCAGAGGTTGCTTCTGAATTTATCTTGGTATTTCTGTCTGAAACAGCTGTGCAGCCTATGTTTCAAATTGCCAGCGTTAAATCAACATTGTTTTCCTAGTCACTCTTCATCAATTTGTCATATAGATAAGCCCACTACCTGCACTAGCAATCTTCCATTATCCACAGTTCTTGCTGTTTTTCCACATTCTTTCATCAACACCCACAGAGGTTCTTTATACTCAGATATGTTCTGTCTCTTTTCTTGTCGCTTTTTCACTCAGCTACCTAAGGAGACATCATCAAATAGCTAATAATTCTAAAAATGGAGCCTGTCACATGACTTATTTTGCTGTTGAAACAAATACTTTGGAACATAAATAAATAAACAAATAAAAAATAACACAGAATAGGAAAAAGCCCTAGATGATTTAGAAATACAACAAGAGGGACCCAGACCCAGTTTTAACTGGGGCTGCAGCTATGTGAGGTGTTTGCAAGTACACACTTTAAAAGAATGATTTTTCCTCTCTTCAAATAGACAGGAGATGATGGTTCCCTCTGCTTCCCTATGGCTGTTGCTGCCCCAGGCATTTTACTCTGTTGCAGCTGTGCTCCCCTGAAGTAAATGATGCTTCATGGAGACCACATCTTTAGTTATTGGTAAAAGAATCATTGTAATGTGCAAGGAAATATTTAAAGAATAATTTCAAATGACTATTAGAACACAACACTGCATAATAAAATCACAACTGCACCATGCAGAAATGGCTCCTGAATACATAGAATCCTAAATTGCTTTTCCCTTCAAGGGCATGCAACTTCAATAGAGAAAAATCCCAGTGCAGCAAAGAAAAGGGCAAAAAAGAGACATAGTGGTATGGCCTATCCCTTGTATGTATCCCCTTCACTTTCCCCCACATCCCCAATGTATTTATTTGGGGCCACTATCTCTCAGCACTAAGCTTCCACAATTCAACACAATATGTTGTGTCATATCATATAGGATGGATATTCCTGGCGGAGGAGACATATGTTTACCATGAGATCTGCACAGCAAGGAAAGCATGCTCCAAACCAATCTGGGTCTTCAAGGACATCTTTTCCCCCCCCTTTATAAAATATTATTGGGGTTGGGGGTAGAGAGGGGCAAAATACTATACTCTAAGTCTCCATTAATCTTTTATTAAAAATCATTAATTAAACAGTAATTAAATAATAAAAGGAAAGTCTTTCACAAAATGGACTCTTTTCTAATAAAGCCAAAAGAATTTCATTATATAATTAAAATCAATATGATAAGGGAAAGAGCTAAAGCAATGGCAGTACAGAAATCTAGGCAGAAATTCCACTTCTCTATTCCAGTATGCCTCACTGCATTAACACTGATGGAATTAACCAAATGTAAGTAGCATATCCTAATATAACATATCCTGGCTACTCAGGGCCTGATTCATAATGTGCTGAACAGCTTCCACAAGTGCTCAGTCCTTAAGCAAATTAACTTCAACATGGATTGAGGACACATAATAAGCAGAATTTGATTTTTTTATGGGGTGGGGATTCCAGAGATCCTTTTTTTTAGGGTTGTGTGTAGATTGTCAGACACTTATGGTACCTTTAAACACAGGAGATGTTTGATTTCAAAATTGAATTTCATTTTTTTATTTTAGAAATTTAGGTTGAAGTCAATGGGAGTTTTGCACCTAATTTCAACAAAAAGGTATAGCTATTTAACCACCAGGATCCTGGGTTTCTTTCAGGCAGATTCTATGCTCTCACAAATGTGGGAAATCAGGCCCTTCCCAATAAGTGCCTTTCTTTAATACTGGGCCAATACCAGTGAAACTCCCTAATATACAATGGACTTCCTATAAGAATTATTCTCCCCATGTTTTTTTGATAGCTGACCCTTTACATACTGGCAGACAAACAGTTGGAGCTATAAAAATGGACCTTTGGCTGCTGTCTGATGCTTGATTCTTCTCACTCCATTGACTAAGTATTTCCATTATATTTCTCTTTCTTCTCCTTGAAAATGGGAAACATCCTCATGCAGATCAAGTACCTTCATTCAGATTTGTCTTGTTGGTAGATTTCATTGCAATTTCCCTAACACTCAAAAATCAAGATATCCCCAGTTTATGGGTTTTCCTAGAACAATCATTCAGCCTTTTCTATACTACACACAGACCTGGAAAAGAAATTCATAATTGTGTAATTGTTGTTGAACTGATTCAGAAGTGATCAAGATTATCTCAAAATTATTTGCTGACTTTTCTTTGTAACTTGATCTGTAGCTAGTTTGAGAGCAGTTCACTGCAAGTATATGAATTTTGAAATGCAAACTGCTTTGCTTGAATCATGTTTCCACTCCCTGACTGACAGTCAAGTATAAAGTTAAAATAATCACAAATTCAGAAAAGGCACTTAATTGCATTTTGTTTATGTTAGATCATTCCACCATTTCACAGAGATTTTGTCATAGTAAGAACTACAAGATCAGGCCCTAGATATTCTTATAATTTAACAGTTCTACATATATGAAAAATTCATACTTCAAAGTAACCTAATTTATTTTCATAATACTTGGCTGGATTTATAATTCTCAGTGAAATCCATGAAGTAGTCAAGGTTTGAATGTATTGGTTTCAACAATTCTTTTAAGTTATTTGAAAGAAAAAATCCTCACCAAAATCAAAAGGTGAAGTATACTTTTCCATTCTCCTGTAACTTATATGTATCAATTAATTTCATTCTAGCTTCCCACAATATAAAACAAAGTATGGACAACTCAGTCCAAAGGAATTTGCTTGAGAAATGTATAAGCTACTGAGAGAGGCTCTGTAGAATAGTATTCACTTTGGCCCTATTAGTGACACAAACAACTACATTAATATTGATACCCATACCTAGTTCCTCTAAATGATTCATAGCAGTCTGGAAAATACTGTGTTTTTAAAGGTTAAATACTTTTGTGGAGTTATTGAAATGCTAGATGTTTGTGTGAAATAATCTGAATTATGCCTTCTATATTTAACTGGATAGACCAAAGTGCTTTTCACATGCAGTACTGCACCCAGCTGAAAAACAAGTGTTATTGTGACTATCTATACAAGACTAAATTTTATCTGAAATCTAGGGTGTTACCATGGCAATTCCAATTGTTGGAAAATTTTCCTTTTGTGTTTCATTCTGACATTACATTGTGAAGTGATGGTTCTGAAGAAATACACAATCCACAAGAGGAAGAAGCAAGTCACACTTTACATTAAATCTGATTTTTATTAAATGCTGCATGTATGAGCAGGTTCCTATGTGTTCCTGTTCTTTGTTGCCTTCGTGCACATTTTTATTTTTCAGCTTGTTATATTCTGGAGTGTTTATCTCATTTTTTAAAATAGCTATAGTCAAAATAACCCACAGCTCAGATGATAAAATCCCATTTCCTATTAAAGGGATTCATTTCCAATATGCTGCAATCTCATGCTAACACAGACATCAATATTACTTACTTCAATAAAACTACATATCTGAGGTGCAATACATGATAGTTAAAATACAAATTTGTAAGCATTATATTTATTTGAGTATACTATATAATAGACTATACAATCAACATATTTCATAGCACTAAGTGAAACAATCATGTCATTTTTAGTTAATTATCTTTCTATTTTACCAACACATCACAGTCTAAAAAGTCAGAGATCTGATATATTCTCTGTTAAATCTTTAATATACAATAAACACTATATAAAATCACATTCATGTGTCCAACACAGAAAAATGGAAAGAGTAGAGCTAAGGTTTGTGTAGTATTGTGAATCAAATGGGGTAAATAATTAAGAATTTTAGTGTTTGAAAATTAAGGACAGGCATATTGGTCATCAGCTAAAAAATCAAACATATGCATAATGAAAAAAGAGAAATAACAGTCCTCCTCAAAATTAACAACTACAGCCAGCACAGTCATGCACTTACTTTTCATCCAAGGACCTTTTGATGCTTTACAGTGGTAGGGATGCATTATTCACATTTTAAAGAGGGGGAAACAAGGCTCAGATCAACATTATGATTTGCACAAAATCAAAGAACAACCCATTACAAGAATTTGGAATGGAAATCAGGTTTTTGTACTTCTAGGCTGGTGCCCTATCCAGTAAAATGTTGCCTCTTATGGTCAACTATGGGCCTGTCAAACTTGATTTAAAAGAAAATCTTTATTAGCCAGGCCAGTTGTTAGAAGATAATTACAGGTTGATAAACATTTGAGTACATCTGGTGTGCAGTACTGGGTGGTACGCACATAAGAAACCTTGTGAAATATTTACAGCAAACCTTGAACCCATTGCATTTTAGTGGTAGACTTTGTGGAAGGATGTTTGCATAGCGTAGTTATTCATAAAAGCCTTCATTTTACCTGAAGACACTCAATTCCAGGACATTCATGGAGACACCAAAAGGTTGGCACTAGGTTCAGGCATTGTTACCACGGTGAAAGCCTATTATACATCTTTAAAGAGAACAGTAGGGGTCGAGCGCTTACTAGTGAGTGCTCACGACGTGCCATTAGAAGCCCCTGCTAAACGGTTTGGGAAGAAGGAGATATGTTGGAGGTTTGAGACTGCAGGGGGATAGTTCATTGTCACCCTTTCAGTTCAGTTTACCAGCAACATGATTAGTGCAAACAAATGATTAATATTGTAAAACGGTACTTCATAACTTTCCCTTTCTCTGTTCACAAACTGTCCATGGACAGCCTACAATTTCTATTAGTTTTTTCTTTTCATTATTTGAAATTGTGAACAGTTCATTCTTAGTATAGTTGCTCAGATTTATATACAGCACCTATCCAGGGATCTAGGTGTAACAAAACTACAACCAAACAGATAGAACCAAAAAGAGCAGAATAGATGTAGCAGCCTGCATAAAACTGGGAGAGGGGAAATAGCATCAACCCAGCCTAAACTCACAGAGCAATACAGTGGAATCTGGAATAGAAGCTGGATTACCAATTAGGGGATGTAAGCAAAGTCCTGTTTTCACATGAGCAATTAACCGAGGAGCGTACGCTGAGCACAAGTACTTCCCTTTTGAGGGAAGATCAAAGCCAGATAGCTAGTGTACTGCTGGTTTGTGAAGGTCACTGTGTGCATTCTTTCACATAGGGGTTGTGGGTCATTTCTACACAGGACTAACTTTTGTAGGGCTACATGGTTTCTGTATAAATAAACCTACATTGTTTCTTTATGGCCACTGAAGAAAGTTGCTGACTTAGTGAGGCCCTTTCTGAGAATGCGGCATTCTCCAAAGCGTGTTAAAATACTGCCACCTTCACAAATTCAAGAAAGGGGTGAAAAAAGCCTCTCTTTAATCAGAGATCAGTCCTTGATGCATAAATCTCAGCCCTCAATTTATGCTTTTCCTTCCTAAAAGCTTGGGAGATAAGCTTTACAATGTGCTCTGAAGGTCAATAAATATGGGCCATATACAACCCAGGAAGACAGGCCTCAATTTGCTGGCATAATTCACTACAATTTCCTACTGAACTATCCGCTGTGGCTAATGCTTAGAATATTTATTATTCATGATCTTCTTTATGCTGCCCAACTGCTCTCTTCTGTGCTGTTTCTGCTTCCTGTGATTGGATGAGGAATATGATGATTTCCATGTGACCAACAAAAATTTAGTGCATAACATTAAAAAGCAAATCTTAACAAGATTTGCACATCTTAAATTTGAACAATCATATAATAATATAACTGTAATCTTTCTTCTTCTTTAACATGAACTCATACTATTGCTTGTTAGCCTTACGTGTTACCTCATACCCAGAATTCCATTATATACTCTTCTGGGCATAGGCCTTGTGTTTTTATTCTTTAAAGTGCCCGGGAAGCTGTTGGATACTAGATAAACAATAATAAATGAGGGGCTGGGTTTCAGAGCTATTGGTTTCCTGAGGCTACTATTCCTCCAGCAGAAAATGATAGGGACTAATAGAAACATAGAGTCCAATTTACGTGCTTCTAATGGTGTCCACAAGAATTTTCATTTTTCCTTGATATATTTTAGAGTAAGGGTCATACTAGATGGTGCTTTTAATTAGATGTTGGAAAACATGTGATTGTGTTTTGTGAAATACCCGTGGAAAGTGTTTGAAAAGATCTATCAAATTTAATCCAATTGATATCAGGTCTTTCTAAAGCACCAACTATCATGATACTCATATGTCCATGTCAAGAAGATGATGAGGGCTAAGGGTTAACAAAAGGTGTTAGGGCCAAGCCTAGGCGATCATTTTGTCAAAAGGTAATACAAACTGAATTTGAATCTCATGGGTGCAAATATTGCCGGTCCTGTGATTGACCAAGTTTTGGAATCAGCATCTCAAGGCTGTTCGCTGTTGGCTGCTTTCAAAAATATCTGACCCTTTCCTTTTATTATTACTTTGTGCCAAGGCCACATATGTTGTTGAACAGGCATCACAGTATGATGATGTTTACCAATATTATGGCTATGTCTTGATCTCAAATGTATTCAGGTTACATACCACTAATGTCACCAGCCAGAAGTTTCCTTTGGCGCTAGAAAACAAAGTTCTTACTTTTAAAATAAATATTGATATATCTTGTTCTCTAGAATCTAAACGAAGACCATATTGGCCATCGGTCTTATAGGAAAGGAGTTAATTTTTTAAATAGAGAAACTGACTGCTTCAGAAGCTCTTATGAAAGTACATTTCTATGAGCATTCCTTTTCTGTGCTCTATAAAGCACCTAGAAAACTTTCAGGCACTATAAAAATAATACAAAGAAAATACTTACCAACGGCAGTCATCTAAGTGTTGAAAAATGTAAGTAAAGTTGAGACGTATTTTATTTTAGCCTATGGTGAATTTTCTCATATTGGAGGTGACTACAGCTCTTTGGAATACATGTGAATATAAACTAATGAAATCCTTTGATATCACAGCAAAGGCCAATGTTTTCTATAACTATGACAAAGAAACCTACTAACCTGTTAATTTGATTGCCTTTCTTACATTCATGGAGACTTCAAAACTAACTTACATATAGTCAGATTGTGGCCAGTTTCTTATGCATACAAATGGGAAGAGAAGGGTTCAAGGATTGAGGGCTAAGTAATAGTTATACATGACTTTTTGTTATGTGTCATTATAAGTATTTTATTTTTCTGCAACCATGACAAAAGAGTTGGTGCTATAATGATGTATAACATTAGAAGTTATTAATTTAAATTGCTTCATTCTATGAAATTCAATAAATTTCTTTTCTTTTCTTTTCTTTTCTTTTCTTTTAAAACTGCATTTTTACCCAGCCTCCATCTTCCTGTTCAGCAAACAGTTTCACTAATGTCCACTAGATGACAGTGTTGTATAAGAGCATGTTCAGGATAATGGCTTTAACAATAATTTACCTTGGGAACATGTATGTATATAATTAGATATTGGCAATATCTTTCTTTTAAAGTAAAGTAATCTTAACATATCTAACTGGTTCCATCTGATAAACTGGATTTTATTTTAATTGGGTGGAGTGATGCTACCAGTGTAGAATATGACAAAAGCTATATTTATGTCAGCTCTCACAGTTTTCATTTTTTTTGGGGGGGGGGTTCTTACAACGAATTGATAAGATTACAAATTTTAAACTGATGTTCTTTCAAATTGGAATCACATAAATGATTGTGTTGTCACTTTGGTTTTACTGCTATTGTTTTTTACTGTGGTAGGTTTGTCAGTAATATCTCTTGCCTAATCTCTCCCTTTCTCACCCATATCCTAGTGATTCTGATCTTAGATCTGCACATTCTTAGCATCAAAAACTGCAGTAATCTATTTAAAGGGCCAGCAACAGCATCTGTACAAGACTATAGCTCTCCCATGACATTGCAGTCTTTCAAATAGCACATTAGGTCAGCAATCCCTGATTAATGCACCTGTGCTGAAAGCTAAAATTGAGAAACAACTGAATTATATTATTTTTACATATATTTCCCATAACTCAGAGATTCTAGTGGAAAAACTAAAATGTACAGATAGCAGATTCAGTTCAGCACTGGCTTAAATGGACACAACTCACCTTGCCTTCCACAGGCATTTCATTTATTCCTGAATTCAGTTCATCATATGCATTTGTGGTTGAGCATAGAGAATTTTGTATCCATAAGCCAATTAAAGGATTATGTTTGCCTATTTGCATTAGTTTCACATTTTGTGACAGATTGAATATGGAAGATATTCAGTTATTAAAGCTTTAATTCTGCACCCTCCAATTTCATTCTTGTGAGTATTTTCATTGATTCATTGCTGCAGGGAAAGTCAAACCATTCATACTTAAACTTCCTGGATATACTTTTCCCACCTGAAAATTGGTCCTGTGTACTAAAATCTTGCCATGATGTTTCAAATACAGATTAAAGTTCCTAGAACTTGCCATTTTTGAAACAGTACATGGCAAAACCCTGTCAAAACAATTTTCAAAACATGATTTACTGCTACTCAGTATCTCAAATGTGGCTTCTATAAATTATCTCACAATTGTGCAATGTTTTTCTCTACTGATCACATGAAAAATATATAGAAATTCCTCTTCTTGAAGATATTATAGCAAGGTAAAATCACAATCTTAATTATGAGAGTAGATATATTCTGCAAAAATATCTCATTATTGAGCAGCGCGGGTTGAAGTTGTTTTGAGAATTCAAAATTTTGGGAAAAATTCAGAAAGGTCTACTATTGAATGTTAGTTCATTGATATAAGGAATTCTCTATCGCCTCAGTCATTAAAATACAAATTAACCTATAGAGGCAAATTAGTTATGTGGAGTATTTGTTATTGTAACAGCTTCTTTAGGTATGCTGTCATCTGATATAACTTTCAGAAAATCATATTTAAGAGAGCAGATCAGGATAGAATGAAGAAGTTGAGATAATCGGAATGGAAATAACAGAAATAACTCATACAGAAGTGAAAGAATATTTCAGAAATTTGCTGCACAAATTGAAAGATGTGTCACACTGCTTTAGCTAATCAGCTAGTTGAGGAGTGTGCTTCATGTCAGAAAATGCTCCAACCCTAAATGGAAATTTTCAGAATACATATATCAGATTACAATAGTATTTTCTGAGTTTTATGTCATTAGAGGTTATTGCAACAATGGTGAATTTGATATGAGAAATAAGGACAAATGAGACATACACGACAGTCAGGCCAGATGGGATCAGATTCTCTGATCTGAAAAGGGATTTGTGTTCAACCTCTGATTAAGACTTCTGCATCCACAAAAGACAAGAGCAGAGATTTCTTGTATAGTTTGACCTGCTGTTCTGTAAGTGATAATGGAGAGTCCAGTACAGAGTGTCTTGGCAATTCCTTTTAATAAATGAAGCTGAATTGATATAGCAACTTGTGTAGATTCCTCTGATCTGTACCAGTTCTCTGCTGTATTCATTCATGTGCACTTCTCTGAATTGCTGATGCACCTGGCCAATGAGTTTTCTGGGACTTCAAAGCCAAACCTTCATTTTGCCTTGTATAAAACATAACCTGAAGCTGGGTACTAAAGAAAACAAGCTAGGAAAGATTACTTACTTTAGATATAAGGATAACCTGAAAAAAGGCTTTACTAAAAAGCAAAATAAAGCCTTTCTTTTCTTCATGATACGTTTTACATAGCTTTTTGGCTGTCACCAATATAAGTCAAAACAGGACGCTTGTGCAGTGAGATGACTGGCACTATATAAATAAGTAGAGTAGCTGAGATTAAATCCATCTATAACTGTTGGACTTCATTGATGTATAATTAAGGGACAAATAAGAAATGCCATTAGGAGTGAATACTACTTAATAATCCAGGGATTAGCTAAGAAGCTAGGTGAGAAATGGTTTGGGTCAGACTTCAAAAAAACAATAGGCAGACTGTTTGGCAACCATTGGCTTTTCTTGAAACTGTCAGCTAGCCATCAATGACTCTAACCTAAACTAGTTTGTTGGCTCTGCTATAACTCACAACATGATTTTGTACATTGCTCTGGCCAGCTAGTAAATTGGGACATATAGTAAAATGTTGATGAAATTTAGGAGTTTGTGGGTGGGCCTGCTCTACAAAGTGAAGTTGACTGAGGGGCTTGAAAAATTCACACCTCTGTTAGACATAGGCCAACTTAAGCCCCTATATAGGCACTGCTATATCAACAGAAGAATTTTTCCAACTAGCTACCTTCTGGATTTATTACAGTAGTGAAATGGATTCTTTCATTGCTCAGTAAGCATCTATACTGATGTTACTAGTGAAGATATACCCTCAAATAGAAAATAAAAGACTTTTTCGAAAAATCCTGGAAACCTCAAAAAATGAGGTTTACAGGATCTTTACAAAAAGTACCCTATTTTTGAAAGAACCAAGTCTAGATTGCACTTTCAATTTAGAAATAGCGCTTTTTCGAAAGAGTGCCATTACGTGATTATACAAATGAAGTGCAGGATATTTAAATCCCCGCTTCATTTGCACTTTCAAAGTGCTTCATTTACATCCCTCTGCCGACAGAAGGATGTAGTCTAAGGCTACGTCTACACTGGCCCCTTTTCCGGAAGGGGCATGTAAATTTCATGAGTCGTAGTAGGGAAATGCGCGGGGGATTTAAATATCCCCCGCGGCATTTAAATAAAAATGTCCGCCGCTTTTTTCCGGCTTTTAAAAAAGCCGGAAAAGAGCGTCTACACTGGCCCCGATCCTCCGGAAAAAGCGCCCTTTTCTGGAGGCTCTTATTCCTACTTCGAAGTAGGAATAAGAGCCTCCGGAAAAGGGCGCTTTTTCCGGAGGATCGGGGCCAGTGTAGACGCTCTTTTCCGGCTTTTTTAAAAGCCGGAAAACAGCGGCGGACATTTTTATTTAAATGCCGCGGGGGATATTTAAATCCCCCGCGCATTTCCCTACTACGACTCATGAAATTTACATGCCCCTTCCGGAAAAGGGGCCAGTGTAGACGTAGCCCCCGTGTCTAAGTAAAAGGCAGACTTGGGCTAGGTTTTTTTTTTTTTTTTTTTTTTTTTTAATGATCCCTAGTAAATACAGTCCAACCTCATTTATTGAAAATGATTCATGATTTATCCAAGAGCATTCAGATAAAATGGGAAATGATTGGGCAACTAATTCAAATTGAGAAAAGGAGACATAATCTAGATGTGGATAAAAGGGATTTTCAGGTTAAAAGGATTCAAATAAATGTGATTCACTGTGTTGTAACTGAAAATCCTGCAAGGTACTTAGTGACTAACTTTAAGCATATGAGTACTGTAATTTTATTAAAATTAGTGGGACTACTCATGTGCTTAAAGTTGAGAACTGTTTAAGTACTTGGCTAAATCATAACGTGAAGAAGCTGTGTTCTCCAATTTTTCCATACTTTTTCTCTTGTTACTTTTTCTCAGAAGACTGTCTTACTAATAGTCAACTTCCCCATTGTTTGGGACCAGTTCCTGCTTTCTTCTGCAATGGACCTTTTCCACTAGCAGCTCAAAAGTTTTTTTTGTAATAAATCCAAATAAACTAAAAAAAACAATGTTTTTTTAGTGAAACAACTGGTTTTTTTTATTTAAAAGGAATAGTAGTATTATGTACAAGAACGCTCAGTATCACGGTGCATCACTAGCTTTAGCTAGCAGCAAAAAACAGCGTGCCCTCTGTTTTCCCAAAAGAGAGCAAATTATTCTTCTGTTTTAATAATAAATAGGGAATGTTAGAGTTATTCCATTTTTTGAAGATAAGAAATAATGGACTTCCTCTCACTTACACAATTTTTAGACCAGTGTAACTACTCATTTTAGTAGATTTATTGCTCACTTACACCAGTGTAAATCAGAAGAGAATGTGTCTGCAGCAGAGGGAATAGTGCAAAATTTGTCTATGAATATTCATATTAATTCAGAGATAAATTCCAATTTGGTCATGTTCATAACCTTTAGTCCTCATTTTCTGTGAACATCCAAACACTTGAGAATTAGTAGCATGAATATTTGTAAGAAGCAAATTTTAAGTTTGAGCATTGAGATATATGTTGTTAGTGAATGTCAAAGTACTGATAGTGTACACTAGTCCATATGGACACATTGCTGCACATGTGTGGTGTCCTACAGTTTTCAGTATGGGTCTGTTAATGCTGAACAGTTGTCATCCAATCTGAGAGCAGAAACAATTCCACAAGACTCCTGTAACTAAGCAACAGATTTTGAATTGTAACTTTCTACACCAGGGGTTTCCAAAAGTCTTTATGCTGTGGAACACATTTTAACATAGTGTGTCTCCTAGACCAACCTTTCCTCCCGTTCATGGTCATGCAACTACCTCTGGCAAGCACAATAATTGTGTGGAAAATATTAGAAAAATATTTATGTTTTTAATCATCTCAAAACACAAGGTCAAAGTATTAAAATTGTGTTTCTTTAAATTAAGCGATTAAATCCATTTTAATATATAATTGAGGTAGTCCAGTTTTCAGAGTTGCTGAGCATTTTCATCTCATAGTGATGGGAGTGCAATTAACCATCAGAACATGCAAACTTTGAATATTCTCAGCTTTTTTCAAGCAGTCTGCAAACCAAAAATTATTTCACTGAAGAATTTGGTGAATAATTAAAATAACCAAAAAGACTTAAGAATTTTCCATTCTCTTTTTGAACACTTTACAATAAAGGAAAAATGGTGAAATGTATTGAATGTGTTATTTGCTACAAATTATTCACTCACCTCTAGTCTCTATACTATAGGAATAAAAAAAAGTGCCTTGAAGGCATATAATTCTAGGGCTCTGATCTCCTATGTTAAAACTAGACAATATGATAATGCTGTTGTACTGCATATTCAGTTTTGATATGTAACCTTTGAAATAAATTGGAATATTCTTTTCTCCTATTCTGGCACATACTGCAAGATCATAAACAATAATCTTATAAAGGTCACTTGCTCAGTAAACACAACTCATAGCAAGAACTGTATAGGGCTATTAAAGTGCTTTTTTCTGTGAGTCTTAATTTTATTTTAATTGCTTCAAGCTCTGTCAGACACAGAACCTCTGTCTCCTTCAATACTGTGAACCCAGTTGTGCAAACTTCATTTACTTGGGGCTCCATTCTTATGCCCAACATGTATTATTTTGTTCCACAAGTAGCTCTGTTCATTTCAGTGGGAGTACATACAGAATAAGAGTACGTCTACACAGCAGGGCTAACGCTGAAATAAGCTACACAACTTGAGCTATGTCAATTGCGTAGCTTAAGTCAAAATATCTTATTTCAGCTTTTTGGAGCTGTCTACACAGCAGGAAGCCTGAGAAAGAGCACTCTTCCTCTTACTTCCTTTACTCCTGGTACAATGAGGAGTCAAAGTAAGAAGTCCTCCAGCTCATCATTACTTTGACATTATGTCAAAATAACTTCTTATAGTGTTGGCACGGACTTTGTTATTTCCGAATAACATCAGTTATTCCAAAATAACACTGCTGCATAGACATAGCATAAGGTATTACTCTACATGAATTTGAGTGGCAGAACTGGCCCCCAAGTGAGTAAGGATTGAACAATTAGTCTGATTGCATGGAAAGCTACAGAGATGGTATCACTAGAGTTTAAAAGCCATAAGATTCATAGGTGCTGAGTATACTGCCACACTCCCTGACTTGTAGTGATTTCCATTCTATACAGGGTTTACAGTCGGGTTCAATGACTCTCAGCACACGTACTATACAAATTCTTCCAGCACCTCTGATAAGGTCCACTCTTTTCATTGCCTTCACAAGGCTATGAAAGAGATCCTGAGTGCTTACCAACATGCAAATAATTGCTCATCAACATAAATAAGAATTGGTTAACTAGGCCTGCAAATTAAACCCATAAAAAATCCCAGATGGGGCTTCTGCATTCAGTAAAACTCCTGAGCCAAACAGTTCAGGATTTGTCAAGTGCCAGCTACACTTGTATTCATAGTAGATGCTAAGTTTGGCTGTGGAATCAATTTATATTGGTTTTATGGATGCCTTCCCCAAAATGCATTTGGGGATCAAAAACTCCAGCAAATGTGCTCTTAGGTTAAGTCCAGGTTGTAGGCAGCTAGACCTAGTGGTTGGAGCCAGAGTCCACTTTCAGGAATCAAGAACCAAGCCAGGTCAGGATACCAGAGGTTCAGAGGTCAGAAGCCAACTTAGGTTGCAATGCCGGGCAGTCAAGATGCAGGTGCGGGAGGCATAAGGTACTCCAGCCAGAGCAAGGTGGACCCTAACTATTCAGAAAGCTTCCTGCTCCTGGCTTAAGTAGCAGGCTGCTCGGACTTTGCCAATAGGACATTGGGATGGAGTCCCAACTTGCGCTGGGCTTAAGGGGTCATAAGTCAGCAATTGTCAGCAGGTTGACAAGTGGAGGGTTGAAGAATACTTACTCCTATGGACCCCGGTTTGAGGCCCCTGGGTCATGACAGTTTGTGTCTTGCAAAACTTTTATTCCCGTACATTAGGCTCAGATGAAAGTCAAGAATAGCTGCACCTGCTGGTACCCAGAAACAAAGACATGTTTTGCTACAAACTAACCTTGTATAATACCTGCTGGGTCAATTTGTTTTCTGTCATAGGCAAGATAGCCTCAATCAATACTCTTCTATTTTCAGACATCTATTACTTTAAGGAAATCTGCAGCCGTCTTGCTGAGAGACAGCAGTGGGAAAAATCATTCCCCCTTGTAATGACATCAGAAGACTCCCTAAGTAGGCTAACTGGAGTCTATCTACTACCATTAAATTGGACCTATGTATATGGCACTCAAACAGGTCTGTTTGAGGGGAGAGCCGAGCAGAAGGCTAGAGTTAGCAAGTTTTAACTGAACGAGGAGATAAAAATGTGCTCTGCTTTCCATTTCAATCCACTGGTGTAAAGCCATAAAAGTTCAACAAGTCTTAAAAAGGGATGGCACATTTCTATGAACTTCAAGAATATCCCAAATTGCCATAATTAACAGCAGCAAAGTTTTAGAGCAGATCTTAAACCTCACGCTTCATGAATTAAGGTAATCTCTGGAGAGCAAGATTAGACTCTTGGGGGAGACAGATTATCCCACATCTTCCTGTTGTGAGGTTCATCCATCTTTCCCTGACGTATCTGGGAGACAGAATACTGGATTTGGGTCTGATCCCATATGTCAGTGTTCCTGTGTTCTAAAAAACCTGAATCATCTCAATGAAGCCCACAAAATAATTGATAAACAATTATTTCATTTCACTTTCTGTGAGACATCCCTTACAGTATGATTCAAAGCCCTGTTTTTCTTTTCAGGTTAGGGTCACAGTCCTGCATCACAGAATTCCCATTGACTTCAATGAGAGTTTCATGCACCAAACCAGGGGGAATGTGGACCTGAGCCTTTAAATCAGCCAGATGATTGTCATGGCCTTAGCAAATCTCTTTGGTATCTGTGTGGGCCAAGCTGATAAAGAATCAACATTTTCCATTTGTAAAACACAAATAAGACTATGCTGTTAGCACTTACTGAATGAGCAGAGAAAATCCTCTTAACAGATTATCCATTTTATGAGCATTTTATATCTCTTGTAAATGTTACCATAGTCACATGTCAGAGTTTTAAGCACAGAAAGACATAATTTAAATGGTGTAATAAAATTGGTATCTTTGTTAGGTTTTTCTTTAAGATCATAAAAATAAAATCTAAGGTTATGTTTGCTGCTCTTCATTCCTCCAACCATAGCAAAGTGATTCCTTCTGAAATGAAATGTAGCATATTTGGTCACAGTTTTAGCACCCTAACAGTACCTGATGTTCCTTTACTCGGGCTGACCTTACAGCTTTTACACAGGCTATACTCCCCTGACTCAGAGGCAGTTGTGCTTAAGTCTGAAACTGTCTCATCTATACCATAAAGGCTAGGACTTTGATCTCAGACTAAGGAAAAAAGTACAAGGCTACAGCTCCCATATGATTGGGGGAAAATTCAGTATACAGTACATTTATATGGATTACTCCGTTAGCATTAGGACCTGTGGCTAGAAACTGTCAAAAAGTGACAGTTGAAACAATTCAAAAAGGGTCCAGAAAATGAAAAGAATACAAGCACAGCCTACCTCAAGAAGAAAGCATGCAAATTTATGAGTGAAGAATACAAAAAGATTTTTTTTAAAGTCAAGTTAGCAAATTAATCTGACTGAAGTTGCCTTTAGTTTTGTACAGAAGTCTTCTCTGCAAAAGATTATTAAACATTAACATTTTCGGCAACAAAATCACTATCAATATAAAGGTTAATCTTTGCTGTTATAGATGATCTGTTCATAAGCATGATATCAGGTGTAATAGTTATAAACATCTTACAGACAGGTTTTATTGTTCCATCTACTTTCTAAATTATATATATATATATATAAACCCACATTGATTTGGAGGACAATATAGAAACAGATGAAATTTCTATAGTACATAAGAATGGCCATACTGGGTCAGACCAAAGGTCAGTGTAACCCAGGATCCTGTCTTCTGAAAGTGACTAATGCCAGGCACCTCAGAGAGAATGAACAGAACAGGTAATCATCAAGTGATCGCATCCCATCATGCATTCCCAGCTTCTGACAAACAGAGCTAAGGACACTATCCCTGCCCATTCTGGCTAATAGCCACTGATGGACCTAGTCTCCATGAATTTAGCTAGGTGTTTTTTAAACCTTCTTAGAGTCCTGGTCTTCACAACATCCTCTAGCGAGGAGTTTCATAGTTTGATTGTGTGTTGTATGAAGAAATACTTCCTTTTGTTTGTTTTAAGCCTGCTGACTATTAATTTAATTTTGTGACCCCCTAGTTCTGGTGTTATAGGAAGGAGTAAATAACTCATCATTATTCGCTTTCCCCACACCAGTTATGATTATAAACGTCTACCATATCCCCCCTTAGTCATCTCTTTTTGAAGATGAAAAGTCTCAGTCTTATTACTCTGTCCTCATGTGACAGCCATTCCATATTCCCAATAATTTTTGTTGCCCTTTTCTGATTTTTTCCAATGCAGAGATATATTTTTGAGATAAGGCCACCACCTCTGCAAGCAGTATTCAAGATGTGAGAGTACCAAGGATTTATATAGAATCAATAAGATATTCTCTGTCTTATTCTCTATCCCTTTCTTAATGATTCCTAACATTCTGTTTGCTTTTTTGATTGCTACTGCAAATTTAGTGGATGTTTTCAAAGAATGATCTGAGTGGTAACAGCTAATTTAGTCCCCATCATTTTATACGTATAATTGGGATTATGTTTTCCAAAGTGCATTACTTTACATTTATCACATTAAAATTCATCTGCCATTTTGTTGCCAAATCACCTAGTTTTGTGGGATCCTTTTGAAGTGCTTTACAGTCTGCTTTGGACTTAACTAGCTTGAGCAGTTTTGTGTCATCTGCAAATTTTGCCTCCTCACTGGTTACCTCTTTCTCCAGATCATTTATTAATATGTCAGATAGGATTCATTCCAGTATGAACCACTGAGGGACACCACTAGTTACCTCTCTGTACTCTGAAAGCTGGCTATTTATTTTTACCCTTTATTTCCTGGATTTTAATACATTATCAGTCCATGGGAGGACCTTCCCTCTTCTCCCATGATAGACTGTAAAATCTACTGTATGTCTGTAACCAAATACACAGCTCTTTAAGGCAGAGCAGAAAGCTTCAGGGGGGCAATTTAACAAATTCCAGGAGTTCAACTTCTTACAGAAACACAGGGAATGGCAAAAGCAGATACTGGAAGTAATTCCTGGCTAACAATTGGTGTCTAACTTAAAACAAACAAAATCAGGTCCTTAATAGATAGCAGATTTAAAACAAACAAAAGGAAGTATTTCTTCAAGCAATGCATAGTCAACCGTGTGGAACTCCTTGCCAGAGGATGTTGTGAAGTCCAGGACTTTAACAGTGTTCAAAAAGAGCTAGATAAATTCATGGAGGATAGGTCCATCAATGGCTATTAGCCTGGATAGATAGGAATGGTGTTCCAAGCTTCTGTTTGTCAGAAACTGGGAATGGATGATGGGGATGGATCATCTAATGATTCCCTGTTCTGTTCACTCCCTCTGGGCATCTGGAATTGTCAACTGTCAGAAGACTGGATCCTGCGCTAGATTGATCTTTGGTCTGATCCAGTATGTCTGTTCTTATGTAGGTCACTGTTCTATCTGGAGCCTGGGACAAAGGTCTAGTAGTGTAGGATGGGCTTCTCTCTCTCCCTCTCAATCTCTCCCTCTTGATCATGAGATGGTAGATTTCAGGATCCTCATCAAAGGAAGAAAGGAAAGTAGCAAAATACACACCTTGGACTTCAGAAGAGCAGACTTTGACTCCCTCAGAGAACTGATGGGCAGGATCCCCTGAGATGCTTACATGAAGGGGAAAGGAGTCCAGGAGAGCTGGCAGTATTTTAAAGAAGCCTTATTAAAGGCACAGGAAGAAACCATCCCGATGCGCAGCAAGAAAAGAAAATATGTTAGGCGACCAGATTGGCTTACCAGGGACATCCTTGGTGAGCTTAAACACGAAAAGGAATCTTACAAGAAGTGGTAACTTGGACAGATGACTAGGGAGGAGTATAAATATATTGCTCTAGAACGCAGGGGAGTTATCAGGAAGGCGAAAGCTCAATTGGAATTGCAGCTGGCAAGGTATGTGAAGGATAACAAGAAAGGGTTCTACAGGCATGTTAGCAATAAGAAGTGATCAGAGAGGGTGTGGGGCCTTTACTGGATGAGGGAGGTAACCTAGTGACAGATGATGTAGGAAAAGCTGAAGTACTCAATGCTTTCTTTGCCTCTGTCTTCATAGACAAGGTCAGCTCCCAGACTAATGCATTAGGCAATGCAGTATGGGAAGGAAGTGGACAGCCCTTGGTGGGGAAAGAACAAGTTAGAAACTATTTAGAAAAGTTAAACATACACAAATCGATGGGCCCAGATTTAATGCATCCAAGGCTACTGAGGGAGTTGGCAAGTGTCATTGCGGAGCCTTTGGCCATTATCTTTGAAAACTCATGGAGATCAGGAGAGATCCCAGAAGATTGGAAAAAGTCAAATGTAGTGCCCATCTTTTAAAAAGGGAAGAAGGACAATCCAGGGAACAACAGACCTGTCAGCCTTACCTCACTCCCTGGAAAAATCATGGAGGGGATCCTCAAGGAATCCATTTTGAAGGACTTGGAAGAGGGGAAAGTGACCAGGAATAGTCAATATGGATTCACGAAGGGCAAGTTGTGCCTGACCAATCTGATTAGCTTCTATGATGAGGTAACTAGCTCTGTAGATATGGGAAAGGTATTGGATTTGATATATCTTGACTTTAGCAAAGCTTTTGTTATGGTCTCCCACAATATTCTTGCCAGCAAGTTAAGGGAATATGGACTGGATAAATGGACTGTTAGATGGATAGAAAGCTGGCTAGACTGTCGGCCCCAACAGGTAGTGATCAACGGTTCGATGTCAGGTTGGCGGTAGGTTTTTAGAAGAGTGTCCAAGGATCTGTTCTTGAACCTGTTTTGTTCAACATCTTTATTAATGACCTGGATGAGGAGATGGATTATACCCTCAGCAAGTTTGCAGATGACACTAAGCTAGGGGGAGAGGTAGATAAACTGGAGGGCAGGGATAGGGTCCAGAGTGACCTAGACAGATTAGAGGATTGGGCCAAAATAAATCTGATGAGGTTCAACAAAGACAAGTGTAGAGTCCTGCACTTGGGATGGAAGAATCTCAAGCATTGTTACAGGCTAGGGACCAAATGGCTAAGTAGCAGTTCTGCAGAAAAGTACCTGAGGATTACTGTGGATGAGAAGTTGGATATGAGTCAAAAGTATGCCTTTGTAGCCAAGAAGGCTGGCATATTGGGGTGCATTAGGAGGAGCATTGCCAGCAGATCCAGAGACGTGATAATTCCCCCTTATTCAGCTCTGGTGATGCCACATCTAGAATATTGTGTCCAGTTCTGGGCCCCCCACTATAGAGAGGATGTGGACGCATTGGAGAGGGTCCAGCGGAGGGCTTAGGGGAATGGAGGGGATGGAGCGCATGACTTATGAGGAGAGACAGAAGGATTTGGATTTGTTTAGTCTGCAGAAGCAAAGAGTGAGGGGGGATTTGATAACAGCCTTCAACTTCCTGAAAGGAGGTTCCAAAGAGGATGGAGAAAGGCTGTTCTCAGTAGCGACAGATGGCAGAACAAGGAGCAATGGTCTCAAGTTGTGGTGGGAGAGGTCTAGGTTGGATATTAGGAAAAACTATTTCACCAGGAGGGTGGTGAAGCACTGAAATGGGTTATCTAGGGAGGTGGTGGAATCTCCATCCCTAGGGATTTCTAAGTCTTGGCTTGACAAAGCCCTGGCTGGGTTGATTTAGTTGGGATTGGTCCTGCCTTGGGCAGAGGGTGGGATTTGATGACCTTCTGAGATCTCTTCCAGCTCTATGATTCTATGAATCTGAGCCAGCCAGACCAGGCTCTGGGAAGGAGGGCAGTACATGATCTGTTTCTTCCTTCATAGCAAGGGAGATGCTTGTAGGAAGATGATAGGCTACTAGCTCTCCCGTGGACATCGAGAAGGAGAAGGAGAGCAGATGGTATGGGAGACAATTTTCCGAATCTCTTCTGTGGTCTGGAGGTAAACCCCTCTCCCTTCAGAACAGGTTGGAAAAGATCTTATCAAAGGGACACTGTTGGGTGTGTAGTTCCCTTTTTGTTGTCTATGCCTGTCAGATTTTGTTGCTATCCAGGGGAGGATCATAGCGGTGAGTTATTTAAAGTGCCCATTGTGTGAGGCTGGCTGTGAGCTGGAGATGGCTAGAGTTCCCCTGTTTCTTATTCTATCAGAGGATGCTGATGCATTGCAGTGCCTTTTAAGTGCCTGTTTCTCTGATTCTTTTTATACATGAATAGCTCAGAATACCCTTTCTGCCTCCTATAAATTACATGAGTAGGTTACTGTATTCTTCCAATGCACGTTAATGAGCTCTACCATGCGCACTTTTTGTGTTACACTGTGCCTTAAAGCACAGCCCTGAACAAGGAGTGCTGAGTGAACTGCTCTGCCTCAAGAGTGGACTTCAAGGGCACAAGCCTGCCAACAGGGAGAGGGGGAGCAAAGGGTACAGTAGTCCTGGGGCCCAATGGTTTGAAGAAGCCCAGGGTTCATGTCCATTGTTGGTACTGCTGCAGCAGCGGTGGCGGCCAGAGACCTAGGTGCTTTAAATTGCCGCTGAAGTGCTGCACTGCGCAGCTCTGAGAGTTGTGTGTGGTGGGAACAGCACCACAATTGAGGGAGCACTGAGGGCTAGCTGCCCATGGCCCCATTCCTTCTGTCTGAAGCCCTGCCCCCTCTGGGGCATGGAGCTAATCCCCCAACTTCTTTCCCAGGTGCTCATAGAAACTGTCATCTCCCCTGGTGGGGCATTATTCTGCAACTACGTCACTCTGAGCCACAGTTCCCACCCTGCTTCTCCCTTTCTATATTAGTAATATGTTGCAGGCCTATACCAGAAGCAAGTAGGACACCCACCCCCACACGGGACCAGCATGTTTCAGGGTAGAGAAATGCTTGTGCAATGCCCATTCCCTGCCCTCATGCCCCTTCTGTGGAGGAGTAAGCAGTATACACTTAATCTTGCTTGCCTGGGACAGGATCTAGCTAACCCATGCAGGGTGTGAGGGTATTCTTAACTCATCATCTCTGACAGAGAGTTTAAGTTAACAGTCTAGCTTTACATTAGGTCTTGTGCTATGTAGTTAAAGGAAGGGGAGCCAATTTTTTCAGACATAGGCACAAACCTATATTTAGGCACTTAACACACAGTTATTCAGCATGACATTGGAATGCAAAATTAATGCATCTAAAATATTGCATATCTTCTCATCTTAAAATGTCCCATACATATTTCTAATTATGTTATAGGCTAATTCTCCAGACTATTCTCTCTATATCTTTTATAGGGATCCATCTGTGAGCTTGTACCTCAGCCATTGTAAACAGCATGCCATACATATTGCCAGTGATTGTCAGTAACTAGCTATGTAACTAGAGGAAGAGCAGGTGTGAGAGTGAGTAAGAAATACAGAAGATATAAACACAAGAGAATGGGTTACATATTCTCCCTTTCCCCAGCTCATGCAAAATTTGGCTGGGAGTTTGGTAAGGAGCTTTTTGCCTTTTACAGGAAAGACATAAACTTGGGCCACATCATCTCAGACTCAGCCAGCTTGTCATTCAACTCATGTATTCAAGATGCTGTTCATTAAGAGCGATCCCGGATGGTTAGGAGATATGGGTCTTTCTACCTTTGCAAAATAAGCCTCTTGGCACTAAGAAGTGTAAAAGATGCCCACATAGGGAAAATGCACTCAAGAATTGGTCTGGACAATCTCTGCACAGATGCTGCTGTGCAGATGCATATTTCATACGTTCCTTTTCCTGATTAGCATGCAGCAAACACACCTGGTTTGCTGCCTAGAGGAATCATATTAGAAATGAAGAAACACCTGCATGAGCCAATTTTTTTCTCTTTATGATACTAAGGCTATGCAAGTATCCACTGATATCCTTTCAGCCCTATTTCACTGATTTGTAAGGCCTTATAAACACATTTCTCTATTTTTAGTACATTTCATACATGCTAAGGGTGAAATCTTATCAGAGATGTGTAGAGAAAATATAGAGTGGTTTTATGATAGAAGTACTGTTGTGTTGGGGTAGGAGAATGTACTGCCAGGACTAGTGTGAAAAGTGTGCACTCTGACTTGCAAATGCTCTAAGGTGCTGTGTACACGCTGGACAGTTTGGAGCTTAGCTATGAACATCAAGTTAGGAAACCCTCTTTCTTTGAGGCTGCAGTGAGGCAGCTACCCAGGATGTCTGGATCCTCATCTTTGTTCTCCCTTGCATGCTTCCTAGAGATCCTACATGAACAGGAAGGAGACATTTCCTTTGTTTTTTCCCTCTTTGCCCCACCCCCAGCAGACACTTATCGCACAGAGTAAGGTTGCGTCCCAATTACATGTTTTATAATGTGTGATTTGGGTCGTTACCTACATATGTGTGGGTGTCTGACGTAATTCACAGTGTGACCTATATTTTCCAGCTATTATGCTGTGTACTGCACAGGGAACATGCATAGTTTGAGTTTTCAGTTTTCAAAATTGAGAGTTTTGTTTCTGCTCAAGCTATTGCTTCTTCAATATGTTACATGTCTTAAGTTTGCAAAGTGGTTCAATGAACTTTAATTATGAGTAAGATAAATGTTAAACTAAAATAAGCAAAATCTCTGAATCTATGGCTAAATACTAGCACCAAGCTGAACTCAAACATAAACATGTTTGGAAGTTCAGTTAACCTAAAAAAAATGCACATTTTTGCTTTTCTTGATTTCTGGCAAGGCTTATGGCATGAGTCCAGAAATATAACAAAACAACTGTTCCAGAGATATTCCTGGCCTAGCAAATATAATAGCAACCTGATCTTGTGAGACATACAGATTAAAGAGTCTGGATATATTGTGAGATGCATCTGGATTTTTCAATGCTTCTCTAAAATAAAATCTCCTAAATATTTGAGGTTTGCCCATTAGTACTTTAAAAATAAAACCCAAATATTTTCTAGAGAAAAAAATCTTTATTTCTTAAAAGTGAGAACACTTTACAATAAAATATCTCCAGTTTATTCTGAGATCTAAGATGGATCATACTGCACTAACTAATGCCTGCAGTTTGATTGAAAACTGCTGTACGAGACATTTCTGACTGTAACACCAAGAATGGAAATGCACTGTATATAGACCCTCTATTTTTCCTTAATCTGTCTAAATCAATTAGGTATTTGAGTTGTGGTGGTGTATTTCCAGGAAGCTTCATTGCTTTCTATTATCCACATGACAAAAATAACCATACCCTTTTGAAATCGTAAAGGAAAATGCATCCCACTGAGCTGATGCTGTGTGTGTTATATGCAGAAACATATGAGTAATGAAAGATGAGAAATTATGGATCAAATAATGATGTTGAAGCCATTTTCATAAACAATGAAGAATGTTTTGGATGAACTCCAAATATCATTACTATGGTTTAATTTCAACTCCAGTCCTACATCTGCCTAGGCTAGTGTCAAAGATAATAATTTCACCAGACAGATACAAAATACACAACTAAAATTACACAGCTCAATTATTCTGTTTACTAGTGGTGTTAAACCACTGTTTTCTATCTGAATGATTCAAGAAAGCTATGGTTTTTACCCTTTAAATTCCTTTGAAATGCAGTAGTTTAGTATCAATACCTATTTCTTTCCAAATTATGTTGTACTAGTGAGTTTGATAGAAATCACCATGGTGAGGAAAGAATAATGGAATTTCAGGTAAGAGTTCTTCATAATGAATTCATTTCTTACATTTTGTTGACACCCACACACAGAATTATGGACCTTTGAAACACAATGCAGCAATTTACAAGAAATCACAAAACACCAATTATAGAATTGGACTGAAATTGGCTGCCAAATCATCTATTCTCAGTAAAAGAGAGAGAGAAAAACAAAAGAATGCCTGTACATTTTAGCTCCTTCACTAAAACTTCATTTCTGCATGTTGTATACTTTCCTGATTATATGTAGACAGAGTGCCAAGCTATGTGTATGATTTGAAGGAACAGACCCTAATATTTTATTAAGAATATGAACTTAAATGAGATCTTACTTTTTACAATTTAAAATGGCAGTTCAGTGACTTTATGGCATTTTTTCCTGATTTATACCAGTGAAAGAGAGAGCAAAAACAGTTTCTATTTGTTTTGTTTGGATTTGGTAAAGGAAGAAACACCTTTCAAGACTCAATGGAAAGAAACATGCCCTAGAGGTTATTCAACTGAAAATATTTTATAAACACAGTTAATATTCTATAAAGAACTCCTGAATTCTAAGGATAAGATTTGTCTATTTTTACTGGTAACAGTGCACCAAATTCTAAACAGAACTGAGTGGGATCTGCCTTTCCATCACTGACAGTTAATAATTAAATCAAACATTATATTCAACAATAGAACATATGCATCAGCTTCTTTCAAATTGCATTTCCTTCCTGTTAGGTCCATTAGTGTAAACCAGACTGCCTTTAGAATACCCCTTATTGCTGCTGTCTTTCAGCGCAGTTCCTGAAATGGATAATGTGGTGCATATTATGGGCAATTACACAGAACTCCCTAGTGATAGGGTTTTAGAGTTTCAGAATAAAACAGCTGGAACCACAAGGCTGTAAACTAATCTGAAAAAGAGACAATAGTAAGACATTCAATGCACATTGTTAGAACATGGACAAAGACTAGACATGAAATACTGCATGGCCTTTAAAGATATCATACTTACCATATCATAGAAAGAGCACATATGATAAAAGGTCTGTTTTTATGCTTGAAAGCTATGATAGTCCAAAGCTATGGATTTGACTATGACTGAAATAAATATACACATGGTCTGTACACCTCCAGTAAATGTTGAGCACAAAGGAGACAAGGCTGGATCAAAAGCTCAATCTTTCAATTGATCTTAATGGACTTTGAATCAGACCCATACAGACCATTTTCACATAAACCTTTCCTAAAAGGGAGAGCCTATTAATTAGTGGCAATATTACCAAGTATTCCTAGGAGCTATTTCTTCAGTTCATTTTCATAGTTTCACAAAATGCTTGAAATGTAGGATCTTTGCCATGCATTTGTGTCTGGATATTTGAAAAATGGTCCTGAAGATTTTGGGGAGTTGATCCTGCATCTGTTGAAGTCAATGACAAAGCTCTTACTTATTTCAATAACATGGGGCCTGAGTTTTGGAATTGGACATGAATAATCTGTAAGCACAATTACCATGATTAAATGTATAATCATGGTAATTGTGTAAAATGTGAGTGGCTGGATATCTCATTGCCATTCAACAATAACTTACATGGATTGCTTGTGCAAATTCTGAGAATGGAGTATGAAAAATCTGTGTCATTGTGTTTGCCATCAAGATAAAATAGAAATAAAAGCAGTGTATATCAATATTTGCATGGTACAAAGATGTTCATATTTTTGTTATTGCTGGAGCATGAAAAACCAATAAGAAAATATAGAACTAGGTCAATTGAAGTGTTAAGTGAAAATAACAAATTCTGATTTTAATCTTTGAAAAACCACAATTATTTTCATTTGTGGTTTTGTGTGTGTGTTTTCTTATCAGTGAAGTCTAGCAGCTGTTGGAAAAAAGTGAATCTTTTGTAACATTATGGCAAAATTACTAAAAAATGGGAAATGATGACCTGGTAATAAAAGGAAACAAAAAAAAGAATAAAACTGAACACAATAAAAACACTTAGAAATCACTTTTTCCATTTTTCAAATAAGGCCAAATTTTTTCTTTTTTTACTGCAAATATTGCATGACTTGGCAACCAGATGTTTTGACTAGCTCTAGTTAAAATGCTATCCTTATTGCTAAAAAGATTGATTGTTATGGCCACAACTATATATATAAACACATTGTTTATACATAGTGTTAATGTTTCAAGAGCTATCCTTTTGTTCAGCAAAATGGCAGCAGATGAAAATCTGATATAAAGTGCTTTATCCAGTGGTGCCTTACAGTCATTGCTTCCTTTTGCCCTTGAAAGCAATTATTCTGTTTTCCTTTTCCAATTAAAGCTTTATTACTGTGTGTCAAATTGAAACAAGAAGATATACAAATCAGACCTGATTGGGTAACATATACTCTCTGGAGTAGTTTCACTGAAATCAGAGGGGCTCTTCATAAGTGTATGTATTGCAGGATTAGGCCCAAAGCTAGTATAAGGAAAGAAAAAAGACAAAATTTAACAGTAAGAACATATCATTTCAGTATACAACAACAACAATAATAATTACTGAAATATAATAAAAATGCATTTGTTTACATTACTAAAAATAGCATGTTTTTGCTTCAAAGGGGGCAATACAAAGAGATTATATTGGCACAGGAAGGGGTGGGGAACCTTTTTTGGTCTGGGGCTGCTGACCAACAGAAAATTCAGTCCGAGGCCATACACAAGTGAGAAACAACCCTCCCCCCACAAAACCAAACCAACAAACCAACCAAATAAAAAAACCCAACAACCCTCACTAATGCAGCCACCAACTGAGGAGAAAGACACTCTTCACATTCTCCTTGAACACCAGAGCCTAGGGGGCCCAGGGTTGTAGATTTTGAGTGCTCCAACTCCATGGGGGGAACAATGGAGGGAGTGGTGGTTGAAGCACCAGCATGGACTTCTCAGTGCTGAGGGTGGGGGGGGAGCCTTGAGCCTCGGGGGCTGGATTCAGGAAAGCCATGGGCCACATCTGGCCCCTGGGCCATAGGTTCCCCACCCCATGGCATATGAGAATTCCTGCATGGTAAAGGGCCAGTCTGGGCTGGTTTGTCCTGGAGAATGTGCCATTTGAGCTCTCGCCTTGCCTTGCAGGGTCTTCTCTTCTTTGTCTGTTTCATTCAGAACTGCCATTCCGGTTTTCTGTGTCCCTCTTCAGTGTATACATGTCATCACTACTGTAGCCAGACAGAACCCCCCCCCCCCCCCCTTGTAACATCCATTTTTGCTTGCCTGGAGCATACAGGGCACACAGAGCAGAAGGCCCAGGCTGTGTGACCGTGAATGGCTGTAAACAGAGATACGCCAATTGCTGACCAAGAGGCTGCCAAGGAGTGCCCTTGACTCAAACCCATATTGATACGAACACACATCCATCCGCGGGGGGGAGGAATCTCTCGCCCAGTAAAAAATGTCTAGTGCTCACAATTTAGTTCTCTCTTGCAAGTGTAAATTAACTTGAAACTTGCTTGTAAGAACTGGCGCCACAAAACGGACCAGTACAATTCGGCATCTTAGATAAGAAAGAGAATACGGGCCCCCAGGGGTATAAAGATAGGTCCAGCAGCGCATTTTCTCTGAGTGTCAATCTACCATCTATCTGCTGGTCGGGTTAGGTGTTTGATCTCCCGAGGTTCCAAGGGGACGCCCACCTCGTATTCGTCTTTCCTAGGAATTGAGAGACCGGCCCTGGCCTGACACGCTGGAGTCGAGAGGCACAGAAAGGGGTAAAAATTGTACCTGGATGTGGTCCTTTGTTTAAGTATATATATACATAGACTTAGAGCTCTTTAAAGATTAAGCTGTCACTTAGTACCATTATTTCTATTTTCTATCTTTATTTTCTTTGTAACCATTTTTAAAATCTGTATTTGTTAGCATTTAAGAAATAGAGCAATAGCCATTGTAACCATATGCTTTTATAAGTCTTTTAATAAACCTGTAACTGTTTAAGCTTTAACCTGACTCCTTCAGTTGCTGTAACAGAACCAAGCACAATTTAAAAGAACTTCAGCCGGTCATAAAGGGACAGACATAGGGAGAGCTTGGGCGTTTGGATCTGTGTCACTCCCAGGTGACAAGATCCGTTGGGGCACCTTTCCAGCCTTTCCCAGGCTGCCCGCTGCGAAGGAACCCCTGTGTTCTAGCAGTTAAAATCTAAGGTGTAATAAGCTCTTTCTATATAACAGGGCGTCTGTTGGCCTGCTGGCCACCCTCTGCGACGGGACCCCAGTCCTAGCAGTAAAGACACGGACGTTAAACCTTTTCTCAGAAGCATACACACACACACTGCCCTGACCGTCGGCTGACAACTACCCTACATTATGGCATCCGAATTGACAGCCCAAAGGGCTGATACACTCATCAGAAAATGCTGCTCTCAGGTAACTGCTAGGGAGTGTTCATTAGCAATGAAGCACATACACTTTCCCAAAGGAAGAGTGCATGAGCGTTTCAATCTTCTAGCTGATATCTGCCACTTTGTGAGAGTCCCAAATTTAGCATGAAATGAAACTGGCTTTTCCACATGGTCCACTAAACTTTGTGCTGGTGATAAAATAGCCATCCAGAGTACTGAGTTACACACATTGTATTTCCAGAGGGGGAAATAGTAAAATTAGTTTGGTGATTATAACAATAGAAATATGTACAAGATGCCAAATTCAGACCACGCCTTCCGATCATCCCAAATTTGGTGAGGAGCAGAGGGAGTTAGATGTTAGATTCATTGTAGAAACTGTGACAAGTAATGAATTCACATATAGATCTGGCTTTAGTCTCTAATTCATCTTCATCTCAGAGCTTAGAGGGTTTTAATTTAGGCCATTTCATGATTACTAGGCAAAACACACTTAGTTTCTAAAGTGAAAACTGTATGTAACAATTCTGACTTTGTTATCGAATACATGGCTGGATGAGTGTTATGAACTGTGTACATGTCTGTCTGAGTTCTCTGTGGGTATGTCTAGACAGTGGCACTTTTTCAGGTTACTTTCAGTATCCTGAAATAGCATTTTCTACGTCTTCACAGTGTGCCCATTATTTCAAAATAACTTTTGAAATAACGGGCATGCTATTCTGATGTCCTGTAAACCTCATTGTATGAGGATTAAGGGATGTTTGTAATAGTCCTCTATTTTGGTGCTGTGTAGACAGCACTAAATTTCGAAATAAGCTATTTCAAAATTAATTCTAAATAAGCTACGCAATTTGTGTAGCTCAATTTGTATCGCTTATTTTGAGCTAAGGATGCCATGTAGATGCACAGTCTAGACTGTAGACAGAGGTATCCCGAAATAGCTATCCTGCGTCTTTTGAACCAGCTTGTTATTTCAAAATAATGGCCTTGCTATTCCAGTGCCCCTGTAACCCTCATCCCATGAGTGTTAAGGGAAGTTACGGAATAGTGATTTATTTCGAAATTAGATCAAAATAAGACTCGCTCAAATTGTGTATCTTATTTCAACCTATGGATTCAATGTAGATGCACTCTGTTGGAAGCAGCAGCCAGCCAGTCCTGCTGCTTTATCAGTCTCAGTACCACTTGGGCTGTGTCCAGACTCAGGGTTTTTTCGGGAAAAGTAGCCTTTTCCCGAAAAAAACTTCCCCTGCGTCCAGACTCAAGCCGCGTTCTTTTGAAATTAATTCGAAAGAACGCGGCTTTTCTTTCGATGGCGGTAAACCTCAATTTACGAGGAAGAACGCCTTCTTTCGAAAGTTCCTCTTTCGAAAGAAGGCGTTCTTCAATGTAAATAGGGCGTCTTCGAAAGAGAGCATCCAGACTCACTGGATGCTTTCTTTCGAAAAAGCAAGCCGCTTTTTCGAAATTTCTCCGTGCAGTCTAGACGCTCTCTTTCGAAAGAGGCTCTTTCGAAAGATGCTTTCGAAAGAGCCTCTTTCGAAAGAAGCCTGCAGTCTAGACATAGCCCTGGTGTAATGGCATAAGAATGGAATGTGCCATTGTCACTGCTGGGAGAGTTCCTGAATAGCTTTTTGAAAAACTGGCTAAAATATTTGAATTATTTCTAAAGATCTGAACATTCTTTGTTATGTAGACGCTGATCATTAGAATACATTTTGCTCGCAATTATATTAGGGTATGTGTGGAACAACTTCATTTATACTGGTCAGGAGAAATTTCAGGTACGGACATTCAGCGAAGTTACCTCTAGTCAACAGTATTATTAATGCAAGTTGCATGAGGTGTGGGCTGGGTTCAGTAGAAAGCTTTAAGTATCCCTTTACTAAGAGTATAGGTCTGTCTAGAGTCTTGGAACTTTAAAATCCCACCTGTTTCTGTATTCACTATAAAAATGAATGATAAATGTTAATAATAACAGCTTGCTTCTGATACTGAGGCATGGATGACATCCTAGTCAAAGTAAAATTATGTGATAAAAGTTCTTTGCAAGACCATTTCATAATAGCATTAGTGAACTTCATATAGGAGGATATGCTAGCAAGCAAGGGATGTGGTGTGCTGTAAATCAAATAAATGCTCATTCTCCAAAATGGATATGCATGTGGGTGTCCGTTTCCATCTATTTATCTTCAACTTTGATTTCCACAACAGTATGGGCTGAAGAGCCTCAGGCCTTCCCACTTCCTTAGTTGTGGTACTGAGATGTAACTATTTCTTATCTGTGTGAAACTTGATTAATTTTATTTTCATGTACTTACAGGGACAGATCTTCAGGCCCTCATCTAATACATATTGTACAATCAAAATAAGATAAAATGAGCTATGTTTCAGTGTTTAGACTAAGTTCCTATTACAGTCCTGCACAAAATGGTGCTAATTATCCCTGAAAGAAAGCTTTTGTATTGGAGAATATTTGTTGAGAAAGATCAATGCTCAGTGTTCCTCTCTTGGACCTGAGCTAGCAAAGTCCTGAGCACCTCCTGCAACATGCTGAGCCCCTTCTGTTGACAGCTTTGTTTTAGAGAAAAACACACAGACAAATTATATCTGGGTCTCTGAAGGTGTGTTATGAGGGGGAGAAAGTGAAAGGCACTTGCCATTTGGAAAATGCTCACAGAGTAGCCATTATCTGTCTGTAGGTGCTGGAGAGTAGGAAAGGGTATATGGCAACTAGTACTACTCCTAGTCCTCATGGCCCAGAGGAGGAAGGGAAGGCCATGGCCCACTATTTTGCACAGCAGTGTGCTAGCAGGAGAATTGAGGGAGAGAAGAAAGCTGTACCTCTTTAAAGGTTTTGCAGATCTTGTAGTTCACTGTGCTTCCCGGCATCCATTATACCACAGAAAGGGATAATACATTTTTGTACTGCAACTCTCTTCTCTGCCCTCAGCCACAGTCCCAGGAGAATCATAAAGCAGCCCATTTCAGGATCCTTCTACACTGTATTATTGTTTTCATAGTATTTTCTTTGTTTTTATAATATATTACTTTTAATTAAGAAAGAAGGTGAAAGATGAGGTTTGATGTTGTGCTTCTGCACTATAATTTTTACTGTTATAAGAATGTGACGAAGGTATTCTAAATCCTGGTGATGATCATTCATGTAGCACCACTGGCAAGAGTATTTGATGAGTTAGGTACCCTTATAAATACTTTTTCGTGACCATGTGACCATGTCTTATATTATATCATATATTATTTGTGACTTGGTCATGATGACCTAAATTTATACATAATATACATAGAAACAAATCTATAATTCATTTTGTTAAGATTATCTCATGCAACATTAAACAAAATTGTATAAATTTAGCTAAATATGGCTATGTTTGTTCTTGTTAGTCATCAGAAGTCTGGTTATTTCAGTTCATCATCTGCATTTCTGGGTATTTTTCCCCTTCCTTTATTGCAAAAGTGAATGCTGAAAGACAGTCAAGACACGATGGACTTTTTCACGATTTATGCAAGCATGACAGATAATAGATTTAGTCAGTGGTGTAGTGGTAAAAAAAGAAGTGGGTAAATTAAACTCCAAATTCTCCATATGAGACATGGTAAACTACATTTACCCATGTTTGCCCTTGATTACACTTCTGGATTTACTAGAAACATAACATGTACAAAGGCCTTGACTGCTCTTTAAGCATCTCTATTTTGGAAGAGATTTATGGATATTTTCAACTATGTTCATTAAAGGGAAAATATTTTGAAACTATAGGCTCTATCCTTTCATCCTTTCTTTTTGCCTTACAGGCTGAACTGTAACCCTTTGATGTCTTTTTTACCATCAACATAAAAAAGTAGTTATGAATTTATTTCTCCACATCACTTTTATTTTTGTATCAATTTGCAATTTTTATTTCCTGTCTGGCAGCCCAAATTACTATATTTGGAGAATAACTAGAGTCCATGGTTCTGGGTTTTCAGATCATGAAGACAAAGTTCATTTTAAAATGGTTTTCTGGCTGCTAAGATTCTGCTGCCACTGCTTTTCATCCTCTTGTTAATAAAAGGTTAATAAAATATATTGAAACTTTGTTTAACTGGCTTGTAGAGCAACAAACCCCATTAAGGGTTTATCCAATCTAAATTATTGGAAGCCACTCAAATTGAGAAGGTTGACATACATATTATTAATCTGCCCCAATAGGCCTTAGTTATTGTAAGGACTCAGACATGAAAATCATTTAGAAGCCAGATTCTACTATAGATTTAGGCATCAGCCCTGCACATATTGATGCACCTGGTTAATTATACACACTGGAAATCTGCTCCTGCTCCTGTGGATGTCAGTGGTAAAAAAACAAAAAGAATGTTGGTGCTAACTTCAACACCACTGAGGTCAATGGGAGTCATCCCATTGACCAATGGGCACTAGCTTACGCTGATGGAGTAGTCCCAAGCAATTTCAGGATTATTTAATCTATACATTATTGGGTAAATTCAAAAAATTGTGCATTTTTATCATTTCTGAAAATTATAAATCTCATCACAGACTGAAACCAACAGTCCTTGCTCAGACAAAGCTCCCAAGAAGCATAGACATTAAAGTCGATGAGAGCTTTGCCTGAATAATAACTATGGATCTAACTTTGTCAGTGCTTTTCCTTTCCAAATAATAGCATGAGATAAAGAGGGAAAGGTGTAGCAGGAGGAGAATTAGACAAAAAGGAATGCATTTAATTTTATATTAAAATTACTTAATTATTAATTTAGGATAAAAAATACTCAATTATTTTGTAACTGGTCCAGCAGAGGAAAGTTTAGCAAATGTGGCATACTGGGAACACAACAAAACAAAGGGGCTACGTCTACACTGGCACCCTTTTCTGGAAATGCTTAAACCGGAACAGTTTTCCGTTATAAGTATTTCCAGAAAAAGCGCGTCTACATTGGCAGGATGCTTTTCCGGAGAAGCACTTTTTCCGGAAAAGCATCCGTGGCCAATCTAGACGCGCTTTTCCGCAAAAACACCCCGATCGTCATTTTCGCGATCGGGGCTTTTTTGCGGAAAACACTACTGTGCTGTCTACACTGGCCCTTTTCTGGAACAGTTTTCTGGAAAAGAACTTTTGCCCGAATGGGAGCAGCATAGTTTTTCCGGAAAAGCACTGATGATTTTTACAGTAGATCGTCAGTGCTTTTCCGGAAATTCAAGGGGCCAGTGTAGACAGCTGACAAGTTATTCCAGAAAAGCAGCTGATTTTCCGGAATAAGTAGCCAGTGTAGACACAGCCAGGCAGTTTTAAAGCTTTTTATTGAGCTCACATTTCAAATGTTATATATAAATTAAAAATGGTAAGTGAAAACTAACACAAGCCAAGATATGTTTATGAACAATAAAATATAGTTAGAATTAATGTAGATATCTTTATAAAGAACATAATGTAGTTTACAGCATTAATTCTTTTACATCTCTACTTTTGTTCATATATGAACGGGTTTGCACTAGTTTGTATTAATTAAATTTAAGTAGGATTTCTGAGGCAAGATCACCATTAATTCTGTAATCCTGATTTAAATCTGCAGTAAAACATTTCTCCATTTAGTCTGGTGGTTTTGTGTCATATTTCATATACTAGCTGTCTCTTAATTAAATCCATGATGGCCAACCAACACAGACTATTAAAATAACTGTACTTTGCACTTGACATATTTATGAGACAGATTCATAAGGGTATAGTCTGATACTTGAACTACTCACTGAGAAATGCTAATAAGATTATGAAGAAGATAAGATTAGTTCATCTATCTCTTTTTTCTTCTCTTTTTAGAGATTTATTTTTATAACTGCAATTCACTTTTTCTATTTCAAGAACATTAATGTTGCTGTACACACCCAGAGGTCTTTGAGTGTGGAAGTGAAATCTCACTAGTTGTTAATTTATAACAGCTCAGGAAAATGCATAAGTATAAATATATTCTCTTCTCATCGTGTTCCCAGAAATACAAATGTTTACAGATATTGGTAAAATCTTTGTATGGTTTGACATTTTTAAGATATTGTATACTAAGAGGTTGGGCTGAGTTAAAACATTTATTATTACTAAGTGCCAAATTGATACTTGAGAAGTCCTGTTGTGTAAAGGCTTATTCTAGCCCTGAGTGAAGAAGGCCCTAAAACTTATAATGAACAGAATCTTTTGCTACATATTTCATACCTGTACAGTGCACAACATCTTTTGTCTTTAAGACACAACAGAGTATATTTGTACATATTGGGGTTTACAGTGTATTATAGGGATTTTGAATATTGATTTAATGTTTTAAATTTTAAAATTGCATAAATTCTCCGAAGGCATGGATTGGTGCTTACAAAAATAATCAGACAAATCAATAAAGTTGTGTGACTTTAAGGATTGCTTGACATATATATTACAATCTTACTTGTGTACATGGACATCTCCAAACACCCTTCTTTGTTAGGGGCATTTAGTGATTTATCTGTTGCTGTTGTTTGTTTTAGAACTGTTGGCATACTAAGGATTTTGAGGGGGCAGAGTTCCAGATTTGTCCTTTCTGATTGGTTATCATAATTCAAGCGGGAGCAAAATGAGCAGAAATAGAGATGTGGTTTAATTAAGTGGTCTAAAAACAGCCTGGCTATACCATCTATAGAAATAAGACATTCATCAGCATCTGTCTCTCTTTTGTTTGCTCTGTCACACATGCGTGCGTGCACACACACATTCACCTTTACCTTAAAGGCCCTTCGTAGCACCCTGGCAGAGTAAAGGGATCTTAAAGTGAATATAAATCTAATTACAGCCCTTCACATTTGGGTCCATATTAAGTCCCTTTTGTACTGTCAGAGTGGACTAATGAGGCTGTAGTATAAATAATAAAAAAATCCATGCATCTTTTTCTTTTAATATACTATCACATCATTACTTCATACCAAGTTCCACTAGTGAAAATGTCAGAAGTAAAGAAAGTTGGACTTTCTCTTAAAGTAAAAATACTTATTAAATACTTCATCAGCTACAGTTGAGGGAGCTTCTCTAAACATGTTAAATTTCACCCACACATACTGTTGACACTAGTAGTAATTAAAATTTCTTGTTTCAGAAAATTGGTCCTATCAGAAATACTTATTGGCAATTATTTTTATGTTCTTCAAACCAAAGCTAACATAATTTGATTCACATGCAATGTTCTCATAAATGTGGTTCATACTGGGTTTTCTATGCCACTTAAGATTGTTAGTTGCCATTTTGAGCCTCACAGTAAAATAGAATTCAATATGTTCCTTTTTCTCAAGCTTTGAGAAATGTTTGAGAAACGCTTGTCTTGGTTTAATCAACTGTGAATAATTTACATTCTGAGTCTGACTTTTCAGTATAAGTGGATCAGACTTTGTTCAAAGCTTATAAAGTCTAATCAACTTGTTACATTCATCTAATTAAAGAAATCTCTTGCAAACTCTCAGGCATGATTTCATACCAAAAAGCTTTTTGTTGTGAAAAAGTCACACTTTCATCATGGTTTGGTTTTGTTTATTTATAATGTCAGGCCGCCTCTTCCCCAAAAACGAATATATAGACTTACAAATCTATGAGTCAATGTGTCTAGCTTAAAGTTATTTTTTGATTCTCCTACCTCCTGATGGACACACTGTATAGCTCTCTAAATTTATATAGATGCAGCTTCCATGTAGAGTTTTTTAGACTCAGAACAGCTCTCATTTCTGAAACAGATTACAAATATGTGGGACCAAATATTCCCCTCCATTTTGAAGAATGAAATGATGTAGTGACATACAAGAGTGTGAGTAAAAGTATGAGCTTATTTTGTGACCCCAGGTCCCTGAAGTATGCCTGGGTACCATTGTATCATGACAGAGGTCAGTATCCACTAACTCCAGTATTACAGAGAGGAGCATAAAAGTTCAAATTAAAAGGGTGGAAACATATTCCAGAAATCGAACTCATATCCTCTCACCCCCAGGAAGCCTTTCTGGAGACAGCAGATCCTGCAGATAGGGAGGAACAATTGATCTCCATGACACTGAATGGGCATCGTGATATAATTTAGCTCTATGTGCATCAGCATCATAGTGATTGATAGCATATGCTGGTTCACTGCCACATTTTCAGTTTCTTCTGATGGGAGACTCATGGGTTGGGAGAACTGGCAAGCAGGAAATACATGTCAGACTATCTCTCACTGCAACTGAGAGCTGGGAGGCCAATGAAGACAATAGAATGTCCAGGGAAATCCCCCCAAGTTCCTCAGATTTCAGGTTTCAAACCTCCTTATGTGAAAGACAAACTACAGAACCCATTGGATATGTTGAACAGAAACTGTATACATGCTCAGATCTGCCATTTCTATACCTTTGGAAAATCCTGAATGATAGACAGTTTGGTTCATAAAGTGTACATGTACCATCTATTGCTCAGCACATGCTAAGGTACATTACTGTTTGCTGGAGAAACCAGACACATAAATATGTGTGTAGCAAAATATAATTAAAAACAGCCATTGGTGTCTATGAATGCTAGGCTTGCACTGCCATTCTGCTTTGCACAGGTTATTATGGATGGGAAAAGAGGGGCATATACTAGGTAACCATGGATTGAGTCATTTGCCTATTAAGTATCCTTTCATATGAGAATAAATTTAGATGCGTGCATTGTTGTCTAAACAATGAACTGAGTTATAAGTCCATTGTAAAAAGTATATACTGCTTTAACTCTTAATTGTTGACAGAATATTTTCATGGACACATTGGACCCACAGAAGCATTGTAGGCCTGATAGAATAGAACCATTAGAAAAATTCTGTTTTTATTTGTTTAGCCCCTTCGTACTTTTGATGATGGCTGTGCTCTTAGTTGAAGCAATAATTACATAAGAAACATCAAATGCTAAGCTAACAGTAATTGATGGGATTTAGCACAGACATCTGGAAAAAACAGAGCAAGTGGCATCAATAACTAGGGACATCATTAGCATTTTGAGATGACCAAGAATGACGCCTCAGAAGGAGATTTAACAGTTGAATAAAATTTACAAAAATATTTATGAATATTTTACAATAAAAAACATGAATTCATTTCATTAATATCTATGATTTCTTTTCTTACTTACTGCAAAAAAAATATATAGAACCAGAGTTTTTTCTGGAAAGATTTTCATGTAGAGAAAAAGTTTTGACATTACAGATACTCATGTAATAATCTCAGAATCTTTAGCAGCCATCTTGAAAACTCTTTGTGAGTTTGGGAGACATTTATTCAGGGAGCATAAACAACACCATGTGACCTTGGTGACCAATCACTATGTTAATATAAACTGTTCATTGACAAATTTTAAATAATATCAAAATTTCAGAAAGGAATGGGGCTAAATTAGTATAAAATATCTGCTGCAAATAATTTATGCAGCACTAAATGAGGATAATACTCTCGAAAACTGGGGCAAAGAGAAATCGAAAAGATAGGGAGGAGAGAGCACAGAGCAAAAAGGCAAGAAGGCTGTGAGAAGGCAATGCAAGCTATGTACAAGCTGGGCCAGCTAGGTCTTTCACAACAACAACAATACCAACAACACGTCAGCCTGAAATAAACAGAAAAGATAAAATATGAAGACCGAAAGGCAGATGCTCAGGGGTATCTCACTATGAAACAACGTTTTAACGTACTTGTCTCATTCCTTAATAATCAAAATTTCAGTAAGGATTCTATATGTAAAATCTTTTCTTGAATTTACAAACATCCATATTGTCATTTACTATAAGCGCATACTTAAAATAGCTGCTCATTCCCATATTATCTCAAACACTTGTTTCATATTTTCTTTGTTATTAAGGAAAAATATTTGTCTCAACATGAAACACCATGTCTAGCAGAGCTCGTGAGCTGAATGGCCCATCTTCTTTTATAGCACCTGTGGAAACCATTGCTTCAACACACCTGATGGTTTTGATCAACATAATTCTACCCATTTTCTGAATTCATGCAAGTATTCCTTCTATATTAAAATGAAAACCATTTACCAGAATGAAATTACAAAATGTAGCCTTTAAGAATAACTTGTCTTATTCTAGTCTATGTGGCTCATACCACCTTTGTCTGAATGCCAGTTGTATATGCGACTTGGCTCATGTTCATAAAGTCACACTCAGAAGTTTGGGGACAATAAGAACTTGTTTATCACTGATAATCATATGGCTATTGAAGTTGATAAATATTTTGGTTTTGTATTTATAATCAGATCTTTATACAAACAATCTTTTCTGTGTTCTTTCTTTAACTGTCAGCATTCCTGACTTGGGAGAATGCATGAGATCATTGTGCAATAAATTCAAGTGATGATCATCTTAAATGTAAAGGCTGACTCCATCTCTTCAAAATTCTCTTTAAAGGGTAAGATTCAAAGTTGAAATTCATAGTACATATCATTATGTAGCTAGTGATGATAACTGTACTTCTGCTTCATGTCCATTTCTGCTACAGTCATAGACTCAGTTTCTACATACTTTACAATTGAGTTTTGTGAAAAAACTGCTACTTCTCCGAAGCACTGATGAGAAGAGCCTTGACTCTACAGGAGTGTCCACGAATTATTGGGAGAAAAATCGCCAAAGCTACTATTTGCAGGAGATTCTTTCCACTGATTAGTTGATTATAATGATTTATTATTTACTTAACACCATTGTTTTCCTGAAGAGCATGTCATGCCCATTGTTTGTTTCTATTTGCATGCTTTTTGATAAATATAAAATGTAAATAATTGTCCTGGTGAATCATCATGCAAAAGGTTCAGTGAAGAAGTGAGACTGAAGTAGGGGAAGGGTGAACGATTGGCCGGCAGGAATGGGGAGATAGTTCCAAGCATAGGAAGCCTCACAGAGAAAGGCATAAAGATGAGAAGGGGTGAATACAAACTGAATGGGTAAGTGATGAGGCTTATGCAAAGGGAAGATAATGAAACTGGCAGGAAGAGGAAGCTGCAGGATATACCAAGGCATGAGCACCCAGTGACAGTATAGCTGTGATGATCAAGTTGGATCAAGTTGGCAGGGATACATTTGTTATCCTTTGGCAGGATGGTGAGACTGGGGTGCATCCAGTTCAGGCTTATAAGGTCTACTGGATAATACAGGTAAAGAGAAGAGCCCCTCCTTTTATGCACAGTGACGGGAGTCCCCTCACAGCATGCCAAGTTGTTACTATGTTGATACAGGGGCTTATGAGGTTGGGGGATGTCAGGCCATGAGTTTGGTTCCCACTCAATCAGAATTGGGGTGGCAACAGCAGCAGCAGAGCTGGGTATGGGAGCAGAGGCAATCCAGGCAATTGGGTGTTGGTATTCAGACGCATACCAAATGTAGGACCTCAGGCAGCAAGCCAACATTAATTTGTTATAATCTCATTGCAGATGTTGGTCAACTGGTCATGCAAATGGTAGCATGGATCTGTGGACACAATATTGTCTTTTGGACACATAGGCACATGCCCAAATTGCCCAAAGGTTTGCAGCTGGGCTTTGGTGATGAAGTGGTACTCGGTCGCCATGTAAAAAGGGAAATGTTATGGCATCAACTAATTCCAATGCTATATGCTGTAATGCCATCAGCTTCCCTCTCCTATAAATGTGATTCATCGTGAGGAAAACTATTTAGGAATGCTTAAATGGCTGGCACTAATACGCAGGGCAAGCAGGGATTTGGGACTGATCCTTGAACGTTTTCCAGGAGTTCACTTTCTTTGGACAGACATGCGTCAGTGCAGTGTTTGGTGAGGAGCCATGAGCTCACTCACGGTACATCTACACTGCACGATTATTTTGGAATAAGCTATTTTGGAAGAAAAACTCCATTTACACAGCAAATGCCAATTGAATAGCTCTGAGCTATTTCGAAATAAAGCATCCACATGAACTGGAGCTTCAATCACATTTAAAGCCCCCCAGAAGCACTTCAGGCATATCAGGGTATCAGGAAAGTAGTCGTTTCCTGTAGCTGCTAAACTCGTGCTTAAAGGGATGCCTCTGAATTGCTATGTCTCAGGCTCCTCTCTTTTGCCTTCCTCCTTGAGGGACAGCAAACCCATTCTACTGCCTGCTCTCGTTGCCCTTGTGAACACCATAGCACTTCTGCCTGTGGTGGACCTGCTGGAAAGCACCTGTCCAGGAGGCCCTGAGGGCTGGCTTCCTCTGGGCCTGTGCATTCTGTCCAAGGCCCTGCTCCTTCTGGGAGTATGGAGTCTGCCCCCCACATGCAGGGGGGGCAGACTTCACAGTCCAGGGGCCCAGTGAGGCTGTCAGCCATCCTAAGTTAAAGGAACAAATAGGAGCTCATTGTGGACTCCTATGATTTGTATGGCAGGGAGCCAACTCCCCATTCTTACAGCCCACAATAAGATCCCAACAATATATTTGCTGGAGGGACAGTGATGGAAAAGAGAGGGACCTGGAACCCTCCCCAGGGTAAATGTAATATAAACCTGTACTGTACACTGTTATCAGCTGGGTAGGCCCAGTCAACTAATAGTAAAATTGCAGCCTCCTTAAACCCATGTCAATGTCTCCTTTCCTTTTGGTATGGCTAGATAATGGGGAGATTGTGCCTTTTCCTGTGGGTGTCCCTATTCCTGCAACTAAGATGAGAATGGGAGAAGAACACAAGCAGAATGGGAAGTGAGGAGGCAAGTGGAAAGGGAATATAACAAAGGGAAGAGTGAGAAATCCCAGTAAAAATGTGAACAGTTAATACTTTTAATATAAGCCCACAAAGCCTACTGCTGTCTGACTGTCAATGTTGTTACAAAAGTTGCTCTGACAATAGATGGAAATACCAGGTTCTGATTTTTCTAAACTGTCCATTGTAAAGCTTCAGTTAAAATATTGTAAGTGTACTATATCAGATCCTAAAATCAGACAATACTGGGTTAGAAATAAAATCTTAGCTAGTCTTATAAAAAAAGAAAAAAAATCTAAGTACACTATGTAAATCTGTTGCTTGTATATGCATATCTGATAATTACATAGGTAAATTAGGCACAACGAATGTATGTACATACTTGCACATGACTTACCTTCAGAAATGTGGAATTCAGCCTGAGTTAAAGAGCCATACACCACTAGACCACTGGCATACAGTGGGTTTTGAGGGCACTATTTGACAAGTCTTTGAAGGCAGGTTCCATTATCTATATTATGTGCTGAGAAAAACACAAAATTAATAGTGTCTGCAAAGAACAGAAATCTTTAATCTCAGATTGTTCCACCCTTACTCAGGCTAGCAGTGTGTAAATCACTTTGGGGTAATTTTCAAAAAGTATTTAGGTGTCTAAGGAAGATGAACAACTAGTGGGATTTTAAAAATGTCTTACATGCCTAACTGGCTTTGAAATACTATATTAAGCAGCATGCAGCAAACTTAATTAAACTTCTTGTGATATCCATGAAGTTCAGAGATGGGTCTAATCAGCAAAGTTCATATCTAAATCTGATTTTTTTTTAAAAATCCATTAGGGTTTAAATTTGGAGTTTGGGTCATTCTGTTATAATAAAGCTTAGGAGTTATCCATAGAGTCTAAATCTGGACCCAAGCATTCCCTAAACTGGAAGCTGTTCAGTGGCATCATATATATATATAGTAGCCCAGTGTCTGTGGGTCTGTAACGCTGAAATGCTGGCTGTTCCCTCTGGGCAGCCCGTGCTGCATGGGGAGTGCAGGGCCGAAACAGCTGCTTGCGCCGCTTGCTCCCCTGCGGTGGCCCGACTGAGTAGAGCAGAAGTCAGCCAAGCACCATGGAGGAGGGAAAGAGAGGCGGGGCGGCGAAGTATATGGCCAGGGGGCGGGGCCTGGCTTTGTACGTCACCACCTCTCCCCCCTTCACCTCCTTCCATGGAGCTCGGCTGTCTTCTGCGCCGCTCAGCCGGGCCGCCAGGGGGGAGCCCAAACAGCCGCTTGCCCCGCTTGCTTCCTCGCGGTGGCCCAGCTGAGCGGTGCAGAAGTCAGCTGAGAGCCACGGCGGGAGGCGAAAGGGGGCGGGGCAGTGACATGCGGTGTGACAGTGGCTCCAGGCCCCGCCCCCTTGCCGTGAACGTCACCGCCCCACCCCTCTTCGCCTCCCGCCGTGGCACTCAGCTGACTTCTGAGCCGCTCAGCCAGGCTGCCACGTGGGAGCAAGTGGCGCAAGCGAACATTTGGGGTCCGTGCTCTCCATGCAGCACGGGGAGTGCGGAGCCCAAATGGCCGTTTGGGCTCCGCGGTCCCCCAAGTGAGAGGCAGGAGGAGGAGGAGAAGACAAAGAGAGAGACAGAGAGAGAGGCAGGAGGCGGAGCAGAGCTGAGAGAGAGAGGGGGAGGCAATAGGAGAAGGAGAGAGAGAGAGACGGAGCTAGAGACTGGAAGCTCAGGAGAGAAGACCGACATGGAGGAGAGACCTGAAAATCCCGTCTTATGACGGGCTAATTGGCTAGTCTAATTATAATAGGCCTTTCACTACAGAATCACAAAATATTGAGCAAAGTGACCTAGTGTTCAGCAAATATTTATTTTATAAAAATAAATTACTCAATCATTTCAATAGTTTCTTAGTTCCATGTACACATACCCTATGCAATCCAATAAAACACAGCAAAATCTACGTAAATGTTACGCAGACAAAATAGTTATTATTCTTTACTTTTAAAAATTAATAGCTTATTAGCAGATGCAAGCTTAGGAGAGACTGGCTTATATTTGCATGTTAATGAAAAGCCATTAATTACAAATTATTTGCTATGTAGAGTAGTAGATATATATCTATATAGATCTAGATCTAGATCTAGATCTAGATATTTAGTGGCCATAAAAGCTGTCTGCTTCCTGAGACACACATGAAATCACTGTCTGCAACACCGCCAGATACAAGGGGGAAAAAATCCAACTCTTTAAAACGGCCTCAAAGTAAATGAGATAGATTTGTTTGTGCTGCTGTGCAACATGTAAGTGTGGCAGCTCATTTTAAACAAAATAGATTTAATAATGTCATTACTAATGTCTATTTGGTCTTTTCTCTGAAAAACTGAATTTTAATATGAATGTTTCATTTTAATAAATGGCAGAAGAAGCAGGTTGCCCTGAGTCAGCAGGAAGTGGCTATACACCAGAGAACAGACTGATTGTGTTAGATTCATCCAGAACATTGAACAGCACACAGACAGTCCAAGAAAAAAAACAACTGGCTTTATTCGAATGATTAGTCTTACTGCTGCTGTGTAGTGCAGATTCACACATTCTTCTATCATTCCTTGACCTTGGGCCAAAAACTCCCACTTGAAGCAATAATTAGAATTAGTGTTTCCAGTGCATGCCTCCATCTACCAAACAAACAGTAATGAAATGTGGCTTTTAAAAAATATGCAGTTAATTAAACTTTTTTTTATATTGTTTGATTAATACAGTTCAAGTGCACTAGCCCCCTAATATGCCTGTCTAGGTCTGCCATATGTTGTTAAATCACAACAAATGCACAATTAATAACACTAGTGAGGTCTTAGAAACTTACCCCTTAAAATAACAAGATATTTTTCTTTCTATTTGTCTCTTTTTTATATTGAAATTTTGGAATAAACTGGAGAGGCAGAGTAATTTTAATAGTTTATTTCATATTTGAAAGACTATTATAGTATCTATATTATATAACTAGTGGGCAAATACTCTTCATGTGAAGATCAAGCACATACTTACTAAAGACTTTAAGACAAGTGGATTTCTGTGTGTGAGGTTTAGAAACCATAATATAATTTATATGTGGTTCAATATTATACTGCATTATAACACTGCAAATAGCAATTCTGCTTCCATTGTTAATTATCTCTCTCTCTCTATTTATAAAGTTTTTTTTCCTGTGGGACAACAAAGTGACATCATCATGTCACAGCATCCACAGGCTGGAGGGTAGGCATGGATGCGTAAAGCCCTGCCCCCAGCCCCACCCGTTCCACCCCAGATCCCATCCTTGGAGACAAGCTCCATCCACTGCCAGTCCATCTTTCTCCGGTGACCATGTGGAAAGCTGGGTTGGTGCGCCTTGGCCCGACCTTCCGTAGACACCGGGGCAGAGCTAGATCTAGCCTGGCGCACCACAGCCCGGCCTTCCCCTGTCACTGGAGGCAGGGCTGGGTTTGGTCTGGCGTGTCATGGCCTGGTCTTCCATGGCCATAGCTGGCACCAGCTTGACCTGGTAAGGCGGGGGAGGGAATAGGCTGAGGTTGACATGGCCAAGGATGGGGGGACATGCGGGGGCTCAGGCTGGTGTAGCTGGGGGTAGAGGGAGCTGCAGCCCATCCCTCCCCAGTGACCGGGGGTGCTTCCCCCCATGAGAGGGGGGTTGGCAAGCATAGTGAGCAGGGGGTACAGTCCCCTAATATTATTTCATGCTTTTTTTAAAGTGATCGCTTTAATTATCCCAATGCTGAAAAAGTCTAGTCTAGGACTGATGAGAATGCCACACCCCAAGACACCTCATAAGATATGAAGCTTCAATCTTTACTAACATAAATCACCATAATTGTATAACTTAACTTCTATGTGATCAGAAATCACACACATTGTAAACTTGAATATGCATTAATGCTAAGTTATAAATATGTTAGGTCTCAATTCGTCCACACTGTTTGGAGAAATATAACCTCTTCACATTACGAAACTAATGCATTTTAAATAAGCAATACTTTAAAACAACTGGAAATAATCATAAAAGTCCTGTGTTTGCCATCTGCATTAGTGTGAGTTATTTCATCACTTAAGAGAAATCCTTTTAGAACAAAATAATAAAAAATAACCCTCTCTGACAGCTAAGAATCTGTGGATCAGCCATTTTAGTAATGAACCACAGTTCATCCGATTTGTGAATTTCCAGAAAATACGACAGGAAGCAAGTTACATCTTGGAGAAATTGCCCTCAGGAGAAAGGAAAAACTATTGCGAGGTTGACAGCACAGCCTTGTACCAGAACCGTTTTCTTTCCCTAGTGGTTCAAGGAGTTCCAAGCACCTTTCTGTAAATCATCATCTCCGATCTATTTATTATCTTCCAGTTCAGTGCACAACACTATCTGTTACACACGGATACCAACAATATTGCAAAGCTGGGCTCCAGGGATAAGAGACAGCAAGCACTGAACACCTCTTATTACTGAGTCACACCCTATATAAAAGCAGGTTCTGTTAATTAAGTTCTTACTATTGTCAGCAATTAGATACTATGAGATATTAGGTTTCAGAGGCATTTTCTGCAGTGATTTCCAGAATTTCTTGGTCCCAACTGCTGATGCCTTTGTAGTCAAACACAGAGCCAAAATTTATCAGGAGACCAATAGACACAAAGTCAATGAAAGTATTGTTGTTCATTCAGTAATGTTTGGTGTCTTCAAAGGAGGCAGTTATTTATATTCCAGCACAAGTGTTACAGAGACTAAGTAAGATTACACCCTAAACACTGAACATGCTTTCTTCAGTGGATGGCTCAAAACCACAGAAAACTTTTTTAAAATATTAAAAGCAAATCCCCAGATTATCCCTTCAGTTTATTATGAGCAGAGGAAATTCATATTAGTCATGGAACTCCCTTAGGCACTCAGAATGGAGGAGTTAGGCACCCCCATCCCTTTCTCTGGCATCCCAAAGCAGCCTGGGGCATACCTGGGGCACGTCACAAGGACTGGACAAGGCCATTTGGGAACTGGTGTGGCCTCAAGCAACATTAATTACAGTATAATGCCATCTAGAGCTACTGCAGTGAAGCTGCATTGGACTCAGCCAAATGTACCATAGTTCCTGTGACAGAACCATGCTCCCAGGGCATAGATGAAGGAGAGGAAAGAGGAAGCTCCTCCCTTTGACTGTTTTTATCAAACAAGGTTCCGCTCCCAAGGATTCCTAGGACTCCTGAGATGTGGATTTCCTGATTCTTCCCTGTTCTAGCCCCCTAGACCAAACTCCACCCTCCCAGTTGAATGATTTTAGGGAAACTGCACAAGGACTAGCTTATGGAAATCCCTAGCTCTGTCTCCCACTTATGTGGGTTGTCCATAAAGGGTGACTCATCCCATTAGCCTTAGTAGCAGGCCATAATGTAGATGCTGCAAACACAAAGTTTACAAAGAAAACTGATTAAGATTACAAGCCTTTCTCAAAGATGTGTTTAGTTCAACAAGTTCTTGAGCTCCATATAGGAGTGTTCTACTGACCTGCATTTTGCAGGCGATCCGACTAGATGATGCTAAGCTTCCTAGCCTTAAAAAAATTCATGACATTAGGCAAAGGTAAAATGCATGACTGTACCAGGAATTCTAATAGTACAGTTGTGCTACAAGAGCTCGAATGGGAACATCATAAGTCACTCAGGTACACCTAGTCAGAAGGCCAGAAGAACAGGCGCTGCAGGTATGCAGTGCTCTGATTAGAAAACAGCATGGCACAGATGTGATTTCTGCTCCATAGATCAAGCTATGGCAGGCTTTTGCTGTTTCATCGTGAAAGCATCTGAAGTAAAGTAGGTTTTGGAACATAAAGAATGACAAATTTGGAAACAATATCTATATGCCAGATGGGAGTAGGAAGAATCCTTGTGGCAAATGTATTATGAAGGGAATATGCATAAGGAAAGACTCCGTGCCCAGCTTCTCAGAGGATGGACAGACACGAATGTCACATCTCTCTTGCTCTTGCTCTGACTAATACATTCTCATCTAATTTCATTTGCTTAATTACATTGCTTCAAACACTGATTATCTAGGACCCATAGATGAGTATTTTAAGCTTTATCAGGTTTGGAAAGATCATGTGATTTTCTCCACTTTGGCCACTGGCAAGTCAGAGTGCCATATCACTGAAAAAAGGCTGGTATAACCAGATGAGGCTTGTGCTGTGTTACCTGTGAGGCAAACGTGACATCCCTTTCTCCTGTGTCTCAAATTTCTATAAGTGGGGACTCCAGAAATGCCTTATGTGCAACTTTGGCAGGTTTTGTTCTAGACCTGCAATACACCTGTTGATTCCAGCATGCTACTCAGTGCTCAGAAGAAAGTGGTCTTCTAAATAGCATTTATTTACTTCACTAGAGGCTTTGGAATTCAGAACCAGGCCATCCTATAATGACATCCTATTATGAAAGGAGCACCACTTGTCATGATTATGAGGGTTAGCCAGCAGCCTGGGGATTAAGGGGTTAACTACACCTAGCTAGGTGGAGTGACCAGTAGGAATGTAGGAGGGAGTTTCAACCTGGGACAAAGGAATTTGGGTTTTTCCTTTGTCCTTTTGTCTCTAGGAGAGAGTTCTCTGCAGCTACAGAGAGGGACAAGCATGTCTCTCTCTCTCCAAGACACCATTCCTCATTTTCTGTAAGTAGGGTAAAGTTTAGGTAGTTTCGTTAGGTTTTATTGTTTTAAGGCTTGGATATGGGATCTGAGATCTGGCACTGCTTAAAAGATGTTTTGGCTTCTCTTTGTAACTAAGTTCTAGGCCCATGGAGTTTCTCTATGAGTATATTTTGTTACCTCCCTATCTAGTCATTATGTTTGCAACAGGAATATTGTTGTAATAATAAAAGTTCTTTCTTTTCTTTTTATTAACCTGGCATTGGTTACTGGTGTGCCCTGATTTTTATTTTAGGGGGAAGATTTCCCAAATGATCTTTCCCCTGGTTTCTTTAGCAACATTTGGGTGGTGGCAGCGAAAGTTTTATTCCCAAGATCTAGGTTTTTAAGATCTTGGGGGAAGTTTTATACCAAAGCCTGGTAGATAAGGCTTTGGGGTACACTTGCTGGCCCCCACTTCTGCATTTATCATGCCAGAGTGGGGAAGGAGCCATGACACACTTCTGTTATGTAATCTCATCTCTTTTTTCCATTTAAGAGACAGGCGGCCACATTCTGAACCAGCTGTAGTGCCTCAAGCCCAGATAGTAGACATTACAGTAATACTGCCTCATAATAATAAAGGCATGGTCAATGCTTTGCCTGGAGGATCTGATGCAGTTTTCTTGTCACTTGGAGTTACTGTAACACATTATAGCTGGTTATAGCACTAAGTCACAAACAAGGAGGTCTGAATTCTTTCTAGATATGGAACGAATATCAAATTTGGATTCAATATGTACACAAATCCAATAATAGTAACAGTGTTCAGAAGCCCTAAAAAACTGAGACAGAGATATTTAGGATGTTATGATCAGATTTCATGTCCCTGTCTGATGTGCCAAGATCCACGACCGCCTTGATGGCTTGTAGAAACTGGACATTTTAAGATTTAGGCAGAGACTATGCAAAAGGCCTTGGAACAACACATGTTTACAATAGGCATGCAAACCACAGGCAACCTTCTCTCAGAGCACTTGAGAGGAATGGCTATTTCAGAAGAAGCTTTAGAAAATAGTTCTCCAAAGGCAAAGAGAGGTTGCACTCCATTAGGTGACCTGATGTGATGATTTGTGTTTTATTCCAGTTGTAAAACTATTAGGGTATGTCTACACTACCCCGCTAGTTCGAACTAGCGGGGTAATGTATGCATACCGCACTTGCTAATGAAGCCCGGGATTTGAATTTCCCGGGCTTCATTAGCATAAGCGGGGAGCCGCCATTTTTAAATCCCCGCTGCTTCGAACCCCGTGCAGCGCGGCTACACGGGGCTCAAACTAGGTAGTTCGGACTAGGTTCCTATTCCGAACTACCGTTACTCCTCGTGAAACGAGGTGTACCGGTAGTTCGGAATAGGCACCCTAGTCCGAACTACCTAGTTCGAGCCCCGTGTAGCCGCGCTGCACTGGGTTCGAAGCAGCGGGGATTTAAAAATGGCGGCTCCCCGCTTATGCTAATGAAGCCCGGGAAATTCAAATCCCGGGCTTCATTAGCAAGTGCGGTATGCATACATTACCCTCCTAGTTTGAACTAGGAGGGTAGTGTAGACATACCCTTAAAGATTTAAAAAAAAAACAAATGTCTGGTAGCTCTTTACAGACAAACAAAACATGAAGATGGTATCATGAGCTTTCGTGGGCACAGTGCACCTCTGAAGCTATTGAAGATTTGTTATCCCAGGTACAAACAAAAATAGTCAAGAGCAAAAAAAAAATTCTGATAAATTTACAAAATGCAGTTCATTTATTGCAGATTTGAGGGCACAGAGCAACATCACACAATACTTTTGAGGGCTAACAGCATACTGGATAGCCAAGAAGTTCATCAGAAGAGCAGCTGATCAGCAATTAGTTTTTGGACTACAAACACACAGAGCAATCTTTCTTTTAAATGCTGTTTTTTAAAGGTTCTAATCTCCTACCGGGAAAGAATTATCTCTAATTCTATTAATGGCAGCAATAACTCTGTCAGTGCTAAACAGATTTCATTGTTATTAATAATAACAACAATAATAATGTGATAACAAAGGAACTGTAAGTTTGGAAGCTTTTCTAAGCTTGCTGAAAATGGCAGAATGCCAAAGAACCCATCCATAAGGTGGCCCAGGAAAACAGAACTGATATAATGAAAGATTGTAAGGACTGTTATACTTAAAAGTTTGGTATACTTTGTATATCCCTTTCATTTCCATAGCGAGAGTGCATTATAACATCAATAATCAATGGAAATATGATGATAACAAGGCAGAAGTGAGAGGAAAGTATTTCAAAATCTCTTCTGCAGTTGTCTTCAAGTTACATAACATACAAAGTAGGAATGTTAAGTTGCAGTTATCTGACTAATTGTGTAGTCAATATAATTTGTATTGACTATACAATGAGTCGATAAGGATTGCTGTGCAGAGCGATCAGAGCAATTAATTGATAAGGGCCGCTGCAACAGGGGCTGCTTGGTGGCAGCAGCCCCTGTCTGTGAGGGAGCTCAGCTCCCTGCTGGAACTTCTGCAGACAGGGTCTATTGACAGAGGAGCCTCTGCCCGCGGCAAGCCTCAGCCCACCGCAGGCAGAGGCTGCGTCACAGCATCCTCCCCTATCTCCCACCCCCTGCTAACTCCAATAGAGGGGGCAGGGCGGGAGCAGGCGGCACCATGGAGATGGTGCTTGGGGGAACTTGCTTTTAAGCCAGCTCCCCCAAGAACTGGCTCCTGTTCCCCCTCCCCTTGCTGCCTTTCAGAGAGGCAGCAAGGGGGGGGGGGAGAGAGCGAGTAGTTGATAGACCAGTAGACTACTCGCTAACATCCCTAACACAAAGTTGAATTACACCATTCTGCAACTACAAGATATGTTCAGATGGAAGCCCACTGGCACGATAGAAAATAAACATGCTCTCACTCACTAAGGCTATGTCTACTTTACAAAGATAAATCAGAAAAAGAAACATATCTTTTTCCAATTTAGTTTTGAAAGAAGCTTTTCTGAAATTTGGCCTGTCTAAATGGGGCCATATTTTGGAAAAAAAGCCTCTTTTGGAACATCCCTTCTTCCTTGTAAAACAAGGTTTACGGGGATGTTGACAAAACGCATCCTCTTTTCCAACATTTTTTTCGGGAAAGCGGACATGTTCCTTGGATGCGGCAAAGCTTTTCCAGGATACTGGAGGTCTAGACGTACCCTCTGTGACTCTATCCCAGTGAAGTCTTAAAATGCAATTCTTGTTCTAAAACTATTTGAGGAGCCAATCCGCAAGATACACTCTGACCAAGTCAGCATGTACGTGCTGATCAGCCAGTTCAAGCAACGAGACCTGATCTAACCAGCCACGCCAATGCTTTTACAAAGGCTGATAAATTGAATTTGGCTCAGGGGAAACATACTGAGACTCTTGAAATGGAGATCCCTCCAAAGCAAATTATAAAGAACTATCCAGAAACTTACAAAGGAAAGTAGAGAGAATACAAGTGTGCACAGCTGCTAGGGAAATATATGAAATAATTCCCAAGGCCTCCTTTTCCTCTGGTTTCTACCAATTTTAGAGGCTGTAACTTCATTAACTTCAGTGGAGTTATTCCAGTTTAACAGCAGTGTGAGAGGACAGCCAAGAGCTCTGTGTCCAGTATATGAAAATTCTATCAGGAAATGGCTTTCTCCATATCTGACAGATGACTGTGCTACTATGTGGAGCAAACTCCACAGAGAGATGGAACAAAATACAATCAGATTTCCAAACGTTTCTTATATCAAGGTAGTTTTCAGATTGCTCTGGAAACAACATACCCTTAAACTATTCTGCTCACAAAAGCAGATAGCTCCTATGCTCTGCAAAAAGATTATTGTTCTTTCATCTAACTTGCAGGTACAGGTTGAACCTCTGTAGTCCAGCACACTTTGGTCCAGCAACATCCATGATCTGGAATGATTTTAGTTAGCCAGATGTTCTCTTATCATGCGTGTGGCAAGGTTTTCCATGTAGCCATAAAGTATGTTTACAGCCACCAGTCCTGGCTCTCAGTGTTCTGTGTTGTTATTTCATTCTAATTTTCCCATAAATGTTTTCTAAGAGCCTCAGGGGGTAGCCGAGTTAGTCTGTACAGAAAAAAAAAACAGATGTTTTGGTAGCACTTTATAGTCTAACAAAACATGTAGATGGTACCTTGAGCTTTTGAGGGCTGAGAAGTGGGCTGTGCCCACGAAAGCTCCTGATACCATCTACATGTTTTGTTAGTCTATAAAGTGCTACCAGACCATTTGTTGTTTTTTCTAAGAGCCTAGTAAGTAGTGGAAGTGTTGGTAATACTGCTTGACAATATTGACCTCCCATGATTCAGAAAAGTCTCTGGTTCGGCACCATTCAGGTCTTGAGAGTGCTGGACTACAGAGCTTCAACCTGTACATACATTCCACTAATTAAATACTATTATGCCTTTCACCTTTATAGTTACTTACTGAATAAACACTTAGGATGAAATCCCAGCCTTTGGAAGTCAATGACAAAATCCCATTGATTTCAATGGGATAGGGATTTTATCCTTGCGATGTAATGTAACTATTGAATTTGCTCTTAGTGCACTTCTAATATGTCATTCTTTTTCTATGCAAGTCAAGGGTGTGTTTGTGTGCTTTCAAAAGTGCCTTGATGTTCACTTTTACACTTTGCTGATTCTGGGGTAGAGCTCAGCAAGGCCAAATCCTAGGGTTCAGTCAAAGCATTGCAGAGTTGTGATCCCTCCTGTAACCGATTTTCCACTCCTGCCATGAGAGAAACATTCACCAAAAACACATGTCAAAGCAACCACACCCCACCTGAAGCTCTAATCCACTTTAGTTACAAACTTAATGATGTCTCTTGTGGTTCATTCCTTTTTCTTCAGTGCTGATGAACTGTAGAATTAATCATTTTTGCCCTGGTAAGCTTTAAAATGTGTTAATTTCCTCAGTGATTGACATTGGTTTTTTTCTTTCCCATTGCTATTGAGTTGTCTATAAAACAGAAATGCTCCACAGACCTCCAATTGGTCATTTAAGCAGCACAATAGATTTTTTTCTCAGATTCCGTGAGAAATGCAATAAGAAACCTTTGGATTACCAGCTGTCTGAACTTTTCTAAAAGTAGATATATTAAAGGCTATTCCATTCAAACACAGGTATTATCAACTAATTCAATGGCTTCTAAAACCACTACATTTTTGATTGACTGTTTGTTTTATATGCTGTCTTGGCATGCTTTCTAATTTTATACAGTGGCCACCTTATCCCACCTAAAACACACATTTCTAGCACAGGGTTTTCTCAAAACTAAAGATAAAGTACTTCATATATATTCCTGATGTGTGAGGTTGCTATCAGTCTAGTTCTGTGTTCTGGCAATGGGGAAAAATCCCTTTTGCAGCCTCATTCTGCTCACTTTGAAGTAAAAGGCAAAGTTCACTTTGATTCAATGAGATCATGGTCTGGCTTTTCATGGATAATTTTACACGGTGGCTATCCAGCTTGGAACAATTACACCTAACAATGCAATATAAACTGAGTAAAGCAAATTGAAATACAATGCTTTTAACAATTGCAATGCAATTATTACCAACTACAAAAACATATTGAATGTTTCAAATGGAAATGCAGGAAAATAGTATGCTATGTACAATAATGTAATTTTTGTAAATTCCTACAATAAAATTCTGAATTGTGCCAACTAATTCTGAATAAGTGCTCAAGTTCCATATTATACCTTTGATTTTTTTTTAAAAAAAGGGTTTCCCTATTGATTTTATTGGGGATTTCTGCTTAGAGATCAATGCATGTTATATCTCAAAACTCTTGTTTTGCCAAAATAATAAAATAAGGGTCATTATTTCATCACATGGTACAAGAAGGGCCATTCTTTAATATTTAACAATGAGGCATGGGTTGTTTAACTGAAAAAGTGCAACAATCATGCCTTTACAGGAAAAATATTAGTAGTAACAGGTTTTGTTTGGTTTTTAACCCTGGATAACTTCTCCTGACTGCTCCCTCCTTCCACATCTCTAACCCCCCTATCTTAGATCAAATTATGCTGGTGTAGTGATAACAGAAGACAGTTTTGAATGTACTAGAGTAATGGTTGCACCAGAGTCAGCCTTTGCAAACCTACCTTAACTCTCCACATTTAGTGTGAAATCTTTGGAACTGGAATTGTAATGTTCAAGAGAAACCAGTGGGTCATTGCTGCATTGCTATTGAATTCCTGCTCTCCTCTGACGCCCAGGATGTGACGTGGCAATTCTCAATCTATTTGTTAAATTGGTTAAAGTGTTTATGGTCATGTCCATAAACACTGTGCACAGAACCCAAAGCAATAAAGGATCCGGGATTTTAAAAAGCAAAACATGAAGCTCATGAAACCCTTGTCTCCTTTGAGAGTCCTAAATAAAAGAAAGCCATAGAAACAGGACAGTTAGCCATGGATACAAGTAAAGGATGGTTCAGAGCTCCACTGCTTCAGGGAGTACTCCTAAGCAGTTGGGTAGCCAGCAAGCACTGCTCTCAACTGTGATCCCAGCCTGGACTGAGGATGATAGGGCAGGGAAACAGACAGTGGACACTCCTCCTCTCTGAATCTCCCTGTCTTCTACAGAGCACATAATGGGAGTAATATTTGCAGTCTCCAAAGTGCTGGAACTTGACTTGTGACTGTTCCTTCTGTAATTCATTTAAAAAGAGGAGAAGGCTCCTCATACTCTCTCTGTTCCTTCACCACCATGCACCCACAGAAGGATTAGCTATGACTTGGCCCTAACTTGAGACTCTGGAGCACAGCAGCTACAAGTTTAATTATGTTATTTGGAATTAATAGGACTAATCAGATTCCCATTACTGGAGGATGGGTGGTAGAACATTGGGTCCCATAAGGGTCCCTAAGCACTTCACCAGGCTCCTGAAAACATCCGTGGTGTAAATGGAACTTGGGTTCCTTTGTCAGTTAGGCACTTCTGAAAACCTTCTCCTTCGGGAGTGAATAGCTGTTCTATTTCATTTCCGTTCTGTAACTTGTGTCAGAGTTGTCATGGGCCTGAGATATTCCCGCCACTCCCTGTTTATTACTGTATAACTCTAAAGAAATTAACTAAACAATACAAACTACAAGAAACTTGCAGACAGCATCCATGGGGATGGCGAGTAACACAGCACAATGATCTATTACCTCATCCACCCAATCCCCCTAAGGATATAACTAGACTACAGAGGGGGTTTTTTCGAAAAATGTGGCCTTTTTTTGAAAAACTTCCCCTGCGTCTAAACTGCTGCCGCATTCTTTCAAAAGGAAATCGAAAGAACATGGCAGTTTTTTTGACCGCGGGAAACCTCGTTTTATGAGGAATAACACCTTTTTTCAAAAGTGCTCTTTCGAAAAAAGGCACTAAGTAATGCAAACTGCTTTTTCGAAAGAGAGCATCCAGACTACCTGGGTGCTATCTTTCGAAAAAGCAGCTCGCTTTTTCGAAAGTACTGGTTGTAGTCTAGATGCTCTTTTTCGAAAGAGGCTTACAGTCTAGATGTTGCCTGAGTATTATGGGGGATCATCTACTGAATTCAAAGGAGTTGGATCAGGCCAAAATTGTTTAACATAGAGCACCCCTCCTTATTAAAGTTCTGCTTTCAAGAAATGTTGTCACTTTATGTGGCTAAATGGAATTTCTTATGTCGGAAATGAACGTCATTTAAAAAATATCAGTACTCTTAGTAATAGTAGTATAGCATGTCAGTATTCATGACCACTTGGAAGAGACATGGGCAGGAAAACATAGCCTATTATCTCTCAGCTTTCAAAGGCTTCTCCTTTCTCCATCCCAAGTGCCTACATTCCTTTTGTAAATTGTATTTAGGCATTGTGATGCTGAGCACAGCAACCCCTATGTACCTTTGAAAATCTGGCTTTAGACCACAGCTCTAGCAGGTTTTCTGAAACATGATTCTTCCAAGAAGTCCTGATTTATTTAAAAACACACATAAAAGGTTAATCAGCATGCCTGACATATTCTCATTCAGAAGTGGCCGTTGTGGCAGGATATTGAAACAGAGGAATGTTTATATGTCTACCTACCTGTGAAATTTATATTGTGCCCATGTCCAGTGCAAAGTGGGGTGCTCTCTGCCTGAATATAGCATTGAAAGGAAATTGAAAAACATTGGGCCTCATTCCATAAAGTTCTTGTCTGGAGCAGCTACTGCATCAGGCCGTTACCAGTAGGGTTATTCGACATTGCTTGTAATTGTATTTTTCTCTTTTGCTTTACAAAACTTATTTCAAACAAATTCAGAAAATTAGAGGTCCTTCCACACTTTTGGGGTGCCAAGACTCCCGTTAAAATAGTACTGTAAAGTTGCTGGCCTATATATTTTGTGTAAGGGAATAGAAGGCCGGAAAACAAGGCTCTAATAAGACGGAAAAAGTCACAACATTCATTTCATGATACATCTGGGATCTCACCACCTGGGTAGGCTGGAGAGGCAGCCCTGCAAAATAGAAATAGAAGGGTATTAAACATTTACAGCAAAAGCAGTAGCAAGATATTTCAAAATATACAGCTTAGAGAGGTAAAATCGTGATTTCAAAACATAAAATGCTGTGATTGGTGGGGAGTGTGGATGTGTGGGAGAAATGACTCAAAAAGAAATCAACTCCAGAGAGCAAATGCAAAAACAGTAGCAATGAAAGTGAAGCCTGCTAGAAGACAGGCCAAATTTATGCATTTGTTCTGTATCCAGGGTTCACCTCCATGCTATTCAGAAGTCATTGATTAACTGACATTAGTTTGAAATGGGGCAATTAGACAGCAGAAAATGTCTACAGCATAAATAATACAAGGAAAAAGTGCTTAAAGAGAACATCGTCTTTTGTCTCTAAGTCTTGCCAGCTGTTTCTTTTTCTCCCCTATGAGTGTTTCTTACCTTTTTAGATATGCATATTCCTCTTTTCCCTGAATTACTCTCAGGGAACTGTATTGACTATAAATCAAACAAAATACAGCTATAAGACCATATACATTTTGAATGTCACACCCCATTCCAGTGGCACAACAGCAGTTAATTGTACTGTCATAATAGAAAGTTGCTCATTTTGTTCAGGTACCTTCTACCAACATATTTCCAGACTTATCTGAGACTCACTCATGTGGTTAAGTCTCATTGAAACCAATGGAACTTTAACATATTCGTCAAGATAAACATGTACTTAACTGCCTTGTTGAATCAGGGCTTTCATTTTATATTGTGGTAAACATATTTAATGATGAAAATTACAGGTCATTTGAATCCTTCTTATATTTATTTATGGGAAGAAGGCAAATCAAATAAGTTTACTGATCTGCCCTCCCGGAAAAAAGAGGACCCTGTATATTGATGCTTGGTTGCTGTGTTGATTAACTGCTATTCTCCTGCTATAAAGCAAGGTTTCTCAGCTGTCAACACAGCAAGCCTGTCTACAATGGAAACAAGAACATTCTATTTCTGTAAAACAAATATTTTAAAAGGAGACTGACGGAGAAGCTCTTCTCTAGCGTGTTGTACAGTGTTGGCACTCAACCTCTGCCCAGAGAAACACCTTCCTATTCTGTTTTTAACAGGCATGCTTTTTTTCTACTTTCTTCAGTGCAATGGGTCCTTTCTTTTTAGAATGGCTCCCTTTCTAAGAGCATGCTGTACTCCTTGTCAGTCAGCCTTATCCTCCATGAGGTGTTTATGGCACTGCCTCTCAGTCTCTTGATCACTGCTGGCATTTTAGTTATAGGTTCTTACCCACTTAAACATCTTCAGAAAGTCTTTAACAAATGATGGCAAAAGCCTGAGATGATCTTTGCTCTAAACTGAACCCAGTCGTTATTAAAGATGGGCACAGGCTGCCATTTTCAGATGTAGATTTAATTACACTTACTCTTCTCCAGATTCAGAGATGCTCATCTCTGGGATTTTACTTATGTCTGTTTTACTACTATCTCTGCTGGATGAGCTGCAAAATCCCAATTGTTGTTTGCAATATAAAATCTCACAGCATTCAGGAGGATTTAAATTCAGAGTTTTGGTTCACAGCTAGTTTTAGGGATGTTTAAGTTGTATTCTGTGGGACAGATCCTGGTTTCTATTAAGGTTGCTCTGAGTCATTCTAGCAACACAAAGCCCTCTTCTCCCTTGATGTGGCAGGATCCCCTTCTGACTTTCTAGTCTGGATTCCCATGGAAGTCTCAGCTGGCTCTATGTACTCAGCGCCAGGACAGATCTCTGTCATTCTGGGCAGTTATCTCCACACAGCTGGAACTGCCAATCTGCACAGCTTTGCCACAGCAATTCAAAGACTTCCATTGTGGAGAGTGGGAATTAATCAGAGACTCCTTCTCCCTCAGAAGAGTTCTCTCAAGGTTCCCATGCACAAACCTGAAATGAAAACTGCAAATCTCTTTGTCTCTGAAGGTACATCTACCATTTGCAGGGTTGCGTAGAGTACCAACACTGCATGCTAGCCTCCCACATCCACGTTACTATTTTAGCAGTGTAATTTCCTGCTGCCTCCCCAGTGCTAGAACCTTTCCCTACCCAACAGAAAGGCTTTGGCAGACAGGAGGCAACAGAAAAAGGCACCAGCAACTTCCCCCTGCAAGAGCGTTTACTGCAGTGTGTAGCTGCACTCCACAGAGACAAAGCATGGATACGGCCTGCTTTCACTGTGGCATGTAGCTGCACACGTTATACTATACTCTATACACCTCTGTAAGTGCAGACAAGACATGAATCAGGCTGTTCCCATCCAAGGAGGGGGTGAGCAGCCCTTCCTCATCATTGCCCAGCAAACTACGTCACCATATCCATCCATTCAAAGACTCTCTATTGGCCTGAGCAAGAGTTTCCAGTCCATTCTGTTCCCACCACGCACACTAAATATGCTGAGAAATAGAGTTCAAGGGCAGTGGGAGTCATTATTGTTGATGTCTCTAGGCTAGGAGCCCCGAGAAGCTCAATCCAGAGTGTAAAGAGCTGGCCAATTCCAAATGGGGGTTACTCTTAAATTGTAAAATGTTCCATCTGCATTAAAGAGCAGGCAGAGCCAGCAGAGAACTGATTTTTTCACAAAGAACAAGCCCTTTGCTTCTGTTTACAAAGGGAAAAATCAATAATACATTTTCACATTGAAAAGAAGCAGGGTTTTTTTCTATAGGATGTTTAAGCATGCACACTTTTGCTGTATTTTGTATTCTGAAATGGTGAGCTTGTGTTGAACCATCTAGCTGCCTGATGCTCTGTCTTGTATTCACTTTGCTTCTCTAATATCATGCAAATAGTCCTTATCTTCCCAATGACATTTTTGTCCATCCCATTTTTGGCATTTTCTATCAAAGGGGGATGTGTTACCTTGATTCCTGTAGTGTTTAAAATAAACTGGGCACTAGCATGAGGCTCATCTGAACCCTCTGACACATCACTCATGCTTCACCCTTTCTAGTGGGTTCAGGTGCCATCAGCTGCTGTGCTAACCAAAAACTTCACATAATTTAAATTTTATTGACAGAGTCCTTTAAGAGTCTGGGTTTTATAAGGATCAGCATTTCATCACAGCTATCAAAGTTTCATGTATAATACAGTTAGCCCAACATAGTTAAAGCCTTGGGAAGGAAATGAAATGCAGAGTTAACCAAATACTATTTAGATATATTTCGGTATATGAGACTATGTGTATATGGTTTTATGAGACTACATGTTCATCAAACATCTGGTTTACATTTTACATTTGTATGTTTTCATACAACAGCCTTCAAAATTACAAATTTGTGACTGTATAATAATATTTTATGTAAGATAATAGATTATTTAAATAAATGTAATATCTCATAATTATATTCAAAGATGGAGGATTCCACTTTCTTCTAGTTCAGTCTGAAAGAGAAAAAATTTAGTTTTCCTTCAAATAGTCTAATTAAAGTAGACCATAGAAAATATGTGTGTCATTCCTACAAACAAGATATAAATCACAAGAAGACTGTATAGTAATCTAGCCCATTGGGATTATCTATAATATCTGTGCTTGTGTTGCAATTCTTTGTCTATATGAAGTATTTGTTCAGCCCTCAACATATTTGAATATCACATGCAGAGCATGACAGTCGTGTATAGTGAACTATCTCGTCTCTGGCTCATTTGCAATGAACCTGTCAGTCATCAGTAATGGTCTGTGAAACCCCATTCTAAGCTTGTGCCAAGATGTTCTGAGATAACAGTTACATGGTGATAAGATCAGCTGTATTGCACTGTAAATCAGGGAGTTTCACAATGAAGTTACATGGCAAGCTTTGCTTATATTACACACTAAATAACTGTACAACCATAACAAACTAAGCTCTTTTAGTTCTCTCTTCTGCCTACCCCTTCCCTTGCAGCCACCACCATGCAACTTACTGAGCTCCTTGTCTCTTGACTCTCCCTCCCTTCTCTCATTGAAGATAACTCTAATCTTTTCCTTGTCATTCAAGCCTACAAATTCCCACAACTTATGCTTCTGTATGTTTGCTCCTCAAACACTGGACACAGTGCACCAGGGCAAAAGATTTAATATTTTAGGCTGGAGGTAGCAGAACATTGGGACGTGACAAAAGGAACATATCCACATTTGTGAAATGCCACTGGAAGTGAGTTAGATTAGAAAGTGGGGCAAGATCCGCACTGATTCCAGTGGAGCTACTCTGAGAGTACGTCTACACAGCAGTGTTATTTCGGAATAACTGAAACTATAGTCTATGCTATAAGCAGTTATTTCAACATAATGTCAAAATAATGTCAATCTGGAGGACGTCTTACTCTGACTCCTGTAACCCTAATTTTATGAGGAGTAATGGAAGTCAGAGGAAGAGTGCTCTTACTTGCACTTCCTGCTGTGTAGACAGCGTCAAAAGCTGAAATAAACTATTTCTACTTAAGCTACGCAATTGACGTAGCTCAAGTTGCATAGCTTATTTCAGCTTTAGCCCTGCTGTGTAGCTATGCCCTGAGTTATCCCAGCTGAGTATCTGATGCATAACATGTAGTGAAACTGTGCTTACCCTCCAGTAAGATGTGCTCAATAGATCACAAATGTTCTTTTCACTTTTAGCTGTTTGTCATTACATTTACTATTATTAATACATGTTAAACATGTTACCCCATTTTCCCAAATGGAGTTCAAGTGACCATCATGGTGTCTGAGGCAAAGGGTAAGACTCCATATTGGGAAAATTTCTTTTCATGGCAGGAAAGAAGACAATGGATATTTGAATCAGTTCCAACTAACTCCTGTAGATTTATGTACCTCAGAATGTTGACCTGTCCATCTTTAAAATAGTCTGAACACCCACTGCTTGTGGACAGTCTTTACAGAGACAGATAAGATGCAGTCTTATTGCATGATGTCAGATCTTCATATCAAGACCATTGGAATAGGCAATTGGATCAGGATCACCTGCAGTTGTAAAGACATTGAAAGATATGGCCAGACATGTAATTTCTATCCTTCCTTCTACTTGATATTGTCTATGTTGCCACCTTTTCTGTTTGAAACTCTTTCCCTGATCCCCTCTTGACATCTAATCCCTTTACCTTAAATATTGTGGTGCTCCTGAGTTCCAACATCTTACCTCTGGGACAAGTTTCCAGGATCCTGAGGACTCTCACTTTTGAGTGATCGAAACCTGGTATCCCACTAGTTCAGTTTCCAGATCCTGTGAGCCTGTGGATCACCTGTGAAGAAAACTACATCTTAACCTCCTTCATGCTGGTTAAGAAAACCTAGAGATAGTAATGTATCTTTGGATATTCTTTTGTTCTCTTTTGTTTAGCTGTTGGGTTTGGGTTAGTTGAGGCCTGAGTTTTATACTTACCTCGGTTAAACCCCAATGGAGTTGTCATAGTTCATGATTTTTCCTTTTTCCCATTGTTACATCCCTAAAACAAGTCTGTTATTTGTTTTGGAAAAATCTCTCTCTCTTTCTTGTCCAGTACATCACAGAAGGGAAGTGGGAGGAACACCAACTTCTATCCCAGTGATAGATCCTGAGGGGTGAAAAGATCCTGTTGCTGAAATTAGAATTGTAGTTGGCCTATTTACTCTGAGTTTCAGGTTAACATTCCAGTATCATTGCTCTATTGATGACTCCCAAGTCTACTATGTATTCCTTACCTCAGTCCACTTCTTCAGTTTCACGTCTTTGGCTGCCTCCCTGACATCTCTGCCTTGATGTCACACTACACTTAGTAGCTCTTCATGATGGAAACTGAGCTTCCCATATTTCATCCCAGACTCTTGCCACTCCCTCCCTTTTTCATCACTGAGGATAACTCTACTCTTTTCCTCGTTACCCGAGCTCACATACTCCGTGCCATATTTGAGCTCTTTCTCTGTGTCTTACTTCCTTCTCCATATCTTCTTTAGTTTCTCCCTATTTCTTGTCCCATTGCTTAATTGATTTCCAACTGCCCCAGACATCTAATTTCTATCCTTCTTTCTGGTAGGTACAGTCTTTGGTGCCACCCTTTATGTCTGAATCTCCCCTTGATACATCCTGGAACATGCATCTTCTTCAAAGGGTTTAAATGACAATCCATCCCAAATCTTTTTTTAAAAGCACCATTTCAGGAATGTGCCTTCATATATATGACTAACAATAACTCAGATTATTGGGGCAATGTTCTCCTCCTAAAGCATAGAGGACCTTAAGTGCTCAATGGGTCCATTAATCCTGCCCATGTCACGTACCGTATAGTTGAAAGTAATACTGTGTATATCAAAGCTATAGGGGCTGAATTTTCAGCTTAAGTAAATCAGAGAACCGCTTCAATTTATGCAGGCTATGGATCTGGCTCTATACGTTTAATATGTATGCACCAAGGAAGCAGATAATAAGCTGGCTTCATCCTTGGAGTATCTCTATTGATGGCATGACACTATTGAACTTGGCTTGAATTGTACATGCATTAGTGAATGGAGTTTGCAGTTTCCAAGAAAAAAAAATCTAGACACAATTCTTCTGCTTTGTATTGTCTGTATTTCTTCTCCTCAATGTATTATTAATAAATACATCAACATGAAAATAAAGCATTGCTTCCCATGGGCTTATGTGCTCCTGCTATTTACTGAACCCTCCGATAGAAAGAAACATGTTAGTACAGACTAAAGATTGACTGGGCTTCTTGCATTCTGCAAAGTAGAAAAGCAGGGAACTTGCTCAGGTTTCCACCTTGAGGATTGTTACAGCTTCTGAGACAGATATTCCAGGGAATGAAAGCTTGCTATTTCTTTTTGCTATGCAAAAAGTTACAGATGGTATTTTCAAGCATGGTGCCAGTGCAGGAACAAGGGAGAAAAGTAAATGTGCAATATTTTCTGGTCCAAACTCAAGCAGCTTTTTAGTATATGTATCACTGATTCAAAAGCCCTTAGGAGGGTGCTCCAGGGCTTTAACGTGGGCTCTAGTAACACGTTCCTGCTCCATGGAGCTTGCTGAACTCTTAAGCAAGTCTTGCCTCTCTTACTTTAAGTATTCTAAGCAACATTCCAAAACTGTTTACACGAATTTAATCATTCAAAATTGTATGTTATTAGGGTGCAAATTTTTGAAATATTCTTCCGTATCTCAACTTTATCTCAAGTTGCTGACTCATGTGACAACTACAAGCTGAAGTGTCTTCTCTAGGATTAGAACATGCTTTTCCCCCTCCCCCAGTGCAGCTGGATCTTTTCATATAACGAGTGGTGGGATCAAGGTATAAATTCATGGGTCAAAAAAGTAAGACAATGACAGCTTCCCCAAACCAAGTAGCAGATAGAGCAGTCATTCATGTGATGGCAGTTTAATAAGCTACAGGGAATATTATATAATTTGCTGGGAAGTTAAAAAAAATGGGCCTAATTTTGTGTTAAAAAAGGAATATAAACATTTTGATTTTTTCAATAGTTTTGTATTTCATAAACCTCTAGTAATTACTGAGGGCCAAACAATCCTGATTATACTAGAAGAATAAAACACCCTTAAGTGTTCATTTAAGTGAATTCAGCAATTTAATTTTGCAAAGTATTTCACAGTCCCAGTGTTCAATTTGTCAGAGTACTGGTTTTAAGTAAAGTCATAAATAGCAATATCCCCTATAACATATTTCAACAAAGAAATAGAAATATTTTCTTAGTAAAATATATTATTAATGATTTTTATTATTATTAATGAACCATAAATATAGATATCCTTGCAAGCATAGGTACAATCTCATGTCCCCTCACAATTTTGGAGAAAGGTGAGCTCACCCATACAGATTTAAAATAAGTTACATTAGAAAAGCTCATCTTTAGAAAAAGACTTGAAGGGAATGCTAAGTCCTAACTACACAAAAAGTGCAATATTTTAATTAACTCACTTCCTCAAAGCCTCATTCTATCTTTAATGTTCTCTACATGACATTTCTAGCAGAGAAATTCTTGTGGTACAGAATCACAAAATTAAGTAAATGAAACAGTCAGACCAAAATTATAAATGTTCACCTCAGTAAGTTATTAAGTAAAATCATGTAATATTTTCCAGGGATAAAGCTTGTTGACCTGGGAGGCTGATTCCCAGCCCAATTAATACTCTCAAAATCTATCTCACTTGAGGATCATTTTCCAGCATCTTTGTTTCCCTCCCCCATTTCTGTGGATTTATTTATAAGAGACGATCTAGTTTCTCCATAAATATAAGAGATGCGCTAGCACCTCTATAATGAAGGGCCCCAAACTACAAGGAAACCTATACTGAACATTTTTGTAATTTAAAAATGATCACTTAAATTGCTTTTCTCCCCTTTTTATTAGTATCTGCACAGCTTCAGCTGACTCCTGACCCCAAAGTGTGGAAAAGTCATGAGAATATCTCTTCTCCTGAGATTTGTACTTCACTCTTCCAAACCTAAAAGGTTTGAAATATAAACATCCAAACTTCTGAATGTTTTTCCTCTAACAGACAATAATTTCCCTTCCTTTCAGGTTCCCTCATTGCCAATCACCAGAGAATTTCTATCTCCTTTTTCTATCTATATCATTTAGGAATAGGCTCTGATTCTGTTCCCACTTACTTCAGTATCAGTCATGAGTAACCACACCGAAGTAACTGGTGTAAGTGAGAGGAGAATCAGTCCCATAAAGTTTGCATTCTGTGTAAAATACCTCTGCCATTAGTTGTTGTTGAATCACCTCCTCCATTGGGTAATGGGGGCAATCAGTCAATCAATATCAATCAGTCAATCAGAAAAGTCAATGTAGTCTAAAGAAGGTAATGTTAATGGAAATATTTGTAATTGCACTATAAAATTCTTGTTAGGGTACTTGAAATCTCCTCAGACTTTTTGAGTTTAACTGGCCAGATAGAGGGTTGAGCTCCATTAATAATTCTCATATTGATATAACATTAATAGTAATAAAACATTAATGTAATAATAACAATATTAATATAATCTAGTTGCTGTGAGGGTTCATGAGAGACAATTTACTTAGCCTGTAGCCATCCAAACAAATGGGAGGAGGTAGGTTAAGAAGTGATGTATGGGAATGTCTGGAGTACAGGGGAGAGAGGCTAAGGAAAGTGAGTAACGGAAAGATATACTGTGCAAGAGGAAAATTTCTAATCTCAAAGTTCATTATTAAGTCACTTTGAAGTTAGATCATCCCTTTCCTATGGATAAAAGCACAGGAAGAGAATAAAGATTCTGAAAAATGATCCTTTAGATGAGATGGATTTTGAAAATATAGACTGGACAGAGGCTGAGCCTCCCAGGGTCACAGCTCAATAGGTTCTATAGAGAAGGATATCTGTAGAAGCATGGTGACTGAGGAAGAAATACCCTGATTCCATTCACAATCCGTCGGACAAGAAGGCTCCAACAGTAGCTATTGTACTACTGGTAAAATCTCTACACCTGTCCATTATTCATTTAAAGCCCAACGTAGCCCACAGAACTATCCCCCTTAACTTCAAGGGATTTGAGTTAGGCACTAGCAACTGTAGAGAGAGCTCTGTAGAAAAGCCTGCTGCTTCAGGGGACATGAACTCCCAATAAGATACTTGGGATGTTCACAGGGTGAACAATAGATTATTCTTCAGAAAACAGTTCATCTTCACATTCAGCTCCTCCGGTTCTTGTTGGAAAAGACCATTGAAGCTTATCTCCATTATAACTCTTTGGGGGGACTTGCTTCCCTCCAGGACTACCCAGCAGAGTTCCACCAAATCTGGTCTCTGTCTGCTTTCATATGCAGATTGGGATAAAAGAATACCATGTACACCCGTATTAAATAAAAGGCAAAATAGGCAAAGAAGGAGTCCCTCTGAACAGAATTCTAAGAAGAAACATAATAAAAAATGACAAATTCTTTTCCATAAATTGGTAGACTGGTTTTCACAATAAATTTGTTACATTCTTAAAATAGGTATTATTTTTATAATGTCATCCCAGGGTAAGGCCTCAGAAATGTAAATGGCCTTAAAAAGATGCAGACACCCAGGGAGCTTCTGTGTTGTATTTATCTCTTAAGGAACCTTGTCATTAGACTCAAATTAAAAATGAGCTGTCAGATTCTATTAATAATTAATGCTGAAATGTTAGCACTTTGAAAGACTGTTTCAAATGCAACACATTCCATTTAATGTTGAACAGTTTTATATTTACTGTAATTCCACCTTTCATCCCTTAATGTCAACCTCTAAATCTTTAATGCTTTAATCACACTTCTTATTTTGATATCCCAAGTGAGATGTTCTAACCTGCGTCCGCTTCTTTTCAAGAAGGGGCACATTTTATACAGGAAGGTTAGTCAGCAGCAATTGTTAATTATTAAGGAAAACAAAATGCTTCTCGTGGAAAATTGTGTTTGTTCCCAGCAGTATGTGTTGCCTTTCATCTGTATTGACAAGAAGCAAGAGGAGTCATAAAATAATCAGTGGAGACAGGAGACAGGATTGTTTGAGAAGAATATTACAAAGCAGAAATTTAAAGGATTTTGATTTGATTTGATACATGAAACTAGTAATGGGTTAGGTCACAGATATCCCCTTGAGACTGTCATCTGATGAGCTGGTCATGCCACTGAGCCTTCCTGCCAGAAGTCTGTGGCACCTCATCACCCTATCCTGATAAACCTGAAGCTCTGGTCTCCTCCAGCAAAGACAAAGAGGTGGATAACAGCCTCCCAGAGTAAACGAGACACTAAAAACATCTCAGCTCTGGGAAGGCTCAGTTATAGGGACTTGACAACACAGCCCCAATGGGACCAAAACCCCAAATAAAATCCAACTTACTCTTTATAAAAAATTTACACAGAGAAGGCTCATAGACTTCATCCCCTTTATCAATGAAAGAGAGAAATACACAACTGTTGCACCCCCCCCCCCCCACCCTGGGAAACAAGTATTTATTCTGGGTTTGATAATAAACAAAAGTGATTTATTAAGTAGGATTTAAGTGATTTCAAGTGATAACAGACAGATCAAAGTTAGTTATCAAGCTTAAATGAAAACATACAACCTAAACCTAATGCACAGAGAGAAATCCTAATTTTTTTGCCCAGTTCTTATTTCAAGTAAAATTCTTCAGGCCAAGTCCTGGCTCTAGAAGCTCATCTCCACCTCTGTTCTTAGAATTTTGTTGTTGTTTGTTGTTGTTGTTGTTGTTGTTTCCAGGTACTGTCATGTATCCTTTCGGGTGTAGAGACCAGGTCTGTGAAGCCTGCTCAAGATAATCATCATTTGCTTCTCATTCTTTAAATACAATTTTCCCAGCACTAGATCCCTTTGTCCCAATCCTTCCACCCCTGTGGAAAAATACCAAATTCAAGGTGGATTCCAGCATCAGGTAACATGATAACATGTCTTGGTAGGAACAACCACAGTTTAGGCTTAACGGGTTAGGGCCATTAAGTTCCTTAAGTACCACTAATGGCTTTCACTGGAAGACCTAGATTAATAAATGTATTGACACTTTATATTTCTAACTTCACATACAAGAAGATATATGTACACAAATAGAATATACACATTCAGGAGATTACAAGCCCCATTTTGCATAAAGCATATTCAAGTTATGCGTATTCATATTCAAAACACACTTCCATAATAAATATGGGGGCACAGTGTCACAAAACTTACTATTAAAATGCATTATTATATGGAAACAATTTACCTGTAATGCACATAGATAAAATAAATACTTGTAAATACAAGAGCAGGTGGTTTATGTTTCAGAGTTTTGCTAATACTATGTATATATTTAATCAACCTTCGCAGATGTAGCTTTCTTACTTTATACTGTACATGGCACCCATTTCAAAATAATTTAAACTGCAATACAGAAATGTAGACCCGAAGAAGAGCTCTGTGCAGCGTGAAAGCTTGTCTTTTCTACCAACAGTAGTCCATTATCTCTCTCACATCCTGGGACCAAAATGGCTATAACAGTGCAAACATACAAAAATGTACATTGATTTCTGTATTGCCTACTTGAGTATAGAAGTTGTGGAGGGATATAGAAAAATACATCAACTAATTGTTTTGATATCTTTTTTCCCCTTCTGTGAATCCCTCTTGGAATTTTCTGGTCAATTGAAAAATATTCCAATATATGACATCATATGTAGAAAAAGTCTCATTATGACCCATACAATCAGCAGTAGCTATGAAAGGATCTCTTCATTGAACAGCACCTGCATGATTTCTTGAAATAAAATAAAAGAGAGTTTTAAAATGTGTAGTTTTAAAATGTATTTCTGGGGTCAGCTTGGTTTTCATTTTTGCTCTGCTGTACTCTCTAATATTATGTGTGAAAGGAGTGCAGCCTTTAACAAAAGTTCAGTTGAACAAAACTGCTGGATATACCGTGTACCTAGTATATAATGTCATAACATGCAATCTCAGCAAAAATATGCTGTATTACCATTATGAGTTTCTAGTGATTGGTGGGCATGAAAAAAAACTTGTCATCAAGTGACTGCGGAAACTGCACCTGTTAGTTGGTATGCTTGAGCTTTGCTATGTGGAAGGGTGTTCAATTAAGTTTGGGATACTTGAGGCATATGGGAGACTAGGGAGAGGTAGAACCTCTGTTGGAAGAACACATCATGACCCACTGGGAGTAGTTCATCCACTTTACTCCCTGCCTACCCCCATATCTCTACAATGAGACAGCAGCAATGGCGGGAGGGGTATGATAGAACAACTGGCAGTGAGAAAGATGAATTGTAATAGCGACGAGGAGTCCTATGGCACCCTATAGACTAACTGAAGCATAGGAGCATAAGCTTTCGTGGGCAAAGACCCACTTCGTCACATGCATCTGATGAAGTGGGTCTTTGCCCACGAAAGCTTATGCTCCTACACTTCAGCTAGTCTATAAGGTGCCACAGGACTCCTCGTCGCTTTTGCAGATTCAGACTAACACGGCTACCCCTCTGATACATGAATTGTAATGGACTCCTTTTCTTGGGTAAATGTACAGAACACAGTCTGCTCAGCACTAGCACCTCTTTCAACAAAATGATAAATATAAATTGTCATGGTCTAAGCAATGGTGATGTTATCACTTGCCAATGAGACATCCATGATGTTAAAAATACTAGAGCCACATGTGGGGCAGAATTCTGGACAGACCATAGACTGGTAAGAGTGTGCTGAACCTGCATATAGTCCCAACAATCCGAGTATACATTTACTAAAATGTTCATTGGAAATAAGGGTGAAACAACTGGACCCTAAGACACTATTGATTCTAGAGCAATATCTCTTTATGGATCTGATCCAAAGCCCATTGAAGTCAATGACAGTCTTTCTACTAATTTCAATGAGTTGTAGTTATACTCTATACATTTATAATTTACTGGTCAAACAAATTCAAATAAAAAAACCTTTAAACTGTACCTATTAAACAATTTTAGGAATTTCTCTGAGGACGGACACAATTCAGAAATCACAGGACTGTATTCTTTCACTGCCCTGAACCTTGTGTGTTCATTTACACCTCTGCAAAATTAAATGTAAAACATTGCCATTCTGATCTGGTAGCATTTTGCACTGATGTAAGAGAATGCATAAAGTGGAAAACAATGAAATATCAGGCTCAGATAATGCTAGATTCTGTCACCAGCTACACGAAGGAGGTTGCATTTACTTCAGTGATATTGTATTAAAGTAAATTAAGACAGATTTTCTCCATCTCTACGTGGTGCCTGCTATCTCCTCTATATTTTTGCACACTTTTATTACCCTGCTTCTATCAACTCTGTATTTTTCCTGGTTACATGAACAATGGATAAAGTCCTCCCATGATGAACATGATCAAAATTTTACCACACCAATTCTTCTGGTCCATACTGGTTTGCAGAACAAGCAGTCAGTATTTAGTGTTTGGAATCCCAAATCCTCCAACTTGCACATCAAAAAAAGAAACAAAAAAATTCCTGCTGCTGCATTATCATATCAGCTTCTGATTCCTTCCTTACACTTTGCAGAGACACATACTGTTCAAGAACACATTAAAGAATATTTATAAGATGCCCAACAGGACAAAAAAAATGGGCAACTATAATCTGTGTACATTGTTCATTACAAATATGATTAGTTTGTATATGTAATGGATGTATTCTTAAAGCACAGTGGGTTGTTTGAAGTTTACAAGTTTGTTATGAATTGATTTATTCATGAAATGCTTTGTTTCTATGACAACTTTATTGGTTTGCCTGTGGTCTAAATACATATAGGCATGGCAGGAATTCCACAGTACAAAACAAATTACACACTACCACCTGAATGGCTTGCTGCCTTGAGGGAATGTACAGAATCAGGCTAAAAATCACCATATACTGTGCCAGTAAGAGAACGATTACCCAGTAAAGAAAAAGAACGTCCTCCGCAGTTTTCAACACCATAAAAAAAAAAGACAAAGATGGAAATGAGGAAAGGACTCTTGTGGAAAAAAGATAAAAGAGACCCAAAACCTAACTGCAGACACACTAGCATATGCAAGTAAAAGCCACAGATCAAAGATCAGCATCTTTACCACAAATAATAGCCCTTGCAGAGGCCATTAATATTCATAACAGCTTTATACCAACAAAGAAACTAGAGAGCTATTGTTTAGGGGGAAATAGTGTGAATGTATGGGGCATTGGTTGATAAAAGGATAGAGAGGTTCATAGGGAAGACACATAAAAAGGATCGGAGAGCAAAAGTCAATAAGAGGATCAAATGACAAAAGGACAAGGTAAAGGAGTAATAATTGAGAGGTAGAGCAGGAATGAGAGTAAGAAGGCAGCAGACAGAGGAAAGAAATATAAAAAGTAAATAGAGGAGGGAAATGAAAAAGGCATGGGAAACACAATTGAAATATAATATGGATAAAAGAGACAGAAGGAGAAATCTCATTTCACCCCCATTACCTTTGGTTTTATCTTTAAAAGGGGATCCTAAACAATGTTAAAATAATAGTGCACTTTTTTAGCTGACTCAGTAGGATTGATTCTTTTGTCCTATTTAATATTCTGCAATGATTCTTAAAAAATGAAATGCAAGAACAGTGAAGTCCATTAAACGATGCATAACTTCTTTTTCCATGGTACCTTCTACTTCTGAAAGCCTGTAACATCAGAAGAAAATAGCATTTCTGAATTATGCATGGAAGTTATTTGGTAAATGCTTAAAACTAAATAGGTCCATACAATATTCAGAATCAAATTTAAGAAAGAAAAGTGTAAATTCCAAGAAAAATGTAAATTCCAGGTGTAAATTCCAAGAAAAGTGTAAATTCTAAGAATTGTAAACCATATGGAAGTCCAAATATTATGCATTGTACTTGGGTACCCAGTATGGACACTACTTAAAATGATGCATTTCATTGACAAAATCTTGGCCCTTCATCTGAAAACACTGAGAGCACAAGAGAGAGCAAAAGTAGTAGTGTGCAGACTTTCTGGAGCCCTTGCAAGAGTGTCTTGTGTGTGGTGGACCTGAATTTCACATGCATTTCCTCTGCTTCTCTGCTCAGAATCTGATTACAGACCGTATTTACGTTGGTAGTCACTTGTGTGATTCTGTTCATCTTCGTATACCATGTCCATCACCATGGTGTCTGAATTCCTGCAGAGTTTCTCATCATTGTGAGTAACAGGTGCATGGTTTGGCCCTCTTGGAATGTAGAGGTGTGACATTGGCAGGTTTTGGAGGAGTGGGCATTGGGTTGGAGGATTTGCCATTACAAGGCTCTGCTTCCCCTATTCCTTTCATCACCACCATCATGGGACACCCCTTCCTCCTGTCAAACTTAGCCAGTCAGACTTTGAGCAGGGTAAGAGTTCACCCAGAAATGGGTGACAGTATATGAGTAAGTAAAATAAACTTGATTTTCTAATTTTTAACCTCTCCTCCCCCACTCCCCACAGTGAATTAAGCATAGATCACGTGAACTCTAAGGTTGCTAGGAAAAAATAAACCCTAAAGATATCTGTGTCCAAACCAAGGTGTTCCTGAATCCAGGAAGTTAATAGATGAAAAGGAAGGACCCTGACTTGAAGTCACGTGAGATATTCAGCTGGGGCGGTCACACAGCATGAACACTTTAATTCCACACTGCAAGAGCCTAAAACACTTTACTAATTTGACATGTAAGCACTAATCAGATAAGAAGCTCATACTTGCTTATCCTATTAGTGCTTACTCTACATTATTTCTGACTCACATTCTGACCCAATCTCTTCCATATACCCTGTGATCTATATTGTACTGATTAAAATCCTCTTCACATGTTTTTATTATCTCTATTCTTTTGAAAAGATGGTGGAAACTTGTCAGTATTAACCTAGCCTATTGAACTGAAATTATTGTATTATTTTAAATCCTATTTAATATTTACAAAAACTTTCACATTATACAGAGGGAATTCTCACCTTCATGGATATGGGGGGAGGCCTGCTTCTCATTTATATTCAGATCTCTTTATCTCTTACACCAATGTAAATGGGCTTCAAGGTAGACATAAATTAGTTGTACCTACTTTAGAGTCCTTTTATAATTCCATCATGGTAACTAAAATCAGGCCTATGATTCCTACACAAAGTAAAATGAATTAATAATTAAGTCTATATTGCCTTTCATACCCCCGTGTGTCCATATCTGTGTACCTATACTAGTAGCTCTCAAAGTGTGGTCCAGGGGCAGTCTGTGACCGTCTTGCAGGTAGGCCGTGGGCCCCGGACTCAACCCCCTCTAGTGAGGAGCCTGCGCTGATGCGCTAACCTCACACCCTTCCCCTTGTATGGTTGGAGTGCCAGCATTGGCTGAGCTTAGAGGGCTGGATCCAGCTTCTGGTGGGAGGAAGCGGCTCCTCACACTTCTGCTCCCCCTCTACTCATCTGTGGGAATGGCAGTGCAGGAAACTGCTTGTCTGGAGATTTTCCCCACTGCTCCTATTGTCCAGAATCATGGTAAGCACCCCCCCCCCCCCCATCCCTCTCATACCCAGATCCTGCAAATCTGTTCTCACACACGAGCCTCCTGCTGAAACACCCCACTCCTGCACCCTCCCTCCCAAACCCCCCCTTGCTCCTGCAACCTCCCTCCCACCTAGACCCCCACCCTCAGCCTACTACTGCACTCTACCTCCTGGCCAGACACTGCACCCGCATCCTCTCCGGTACCCATTTTGTCATTATGGCTGTCCGCAGAAAGGTCTGCACTGAGTGAGGTGGGCTGTGGGCCAAAAAGTTTGACAACCACTGACATAGGAGGAAGGACATGAATTAAATAGGAGTTTAACCAATTGTTTTCTCATTCCACTACTTTTTTGCACAGAGTAACAGATTCCATTGGTGCACATCCATTGGCTTCCATGTAGTTAGTCTGCATTTACCCAGATGTAACTAGATCTGAAAATGAACTATGCCATTGTAATGTCAGTCTCTGTGCTCAGAAAAGTGCTTAAAAGTCTTCCAAATTATGTCCTCCTAATTGCACACTGTGTGTTTGTGAGGAGGAGGGAGGACAAGAGGGCGTGTTTATCCTTGGTTGCGGCTTCAAAATCTGAACCTGTACCAAATAAGCTTATACCTACAGGAGTCCAGAGTGCTGGAAATTATACATAATGTCCCTAATCCTATGAACTGCTGAATATTCACATCATATGTAAATTGCTGAGTCTTCTCCCTACACTCACCTTTGCAAAGATCATCACCATCTTCTTTGTTAGATGTTTGTTAGTATCATAGAACCTCATCCAGAATTCACACAAGTTTTATAAGGGTATGTCTACACTACCCTCCTAGTTCGAACTAGGAGGGTAATGTATGCATACCGCACTTGCTAATGAAGCCCGGGATTTGAATTTCCCGGGCTTCATTAGCATAAGCGGGGAGCCGCCATTTTTAAATCCCCGCTGCTTCGAACCCCGTGCAGCGCGGCTACACGGGGCTCGAACTAGGTAGTTCGGACTAGGGTGCCTATTCCGAACTACCGGTACACCTCGTTTCACGAGGAGTAACGGTAGTTCGGAATAGGAACCTAGTCCGAACTACCTAGTTCGAGCCCCGTGTAGCCGCGCTGCACGGGGTTCGAAGCAGCGGGGATTTAAAAATGGCGGCTCCCCGCTTATGCTAATGAAGCCCGGGAAATTCAAATCCCGGGCTTCATTAGCAAGTGCGGTATGCATACATTACCCCGCTAGTTCGAACTAGCGGGGTAGTGTAGACATACCCTACCAGTGTAATTTCATCTAATGCAGTGGAATTGTTCTTGTTGTGTACAGATTGGAAGCAAGAACAGGATCACATCTGTGAAGTCTAAATGACTGGTGAGGTACTATATATATCCATCTCACTGAGAGGAAATACTGCTATTTAGTGTACTGTGCCTCTTTAAATGTAGAGGTGGTGCTTGCCTGCTACAAGCTAGCTGCCATTTTGTGTTTTATTTTGGATGCAAAATGTTACAGGATTTTCTTGTTTTCTCTCTTTAATCAACACTTTATCATTATTTTTACATGATTGGTGGTTGTACAGTTCTTGATTTCTTTAATTTCTTTATTTTGACCCTCTTTAAAGGCCAAACAATGATATTTTTCAATTTTATCAGAAGTACAATTGGTGGGCTATGGAATATACACTCTTGACTGTACTAACTCCGTGATGCAAAGCAGACCAAAACTTGTCCTAAATGGCCAGTGGAGGATTCTCCCAGCAAATCTCTTAGGGCCACTGTAGTCGTTTCTGTGAAACTCTAACAGGCCACACACAGGAGGATGGGGGGCATAAGCAGGAAAAAGAGGATGTGTCCTATTTGCCCCTCTGAGCTGCTGATCCCTGGATACCAGAACAGCCCTCGTGGGCTTTGGCAGCTGGCCTAAGGGCAGCATTTAACTTGCCCTCTGTTGTGCAGGGACCAGGCCAAGATCTATTTTCCTAGAATGAAGAATTCAGCCTATGTTCCTTGTATGAGACCATTTCTTTGGTTGCATTTCTTGACCTGGGCCTCATTCCCATTTTCCTTTCATGTTCATCTGTACCAGCGAAAATGGAACATATTACATGATAATGGATTGCCTGGTACGTTGCACTCTGGAGATTTTCAAGAGTCACCTAATGCACATCTCAGAAATTCCAGTTGCACTACTGCAGTGCAGGCTCAGATACCCAGAACTGATACACCCATCTGTGGAGCTGCTATTCTCTCACGGTCAGAATATGAAAGAAGGGAAGAACAACAAACTTGGCAGAGGAGTTACAAATGACATTAAAGTTTGCAAGAGAAATAAATTGCCCCTTTCTCAGAAATGCTTTTAATGCCCTTGTGCTCGAGCTGAGGTGCACTGTAAATTGTCATAGTTTAGCCCATAACTGACCACAATATTTAATTATTTAACGATGACTCTAAAACATGTGTAACCCAATGAAAATGGCTATGAACTTTCTTGACACTGTATATTCTTCTGATACTTGCTCTTTATCTGACATGCTTTCATTTACTCAGACAGCCCTCTGAGAATGCTGGGTACGTGAACTATCAATATATTAAAAGAAAATTCAGAGATCAGGAAAGTAAATTATGACATTTCAGAAACTGTAGTTTTCTTTATCTAGTGATTAGTATGTCTAATATTCAATGAAAAGTCTGGAAAGGAGAAATTAATCCAACTTTCAGTTTCCATGGCTTATTATCAGATTGTGTGTAACGTGTGTTACATATGTGCATGCATGCATGTATCTATGTAGAAATACACGCACATCTATATGACACATCATTTGATGATTTGACATGTAGTCCACAGTGAACACACATGTACATATACAGGGGTCACTTGCTTAATAATGTACCCTTTTGTATAACCTCTTTCGGTTGGTGATTGTTACGCTTTTGTGTATGTGTGCACATGGGTGCGTACAGAGGTTATGAACAAATACCTTTTTCATTAAGCAAGTGACATTTTCATGCGGGTGCAGCATCTATCTATCTTCTTTCTGGCAAAGCCATCTGCCTTTCAGTCAGAATCTGACTAAAGATCAATGAGAGAAAGCTTTTTGAAGGTGCTTTCAGGTCCTGCGGCAAGGGAGAGGATCAGAAAGCTGCCATAAGCTTCAGACCCACTTGACAAATGAGGAACTATTCTGGTGCTCTGTAAATTGCTGTCACATCAGTTACCAACACTAATTAGAACTACTTTGCTATTGAAAGTGTCCAGTGCATTAAATACCATTTCTGCTTATTGCAATGATCTTATCCATTGACTTACACTTCATACCACAAGACTATCAAAGATGGAAATGCATAGGGGATTATTTAATAATGTATAAGGTAAATTAGGGCTGAATGGCAAATAGCTTTTGCTTGCTACCTTTGACCTTTTGTTCCTTATATGGTATGAAGATCTCACGTGAAAATGTACTTATCCCAGTTTTTGTCTAATTGAACAATAGACAACACCTCAAGATATATGAATAGTAAACATCTGGTTTTTAGACTCCTGTTCCTCAGGATGGCATGGGAATCAAGTGATATGTGGTTTGTGTGAGCTAATCATCCATCAAAACCATCATGCAGTCTGCAAACCACGAAGATTTTATGCTCTTCACCAGGCTACCCCCCAATAATGGTCCTTATTTTGATCAAGTGGAAAGATTTTTATTAAACAGTGGATCACATGTTGATTTCTCAATAGATTAAAGGGCTTTTTAATGTCATTTTCATTCTTACACTGGGGCAAATCTGCAACTGACAAAAATCTAGTAATAGTTTTTTAGTAAAGTCCAAGATTAAATAATCTTATAATGACTCTTTTTTCTATTTAAATTAAATTCCCAATTTTAGCGCATCTGTTAGCTGTAAAATCAGAGAAAGACTGGCTAAAGTGTTCCCATGGAACATTTGTAGACTGGAACAGAAGTATGTTATGCCCAAAACATCTTAATTCTTCCAGTCCTTCTCACCTTTCTTTGCTTTTACAGAATATGAAAACATTAAGGCTGCATCTACACTGGCAAGTTTTTCCGCAAAAGCATCCACTTTTGTGGAAAAACTTGCCATCTGTCCACACTGGCCGCTTTGAATTTGCGCAAGAACACTGACAATCTAATGTAAGATTGTCAGTGTTCTTGCGCAAATACAATGACTCTCCCATTTGGGAAAAAGCCCTCTTGCACAAATGCTTTTGCACAAGAGGGCCAGTGTGGACAGCAGAGATGACAGAAATGGCGATCAGGGCTTTCTTGCGCAAAACCACATCTAGATTGGCACGGATGCTTTTCCGCAAAAGGTGCTTTTGCAGAAAAGTGTCTGTTCCAATCTAGACACTCTTTTCCGCAAATGCTTTTAACGGAAAAGCTTTTCCATTAAAAGCATTTGCGGAAAATCATGCTAGTCTAGACATAGCCTAAATGTTCTAGGTTCCAAAGAAATCAGCACTTCTTCAAAAAAGTTATTTCACAAAACATAAATAGTCCTAAAATAGTCTTAGGAATAGAAACTAATCTGAATATGTTACAAATATATTTTTCTAACTAAATGAGATCTGAAAAATAAACCTAATGGACCAGGCCTTCTATTGCTTTGCTTACTATTATCAACTGCCAGCTGACCAAGGAGCCTGGAGCAGGAAACAGGACTATCTACTGAGTGCCTGCCTCTTAAAGGAACTGTCCCACTGACTAACCGCTGCAATACAGCAGTGTAGGCACTGCCCCACCATTCCACATTACTGGGCAAGTCCAATATGCCTAATTCAGCAACAGTGTTTATTCTGAATTCCTCCTGTTTAATAATTCCTCCTCCTCCCTGTCTATTTCACTCTCCTACAAGCAGAAGATGTGAGGTTGGGCAGGTGAACTATCGCATCAATAGGAAAGGGGTCAGAAGAAGATAGTTCGTCACCCAATGGCAATATAGCAAATGAAATTCAAAAGGTAAGTTTGAGAGCTGTGTGAACCATGATGCATCCGGTGGCTACAAAAGCTCATACTGTCTGCAGCCCCCAGTGTCAAGTGGAAAAGGGAAGTCTTCTGGGGTTGGTGTCCAGGTAACATGGGTAGGTCCTTCTGACGCTGGTGGGGAAGCAAGGATGCATTGGAAACTCCAGTTCACCCTTGCATTCTGAGATGTTACTGTGACTGGCTGCTTTGGGGAAGGCGTCTCAGGTGTCACCTGTGAGCAAACTGTTAAGAGTGTTGTGACATCTTAATATAAGCTCTGATTTTCATTGGACAGAGAAATTAGGTAATCAAGTAGATAAATGGACGGTCTAGCCCAATGAGCCCAAGACTTGGCACCAAGAACTCTTCAATTCTAGTCGTACCTCTCGCACCCGGGAGAAGGCAGTAAACCTTCTTGTTTCAGAGTCTTGCTTGTAAAATAGGAGCATTAATACCTGTTTGCTTACTTATCTCGCTTGGGTGTTGTGAAGATTAACTTGTTAATGTTTGAAAGGTGTTCTGAAGCTACACCCAAAGTTGTTTTTATATCTTTGTTTACATTTTCAGCAGGCAGGAATTCAGTCTATATGTTATTTGCATATCTGATTTTTAATGAAATTTTATCATAAAGCAGCCAGGCCACCTTCTGAGTTTCACTATTCAAACACTAATAAGGTAAAGCTACATTAAAACTCCTTTCCAGCAGCTTTCATTAGAAGACCCAGACAGAAGGCACAAAGCAGCAACAGATGGCTTTCCTCTAAAAGCTTTTAATGCAAAACCCCCTTCAGAGACCCAGCTAAAAATCTATTAAACCTATCCTGACTTAAAACCTCTTACTATTCCTGTCCATTGATCAGTGCTGAATTCTACCTTTACCTACTGCACTCCTATGCAATTAATGTCAAAGGCTTTCAGATTTTTAAATGGTCTGTACATCTGTATTTCCACTAATGATTTTATGTATACATATAATTGTATGACCAATTTTAAGGTGCAATTATGTACAAGGGGACACAAGGACATGCATGCTTCTACAATGCCATGTTTTCTAGACCTTCAATCTTTTTTGTTGATCTCTTCTGGACTTTATGCACTCTGTCCACGTGTTTCCTGAAGTATGATACTCAGAACTGGACACAATACTCTAGCTGAAGCAATATCCATTCAGAGTAGATTTAAAATGCAGAACCACAGCGCAGGTGGCTTCTGGAGCTAGCAGAAGTCAGGACCTTGTAAAAGGCTTTCCGGAAATGTAAATATACCATATTCCTGGATCTCCCTTGTCCACGTGTTTGTTGACCCCCTCAAAGAACTGTAGCAGATTAAATTTAAAAACCAACAAATGGTCTGGTAGCCCTTTATAGACTAACAAAACAAGTAGATGGTATCATGAGCTTTCGTGGGCACAGCCTTCTTCTTCAGATGCTGTGCCCAAGAAAGCTCATGATACCATCTACATGTTTTGTTAGTCTATAAAATGCTACCAGACCATTTGTTGTTCCATTTGTTGTTTTTTAAGTTTATCCTGTACAGATTAACTCAGATACCCCCTGAAGCTTCTAGCAGATTAGTAATGCATGATTTCCCTTTTACAGAAACCGTGTTGGCTTTTCCCCCAACAAATTATGTTCATCTATGTGTCTAACAATTTTATTATTTACTATAGTTTCAACAAATTTGCCCGGTATTGACATTAGACTTACCAGTCTCTAATTGCCAGGATCACCTCTAGAGCCCTTTTTAAATATTAGTGTCACATTAGCTATCTTCCAGTCATTAGGTACAGAAGCTGATTTAAAGGATAGGTTACAAACCACAGTTAACAGTTCTGAAATTTCACATTTGCTTTTGTAAGCATGGGCTGAACTGCTGCTTATTATCAGCCAGCTAAAAGGAGAGAGCTGCCCTGGGCGTGGGTGTGCCCACTCCAAGGCTGCATCTAGACTGGCATGATTTTGTGCAAATACCTTTAACGGAAACATTTTTCCATTAAAAGTATTTGCGCAAGAGAGCGTCTATACTGGCATGTGCCTTTGTGCAAAAGATTTGCTATTGCGCAAAAGCATCCGTGAAAAGGGCTTATTTCCGGAGAATCATGTCTACACTGGCGCTTTTATCCGGCAAAAACCCCGAGTTGGAAAAAAGCGGCAGCCATGTAAATGCAAATGCTGTGGGGGATATTTAAATCCCCCACGGATTTGCAATTCCAAAGTGTCTCATTAGCATCCCTTTTCTGGAAAGGGATGCCAATGTAGACACAGCCAAAAACTAATTCAAATTAGCATTTTGCTAATTCAAAATAGCATGTCCACATTGAGTGGACCCTGAACCGAAGTTAAGGCTGGCTGGAACCAGTGCCCGCAGGGCATCAGGTTAGGACTTAGAGTGTGGAGCTGCTGCCTCAGGCTAGCCGAGGGCTGTGCTTAAAGGGACCCAACCCCCACCCCGGACAGACATTTCTCAGGGTTCCCTGCCTGCTTGTCTACCTCGATGAGGGACAGTAAAGCAGTCCTGTCTTGGAGTGCCCTGAGTGCCCACACTCGGCACATCACACCACTCGGCCATCAGCCTGGCTGCACTTGCTGCAGGCTGCCATCCTGGGGGGAAGGGGCAATCGGGGGGCTGTCAGGATCCAGGAGGCCCTGCAGGAGAGCTTCCACCCTGAGAAGCCCGCAGAGCCACCGCAGTCTTCCCCATCGGGGGCTTGTGCCCCATTCCTCCCTCACCTCCTTCCATTTACTCCTCCCTAGCCCCCCTTCCTGATGTAAAAAATAAAGGACACGTGTGTTCAAATATAGAAACTCTCTTTATTTAACAAAACTGGGGGTGAGGAGGGGGGATTAACCTCTGGGGAGACTGGGGAAATGAGGTGGGAGAGGGGAAGAGAGAGGGTGGGAGAGGGGAGGGGGAAACCTGAGAAGAGGGAGCTGGTAGGGGGAAGCCAGGGGAAGAAGGAGGAGGGGAAATATAAAATTATGATACACCATATCTTCTGTACAGTGTACAGACGCAGTCTCATCACCTTAAAAAAGATGTTTTGGTCTTGGATCGGGTTCAGAAAAGGGCAACTAAAATGATTAGGGGTTTGGAACAGGTCCCATATGAAGAGAGGCTAAAGAGACTGGGACTTCTCAGCTTAGAAAAGCGGAGACTGAGGGGGGATATGATAGAGGAATATAAAATCATGAGTGGTGAGGAGAGGGTGCATAAAGAAAAGTTCTTCATTAGTTCCCATAATATAAGAACTAGAGGACACCAAATGAAATGAATGGGTAGCAGGCTTCAAACTAATAACAGAAAGTTCTTCTTATTCACAAAGCAAATAGTCAACCTGTGGAACTCCTTGTCACAGGAGGCTGTGAAGGCTAGAACTATAACAGAGTTTAAAGAGTTGTGTCCATGGAGTGCTATTAGCCAGGGAGTAGGAATGGTGTCCCTGGCCTCTGTTTGTGGAAGGCTGGAGATGGATGGCATGAGACAAGTGGCTTGGTCATTGTCTTTGGTCCATCCCCTCCGGGGTAGTTGGTGTTGGCCGCTGTCAGCAGACAGGCTACTGGGCTAGATGGACCTTTCGTCTGATCCAGTAAGGCCATTCTTATGTTCTTATGTTCTAAGCTCAGGGCTCTGGGTCAGGGGCCTCACTGAACCACCTTGATTTTCATGAAAATCTGTTCCTGGGTTCACATGTGGCCTTTGGTGGCCAGGCTGGCAGCTATCCTGCCCTAGACGGCCACTTTCCTGTGTCTAGTGTGGCGGTCATGGAAGTTTGAGGCCTTCTCCCCAAACCTCGATGAGGTCCACGATCTCTGAACTAGACCAGGCGGGAGCCTGCCTCATGCAGTCCCAGGAAGAGGCGGAGGGATGGGTGGCAGCGGGTGGCTGGCTCATGCCATGCCAGGTGCAGGCTAGGTGCTGGCAGGCTTGTACCTGGCACAAGCACTGTAGCCAGACTGTGCCCCTTTAAAGGCTCTGGGGCCGGAAGGGGGGCAGAAAAGTTTCCCTGCTTTGGCCCAGAGTGGCCACCAGGGAAAGCTGGGGAGGGCTAGCCTCCCACTAGTTCGAATTAAGTGGCTACACAGCCCTTAATTCGAACTATTTCATTTGAACTAGGCATTAGTCCTCGTAGAATGAGGTTTACCTAGTTCGAATTAAGCGCTCCACTAGTTTGAATTAAGTTCGAACTAGCGGTTTGTATGTGTAGCGTCTATGAAAGTTAATTCAAACTAACGGCTGTTAGTTCGAATTAACTTTGTAGTGCAGACATACCCTAAGAGCTGAAATCGCTGGTTTGGCTGGGAGCCAGACCCATTGCAGCCAGCGAAGCGGCGGGTGGCCAGTAGGAGCAGCGGCAGGCAACCAGTGGAGCATCCAGTGGAGTGGAATGAGACAGTTGGTGGAGCGTGGCAGAGTGGCTCGCATTAAAGACTGCAGCAGAACCCTGTGGAGAGGTGTAGCCATTGGCCACGGATCACGTAAGGTGACCCTATCTATCTCCCTGCTCCCATTTCCACCCAGGTTGGGAGGTAAAACCCTGCAGGTGAACTTTTGGACTCTGGGCAGCACTGACCAGGGACAGAAACTTTTCTGCTATAGGACTTTGGGACTTCGAGTGATTCTTGGCTTTGGGGGGGAGGGGAGGCTTAGCTCATGTTTGGGCTATGAACTCAATTTGTGGTATTCTCCCAAGTTAATGCCATATGACTTCTCACTCTGTTTCATTAAATGTTTCTTTCCTACACTCAGACTCTGTGCTTGTGAATGGGAAAGCATTGCCTCTCACAGGCACCCGGGGGTGTGTGAATTTCACAGGTTACTGGGTGGGGGCTTGAACCGGTTCTGTGTGAGATGAACCCCTAGATATTGAACCTGGCCTTGGTTGTTGCCGGGCCTACCCAGCAGAAGGGTTACACTTTTAGATAAACAACATGTAAATAAATGAAACTTTGAAACCATCATTTTTGTGCAATACTTAAAGTGGATATGAAAAATAAAAATAAACGTTGTTTCGTGCCTTTTATACTTCTTTTAGGAATGATCTACATGTGCCAGAAGATTATTTATTTTGATTTGTTTTGTTTTCATTTTCTGCTTATTTTTACTTTACCTTTCTTTTTCTGGAAGAGTCTAGATAACTTGATATACTGAGGCATTTTGTACACACCAAGTTCCACTGGTTTATTTATTAAGTCTAATAACAAATTAATAAAGGAATAGAGAAATGAACTTGAATACAAATTAGCTCATGGCAATCATGCAGCATCAATATATGGTACATGGAATATCATTAAAATTATTTTGTTAAAATTCCGCTCATCCTCATTATTAGTTGTAAAGTGCTATTTAACTGATGGGATTTAGAACATCTGCTTGTAGCATACCTGCTGTTGGGCAAAATACTCTCCTATCCTGATTCATGTGCATAAAAAGGACAGCTGTGGGTAGCAAATACAAATCTGATGTGAAAGCCATCCTGCTGTTAGGACTTAGTGTTGGCCACTAGTTGCAATGTGATGCTGGATGCTGCTCCTCTGACTAGAATATTTGTCCATGCCTACAGTCAGTGCACACTGCCCAGAAAAGCATAGCCTCTTGTTGGCTGGGCTTCTGGAAGTGCCCTAATTTGCAGATAACATTCCCTTCAACTTGTGGAAGTAAAGGCAGAATGTAAGATGTACTGAACTTGTGGTGCTCTCTTGAGTACTATGAGGTGAGTTTGCCTTGCTATTTGTGTTGCAGAAACAGCTCTTGTGTGCCATTACAACACAGAATGGGCTTTTGCCTATTGTGGCACTTGAATATATGTAACTATATAGTAATCATATTCCTGTATAACTTTGGTATATATTTACCAAAGTATATGATATTTTTAAATGCTATCTGCTTTTGTGTTATGCAGAAGGTTTGTTGCAGATTTTTGGGGGGTCAGCTTTTACCACCTTAGAATACAATTGTTAACTGGAAATTGAATATGTGGCTTACAATTCCTTTAGATGTAGCAATTCTGGTTAATATTTTCTAAATAGTGCTTGAAAATAAATGTGTGTATCAAAAATACTTGATAACATAAAATAGCTAGTACATGAAGATTTATAGATGCAATGATGGACTGATAACAAATAATTTACAGCTAATAAGTTCTAAAAAGTAGAGGATAGCAAAGTGTTATATAAACCATTCTTCTTCGGTTGACACACTGTTGGATTATGTGAACTGACTCACCATTTAAATGGGACTAGTGAGATTGGTGTGCTATTGATTCAGACAATCCTTGACCTTAGGGATAACACTTGCTTTCACAGAGGAAACTGGCTTTTAGGCTAGAATTCACTGTCTCTCTGTTATTTGACAACAATGAAAACAAAAAGATTAGGAAAGCAAAGCATGAGTTAATACCAGCAAAGTCACACAGCTTTTCTTGGGCTCCACTTTTAATGAAATAGTGCTGATGTTCTTTCATAAGAACATTCCAGAGATATTGAGACTTTACATGGTGATTTCAATTCTACATTGTGCTCCGATTTATCTTTTATTTTATACTGAATTTGATTTCACTGCAATATTCTATTTTTTAAAATTTGTTAGAGTTATGCCTGAACACAGATCCAGACCTAGGGGAACATCTACACTAGCCCCCTAGATCGATCTAGGGAGGCTAATGAGGGTGACCAGAATTGCAAATCAAGCCCGGAATTTAAATATCCTGCACTTGATTTGCATGTTCCCAGCCGGTCGCCATTTTAGAAATTGACTAGCCCGAAGTAACTGCCCACGTCTACGCGTGGCAGTGAAACGGGATTCCGGAATAAAGCCCCTAAATCCAATTAGGTGGTAAACCTCATTCCACGAGGAATACCACCCAATTTGATTTAGTGGCTTTATTCTGGAATCCCGTTTCCCTGCAGCGCGTAGACACGGGCAGTTACTTCGGGCTAGTCAATTTCTAAAATGGCAACCGGCCGGGAACATGCAAATCAAGTGCAGGATATTTAAATCCCGGGCTTGATTTGCAATTTGGGTCCTCCTCATTAGTCTCCCTAGATCAATCTAGGGGACTAGTGTAGACGTACCCAAAGACTGTAAAACCTCACTTACATGTTTAAGATTAAGCACACTTGTAAATCCTTGCAGGATCAAGCCTAAATTAGAATTAATGCTTCCTATCTTTCTAATGGCCAAAGACTTGAATGTGAATTCTCATTGGTGTGGGGTTCAAAGTCCAGACGTGAACCTCAACTTCCAGGGAGTGTTTGGATTAGGCCCACTGTGGAGACATGTTATCACTCTGATATCAGGTCCAGACCTATGATTTAAGCCCATAAATATTGTTTGCAGAAAAGCATGAGGTAAAAAGTGACAAGCTTGATGGGTAATAGAGGAAACTCTGACTGGGCATTAATGAGAGCTGTGGCACGATAGCTATCTTACTGCACCCTTGTAACAGAAGTAAGGTCCAAGCGTGTAGCTACAAAAGGATTCCATTTGAGCCCATGCCTCTTCACCCACACTCCTATTTGCACGGGGCTTGAGACTTACTTGTGCTCAGAACAGGAGACTACTCCTAGCTCCTTAATGTTCATTGCACTCACCCCAAACTAATTCAGCCTTGTTGCTTTCAATGGGCTTGCACAAGTGACAAGTGTAACGGAGCCGAGTTTGGTAAATAATTCTGCGGAAGATACAAAAGGTGGGATGGAATCTAGCTCCCTTTCCTTTAGCAATGGTATGTCCTACAGGAGTGAAAACTACCAACATCTAGTCAGCAGATGGCCCTTTGAATACTCTATACGCAAGGATCAAAGGTGATGTTTTTAAACACAGTCACTTGGCATTGGAATTTTAGTGTAAGGGCTAGGATTTTCAAAAGATTTCTGTGAGATTTGGGTGCCTAATGCCTATGGGGCCACCGTATTGACCTGATTCAGCACACAACAAAACCAAAGAAAATATTACGATTGACTTTCATGAGCACTCATTGGATGATGTGTGGACCCTCTGCATTGCAGTGAACTTCACATATAAAGAATAGACAAAAAAGCAAGAGCTGTTGGTCACACTCTAATTGAATTTGAAACTCAGGGCCTTGCAGCGTTCTCCTATCCCAGGTCCTCGATGAGGTACCTGCACTGCAATCTACCTGCCATTCATCAACTTCCTAATAGTACCAATCCCAAAACCCTAAGTGGTTAGTTGGGCATAACTCCAATAGGCACCATACACATAATGCTGCAGCTGCTGAGCTAAGTACGTTTTGTGGTATAGCAAAGTGTCTGCTACTGCAAACATTTCTATAGAAGGCCAAGCCTCAGTCTGAATACTAAGCAATAGTGCTACTTATCTGACAAAGCAGATTATGGCCAAATAACATAAACCCCATGAAAAAGTGACAAAGAAAGTAAAGCTTCAGGTCCTGTTGGTACCACATTACATTAAGTACTACAAAAATACATTAAATTGTACAACCATGCAGTATAATTCATGCTTAATTTATTATAATGGAAGGCCTGAAATACCACACAGTGCTGACACACAATGATTCCTGGATTAGTAGAAAATTACCATAGAGCAGTTTAAGAGAGTTTACAAGTTGAAGTGGAAGTTTTACCTCTGGTCGCCATTATTTCCAATTGATAAAATGGCTCCCAGGTACTGAGAGCTTCTCTTTTCTATTTTTTTGTTAGTGTTCATTGCACATTTTTATGCATGTCATACTACATTAATAAGGAACAGGTCACGACTCCACTAAGTTAAGGTTCTCTCATTCATTCCATTATGAAAGCTGATTTTCCAGTTTTCATGTGTCATCCATTTCAAATCCCATGTTACAAATCTTTTGAGTCATTTTTACTTACAGGAGAGCAAAACAAAATGCATCTGAATTTTTTAAAAGCAATTATATTTCAATTTTTTTCAAAAAAATGCAAACCAATACAAACACCCACTCAGCTGCTCCCTCCACACACATGTGCACCACAACACCCACTCCTCTTTTATTACTGTACACAGACAATATGTCCCTGTTATTGAAATCAAGCATAAAAAATAATTAATACAGAGGCAGATGCTGATGCTCTTATTCCCAGTGACAAGTATCTTACTCTGTGAGTAGCAGCACTTATTACAGTAGTATTGCTCACAAGTAATGCAGTATTTAATACGAGTAAGTGATTCAGAGTGTAACTTGCAGAGATTCAGTTTTCTGACACAGTCAATACTCTGCTTTTTTATGCACGTTTTCCAAATTCTTTGAAGAATGATTCCTGGCAATACCTTTGTGTAATTTTCTTTACTCACCAATTCTCACTGTAAGGCTACGTCTACACTGAAGGCTTCTTGTGCAAGAATGGCCCTTCTTGCACAAAAAACTTGCGGAGCATCTACACTGCACTCCCATTCTTGCGCAAGTAAATGTACAGTAAAGTTGGAAGAGAGGGCTTCTTGCGCAAGAGTTATTCCTCTCCCCATGAGAAATAAGCCATCTTGCGCAAGAGTTCTTGCGCAAGAAGGCAGGGTAGACGGGCAACAGGAGTTTCTTCGCAAAAAACCCCTATGGCTAAAATGGCCATCAGAGCTTTCTTGCAAAAGCACATGGCAATGTGGACGCACTCTTGCTCAAGACCTTTTGGACAAGAACTCTTGCGCAAAACAGTTCTTGTGCAAAAAGCCTGCAGTGTAGACATAGCCTGAGGCTGTGTCTACATTGGCATGGTTTTGTGCAAAAACATGCTGCCTGTCTACACTGGCGGGGAGTTCTTGCTCAAGAACACTGACGTTCTAATGTGTGAAATCAGTGCTTCTTGTGCAAGAACTATGATGCTCCTTCTCAGGAATAAGCCCTCTTGTGCAAGTGTTCTTGAGCAAGAGACCAGTGTAGACAGGCAACATGAATTTCTTGCGCAATAAAGCCTGATGGCTAAAATGGCCATCGGAGCTTTCTTGCACAAGAGAGCGTCTACACTGGCACAGATGCTTTTGCGCAAAAGCACATCTCTTGCGCAAAAGCACATGCCAGGGTAGACGCTCTCTTGCGCAAATACTTTAACGCAAAAGCTTTTGCGTTAAAAGTATTTGCGCAAAATCTTGCCAGTGTAGACGTAGCCTGAATGTTTGAGTAGGACAATAGAGCAAGCCCAATTCTCCTGTAATCAGTCAAGGCAATGTGGGTAAGTGAAAATATTGGGACATTTCCACTTATGCACATTGGAAAGCCTGTCTACACTCGAGGGGAAGGTCAGCCTAAAATACGGAACTCCAGCTATGTTAATTACATAGCTGGAGTCAACATATCTTAAATCACCATTCACAGAGTGGGAGTTCAATGGGAGCAAACTCTCCTATTTGCTCCCCTTACTCTTTGTGAGGAGTGGGATTACCAGTGCTGACCAGGGCCCCCTCTGAGTTTGATTTAGTGGGTCTTCACTAGACCTACTAAAATGAACCCTGGAAGATCGACTTAAGCAGCACTGATCTTCCACATAGTGTAGGCATGGCTGAAGTCATGTAGCCAAATGACTTTATTTGGAATCTGAAATCTCCATTTTGTAGATGTTATTGACTAGTAAAGAAATTGACTAGTAAAACCCGTAGCTGTTTGAGATTAACATTCATTCTTTAACAGTAAGAGATATGTTTTTGAAAAGTAAGAGCCCCATGATACAGGAAGCATTCATGCATGGGGCACTATAATCCACAGGTGTCCCACTTTCTGTGAATACTCAGCTTTCAGTTTCAGATAACTCCTTTTTGACCTTTTAGGCATTTTTCTTTGGAATTGTAAAGTTTTTCACAATGGTCAGAGAGAGAGAGAAAGAGAGAGAGAGAGAGAGAGAGAGAGAGAATTCCTGCATGAGATGCCAGCTTTTATTAACAAATTAAATATTAAAAAGTTGTATTCGGTTTTAAATTGGAGCTAATGGTCCACTAGCAATAAGAGTATGATGACCAAAAGGCTTATGAAGAATCAGTTTCACAACAATGTTCAGTAATGCCACCTGCACAAGGCATTCTTATGATATTTCCCTCTCAAGACCTACAGTTCAGTTTTGCTACTGGATAAGTGGTGTCATCTGTAATAGATGAGACCGGCTCATGCCCAAGTAAATTGGTGGACATGCCCAAATAAAGATATTTAACTTGACACACCTTACAGTAAGACAGTGTAGCTTAAGAATATTTTTCTGGTTGCAAAAGAAATCCAGTAACTTCTTTACCGTTATTCCTTGACGGCTCAACATAGCATAAAAACACTAGTCCACAGATCAGTATGAGACATATTTGAAGCTGAATCCATGCTGACAGAGAAATACTTTCACCAGCAAATGCTTCAAGCATCTCATTTCCTATGAGCTAGATTATCTTTCCATAAGTTGTGGACAACAGATAAGATGAGTTTAGCCCCTGCCTTTGTTGCTGAACATGGCAAGCTGATCTGTGAGTAATGGAGCAAACAGAGCAATCTGTTCCAGAGCCCACAAGAAATTTTCCATTGTTTGGGGAACGAATCAGTCCATTCTCTGCATGAAAGGGAAAGTCACGCTCAGGAACTTGATTTGTTACAATGATCTTCCTTAAAGCATTGCAGTAATAGTGACATTCCAACTAATATTGGGGTCCTTTGTGTGCTTACTATTTGTTTGATTTTTCTCTCCAGGACACTTATGTGCATATGTATGTAAAAAAGTCAGCGTTGGATACTTTCAGGGTTAGAGGTGTGCATGCTAATCTGCTTTAGCTCAAGAATACTTCCACTAAAGATACAGAATCAGATTATGAAGAGTTTACTAATTCATTTACCCCAGTCTTCCTATTGTATAGCTGAAATACCCCCCTTATCTAAATGGGACCCATTTAGTTTTATGGGACACCGGGACTCTTTATTTGTCTGTTTATGACTACTGCTGTATGAAAGATTTGCACAGAAGCCAGGCACACACTTTCACAATGAACCTTGAACAATAATAATATTAATACCTAGCTATGATATAGCCCTTTTCATCAGTAAATCTCCAAGGGCTATAGAGAAAAGGTTTCTATCATTCTCTTCAATTTGAAAGTATGGAAACTGAGGCATAGAGTAGTGAAATGACTTGCGCAATATCACCTACTAGTGCCTTATTCAGAGGCCTTGTTGAATTAGACATTGGTATGGGATTATGGGTAACATCCTAGCTGAAAGTGCCTCTCTGAATTGATGTAATGAGGCTGCAGGAACTTAGCCTAATTGGGCTCAGGAATTTATAAAAAGGCTGGGCTTCAGGTAGGTTTGGGAGAGAGGTTTGCTGTCTAAATAGTGGAGGCAGAGATAGCATGTTGGATTTGTTAGTATTTAAATATTTAAGCATATATATATATGGAATGTTCAAAGACAGTTGGAAGTTTAGGGTTAATCTGTGTCTTTATTTCACAAGAAGTCTGTTGGAATATATCTCAACTTAGAGAGAGGAATTTTTCCCCTTGATGTGGGCTTTCTGTGAAGTTTTTCTCCAGCTATACAGGCTCAAGCCTTTCCTCAGCTCCATTACAGAGACAAAAGACAGTTATAAAACTTGGATCTCAATGTGAGCTTCCTTAAAAGTTAAGGCTATTCAGGCACAGGTTTAATTGACATAATGAGCATTAATTTGGCTATGCAGTGTGATTCATCATTGTACTTGAGCTAAATTAATTCCCCAATTTTTTTGTCAGTAACTTTTCTGATGTTCAGTTTATAGACTGTTTACTGCATTCTGTAAAGGGATGTTCAACAGTACATAGCCACAAAAAAGAAAATTCCCGAACTGCTTAGAAAAACTCTGACATTTTATGTACTAGAACCAATGCAGCTTCACATGTTGTCCTTCTTAGATTTGTGTTTCATCCAATAAGTTATAAAGCATTATTATTATTTATTATTTATTATGAAGATTATCATTATTTTATCATTCTGATTAGGAATGTTTGATGAAGACCATTTTTTTTCAATAAATATCTAACAAAAATTGTGAAATATCCATTTTTTTCAGAAAGGTATTCTACTGATTATGAATTTAGCCTCTCTTACGTGCTTGTCATTTTCATTCAAATACAAATATTAATTGAATGCCTATTTACTTTTTATTTTATCTGTGAAATCCCTCATAATCCTGCAGACAGATTTCTCCACTTTAAAGGTTTCTTGTTGCTTACTGTTGTCTGCATGATGCTGTTTTATTTGCTTGCCTTTCCCAATAAATAGGAATTCAGAGCTATGACTCTTATTCTAAAATATGTGGATTCCTGCATACTGCCTCAGTATGTATGTATATCTCATTACATCAGTATTGATAGTACAATATCTGAAGTAGAGCATGGCTTATTCTTTGTATCAGAACTGTGTTGTCCTCACATTATCCCTCTTTCCAAGAAAGTAGTGCAATTCAGTATTGATTCTAGTTGTATTGCACTGCAGCAAATTAGCAAAAGATTATTGTTGCATTATCAAAGCCTTCTTTGTTGCTATAATACCAGAATCAAAACCACCTGTCTTTCTCTTCTCAATCAATACTGCACCTGACTCACATTCTCTTGGAAAACTCTTTTAAGATGTCCACTGCATGTTACTTAGATTTAACAAATGCATTATTCAGGCTCTCCATTTATTTTGATTACTAGAGATTGTTCTGACATCCTGGTGAGTTATATAGAGCCTAATATTAAATGCCACAGTAGACTAGCATGTCAGTAACAATATGAAGTGATTTTTCCTTTCCAAAACAATGTGACAACTGAACAAGTACACTTTGTAAAATACACAGGGTAGATGTATATTCAACAGGGATATTTCATTGCTGTTTTTGTCTCAGAAAAGACAAACCAGGGTGGTCTTGGTTAATGGTTGGTGTTACAGAGTTACTTAATTGGAAGCAGATTTTGAAAGCATAACAGTTGTTAGATTTTAGAGGCTAAATTTTCAATAAGATGAGCCAGTGTTGCATTCCTAAAACTGTCAATTGTCTACCTAATTGGGCATGCTTTTAAAAATTTTCAGTATGGTGTGGTTAAGAAGATAACATTTATTGCACGCCTCAATAATACTAAATAGTTTTTAGGCTGTCTAATAAGAACATAGCAATAAGTGGGCCACTCTTGAGATAGGGCCATGTTTTCAAAGAGTGTATTTGCATAGTCATTGGACACCAACAATGAATAGATTTATTTGTATGTTCTAATTTATTTCATAGCAATCAATTTGCAATGCTTTCTTTTTCCAGCAAAATTATTTCCTATCTATGAAGGCTTTACCATATTTAATACACCAACTCCAAAAACCCAGCCACCTGTGACATGGCATAAGAAAAGAAACAAAAAACAATACAAGAAATACAAAAGAGTGTAAGACCATAAAGAATATTAAACATGGTCAAAATAAATGTCTTCTCCGTGTCTAATCTATTAAGGCAGAATTATTCAGATTGTGTCGGAAGGAGACCTACAGCCCTGCTCAAAGGGTTAAGCTAAGGTCCTCTGTACTAATCGGACCTGCTGACTTCCCCATACTGGTCTTGCAGTGACTAGCAACAAAGGCCACACCCAAGAGGGGTGGGAAGGGCAGCAAGAATTGCACATAAGTGGCCTCAGAGGGAATGTGGCTGCTATTCCAGGCTATAGGCTGAAGTAATTGTCACAAAGGTGGGGAGGAGTGAGAATAGTGTGGAAACCTCACACCCCTGACAGTTGAGGAGGGTTGTTCTGACATCCCTGTGCCTTAGATCCATCCCACAAAACCCAGCTATACCTGGTCTTTATACATGTTAAGTGAATGTCTCTCCCTGAGAGAACCCAACATTCAGATTATACCTCGCACTTCAAATAAATACAAAAACACTCCCAAGTCTGTATCTAAAACCCATAAATGATCTGCTAAGTTGTCACACATACCGAGGAAAATCAGAGAGGAGAGAGACAGCACTTTTTAAACTTTTATTAGTGCTTAAAAGCACAGGGTTAAAGTCCAGCCCTGCTAGCTGTTGCATGACCTCTACTCTGATTGAAATCAATGTCTGATAACTCCTTTGTATGAGCTCTAGCCCTTTTCCTATGAGTTCTTCATGTCCTTATAACACTAATATAAGAGCTCTCCTGCTGCCAGGCACAACTTCTGTTAAACAGGTTAAGCGTTCAAAACTGCCTCTTCATAGCAAGTGCTCAACAACTAGCTGCACTGAATCCTTCAGTTCATATAGTGTTCAAACTTGTCTTCCTAAAATTAGGCACCAAAGGTACATATAGCCTCCTTAATTAGTGGCCTGGTTTTCAGAGTTTCCAGTGCTAAGTGCCTGCAATTGTCTTTTGAACAAACAGGAGTTTTGCTTGTGTGAAGACTGCAGATGATGCACCAAGTTCTGACCTTGCTCACACAGATATAAAATTAGTGGAACAGCTCAAGATTTGCATGGGAATAACCAAAATCAGAATGTGGCCCAATGTCTATTTTGTATTTCAAAAGAATTTGGGGAAAATAAACTGGCTTCTATTTTGGTTGTAACCTTAGTAAAAATAATATTTTGCTTGCTTCTCTTTGTTTAACCTGTGTTTTAAAAAACCTATGATTTATTTGAATGGAAGGAAAAGCACTGCTTAGCAACTATACACAAGCTGGAGGCTTCCTGACTTTGAGCAGGGCTAGGGAAAGGCAGGCTGAGCTGGGGAGCTCTTGCCAGGCAAGCATCTAGGCTGCAGGGCCTGAAGCAAGGTCTGAGGGCACTAGGGCTACAGGGAGGCAGCCAGCATAGGCAAAGGCAGCAGGTCCACATCCCCTTTCCATGATGAGTGGTCATTTCAGACTGCAGTTTGCCCCTGTGGCAGGAGATAGATGAAGACTGGCAGTGGGTCACTGAGGCAAGGGGGTTGGGGTTTCCCCAAGTGTGGAGGACCCCAGAATGTAGGGGTCACTGCAGCGGGGCAGTACTCAGAGGGGAGGATGCCACAGTCAGAAAGGGAAGTGGGTCCTAACACAAGATAAGAGCCATTAATAGAGAACAGCATGTGAGACGCCCGCCAAAAGGGCGTGCTCCAGGACTGAAATGAGCTAATTCCTGAATGACCAGCAGGAGGCACTATGGTGGTGAGTCACGCTGTGTCATACACCCCAAGTCACACTGAACTCAGGGGTACTCATCCATAAGGACTAAATTCTGTCTTCGAATCCAGACATGGGACTCTACAGAAATTCATGGGAAGTAGGAACAAATACATCCCTGCACAAGTCTGGCCTAAAGATGCACTAATGATGGGAAAAGCTCAAAATGCTCAGAGGTCCAGTCTAGCTCAACTGAGAGCACAAGACCTGGCATGTTTACCTGAAGCGTATACAGTCTCTTAGAACTCCTTCAGTGAGCCCTACTGAGCTGGCAACATCATCAGAGCCAGGCTTTCTTGTGAGATTTCAGTATTCCCTCGTCCCTATCATGGATATCTGCTTCCAGGAGAGCTTTATAGAAAAAGTACATTGAAGCATCCACTTCTGACTGCAGTCTGAACCAGGGAAGAGCATAGGCACAGGAAAATAAAAAATGATGTGAAAGAAGTGAAACTTCCCAAGAACTCACCTTAGGGTTGGTTTGAGTTTTAGGTAAAGAGCCAAGCTGATTCTAGTCTATCTGAAAGTATGTCTACACAGCAGCATTATTTCGAAATAGTGGATGTTATTCCGAAATAACATATTGCATGTCTATACTAGCAAATCAGGGAATACCTGAAGTCATATTTGGATTTTTAAAGTATTTTCCACCTTATTTAAAATATGCAAGAACATTTCACCAGTGATTTTAAGAGCCTGTTCTAGCCCACTGATTCACAGCAGAAATCCTTGATATTGTGTGTAAATTAAGCCTGAAATAATTCTATGCTAAATGTAGTAAAATGTGTTAGTTTACGTTCTATTAAATTTCATCATTTTAGGAATGTTATTATGGCCACACTGCTCTAAAAGACTTTAGCTGGTAGCCCTCCTTGCTTGTCTTTAGTAACATTCCTCAAAGTCAATGTATTAGTTTTGTTCTTACTATTATTTTTTCAGTGAGCAAAAGGTATGCCAGGTGCTTCACAGTACAGGTAATACATATTTATATTCAAATAGTGACTCAAGGACCCACCCAATACCTCAGCCCCATTGTGATAGGCACCATATAAACACATAATAAAGGATAGTACCTGCCTTGAGAGGGGTTGTAGATGGCTCCTACTCTGAAGAGCAAACTAGCTAATTCCACTTAACCTTTTAACACAGTATTTTACCCAGAGGCTCCCAGTGGTGCTAAATCCTTCTGCTTTGAAGATTTATGTGCTTAACTTTTCAGACTATGGCCTGCTGGTAGAGATCTGTGTGAAACCTGGGCTGATGCAATCACACCAGATTCTGCTCTTCATTTCTACAAATATACTAATGATTACTTGGCTATGGCTTCCTTAGCTACATTTCTGCCAGACCTAGCTAGGGACAAATTCTGCCTCATTCCTACCCAAGAATCACAAATTGCTGGATCGCAGGGGGTATTACTGAAGACAAGATTGTCCTTAAAATGTCTGAACATATAGAAAGCTAAACACATGAATATTAGGGTTTTATTTTCACAGGGGGCATTGCTATAGGGACACACAAAAATATCCAATACACAGGTACATATTTCTCCCACAAGAACTTATATTTGCACACAGAAGTATGTCTGTAGTCACAGACTGGGTAACTGTATGTTTCACTGCTTAGATGTGTTTGCAAATGGAAGTTTTTGAGCTTTGCTATCAAAGGAGCCCCAGCATATGAAGATACTTATGGGAACTATTGGAGTGTTCCTGTGAGTGACAGTTGGAGTGACTCTTGGTCCAAAAAGAGATCTATTTAAAACAAGGCTAACATATTGAATAATTGCAAAGGGTTTGTTTCATCTCATGCTATTTAGGCCTCTGCTACATATGTGGCACATTATATTTTGAGACTGCAGACTCTGATTTTGAGCTTGTTCATATGAACCAACGTAAGTTGCAAATAAATCCAAATCCTTAAAAGGAGATTTTCTTCACTTTATCCAAACTTTTCATAATTATGTCAATTCTGCTGTTCTAATATCAATTCCTCCACATTCATTGAATTGCTTTCAGGTCCTCTTTTTTCAATCAACAAAATAGGAATGATGAATTAATTCAGGAATTCATTCACGGGGAATTAATGCATGTAACAATGCCTATTTTTGCTGACATCTAAATTCTTCTTTGGGATGCCTCTATTACATATATGGAGGACATATCTATCTGGACATCCATGCATTTTTTTGGACAATGGGGCACTAGCAAACAAATGCTTTATCTGGAGACTGGCACCAGTCCCTCAAATATGCAACTTTCTAGCTTTGGTGGAAAGCATTGTTGGTTCCTTAAAGAAAAATCTATGTTTTTAAAAAGAGCTGGGTAAACTGCAAATGTTAAATCACATATTTTAATTTAAGCTTTTTATAAACACGGGTAGCTGATTTTCACTGACAATTTTCTTGGCAGCAAGTTAGCTGCAAAAATGCATATCTGAATATTTGTGAAAACTGAATTTTAGATTTGCATGTGTATGTTTTATCCCAAAAGGTGGGGTTTCCAACCAATCAAAAACTCAAAATCACTTCCACAAGCCTTATCCAGCCAATCACAGCTAAAACAGCATGCCTTGATTTAAAATATTATTGATTAATTCTAGTAAAAATATTAAAAGAAATTTGCTGAATATATTTGAATAATAAATACATTCAAGAAGAACATGATATACTTATGGATATTCACTGAGCAGAGAGAGAGAGAGAGAGTAAACTAATCAAATAAATTATTTATTGTGAATTATTTGTTAGGTCTATTTACAAATGGAGGGCTAATGCCGATGCCTGTACTTTGCTGTTGCAGTAACAGACTTTCTAGTATCATGTATCATATGCTACCAATAACTATTGCTATTTTTATGTCTGGGTTCTTCACACAAGTTCAAGGCATTTGCAGTCATAATGTATGTTCCATAAAAGAGTTGCTAAAAGCAATTAGTTCTTGATTAGGATGCACCAATAGTCCTAACATGCTCATTGACCAAAAGGGATTACAAATTTAATTTCCCCCATTTGTACTAAATTATTACTGCATAAATAGTGCCACTCTATACATTGTGTGTTCTTTGGCCTTTGAACAAAGATGGATCTAGGTGAAAGTGCATCAGTACAATTATATGAAGAAGCACTCAATGTAGCTGCCCTTATTGTACCACATCCACCTAGCCTGTATTTAAATTGAAGAGTTCATGCCTGTATTACTAGAAGTCCATTAACCTTTAGTATACTTATTTTCACTACAAAAACAAATTACTGTGTTCTCTACGTGATATATACAATAATTAAAATATCAATTGGCTTTCTTATGACAATGTAATAGGTGGATATTATTTTGGTTCAACTACATATTCACCTCAAGTTCACATAGTATGGAAACAGATACAAGCACACAGAAAATTACAGCCTTTGAATGCATAGCAATCTTCTGGAGTTAATAAAACATTTGATTTTTCTTGATTATGAATATTTAGCTTTCATGTAGCACTATTTGTCATGAGCCTAAATATGAATCAGTCTTCACAAACTCGCTTGTAAAGAAGTTAAGTATTATCACTCCAGTTTTGCAGATGTAGAAGTTGGGGCAGAGTTGTTAATTGATTTTCCTAATATAGGCTAAGTACTAGCCCCATGGAAGTCAATAGAATTTTTGCCATTGAGTTCAGTGGTAGCAAGACTGTACCCAGCAAGTCAATTACCGAACAAGAAGTTTCCCGGTATCACTGACCTATTGTATACCACAGCCCATCAGACTTCCCTATTTGAACTAGAGCAGATATTTTAGAAAAACAACCAGTCTTGATTTAAAATTTGCTAGATATGGACAAAACACCCCAACTCTTGGTAAACAGTTTCAATGTTTAATTACTCTCAGTTTAAAAAATGTGTCTGGTTTCAACTTCAAAATAGTGGTTGTTGTTATATCTTTGTCTTCTACATCCAAGAGCCTGCTACTATCATGTTTTGGTACATGCTTCTAGGTTGTAATTATGTCATCTTAACCAATTTTTGGCTATATTAAGCAGATTCAGCTCCTATCGCTATAAGGTTTGTTTTCCAGCCATTGAACTGGGAACTCATATTCAGCTGAATATTCACCATGACACTCAAATATTTTCCAGAATAGTCTCCTGTTCTATAAGTATGGCCTATATTCTTTGTTTCTATATGTATAACTTCACATATAGCTGTATTAAAACACATATTGTTTGCTTGAACCCAGCTTATTAAGCAATCTAGATCACTTTGCATCAGTAAGCCATCCTTTTCATTACTTATCACTGGAAGATTTACCTGATGTTGCTTGGATCTTTCACTCAGTTAATTTTTATTTCTCTTCATTTAAATCATTGCTCTGAGGTGGGACTAGGGATGAGGGATTCAGTATGTAGGCTGCCCCAGGGAGAGAGGACTACCTCTTTCACTGCAGCAGCTTGGGGTAAATAAGAAGTGCCTCTCCATGGCAGCTGCAGCAGGCACAACTGGGGAAGGGGTGCATGTCCTCTGGCTGGGCCAGGTCCAGGTTCATCCGCCCCCTTAGTACCCAGCCGGAGTGAGGAGTGCAGCAAACTGAGCACTTTCTCCTCACTCCCTGACAAATGAAAATAGCCATCAATGTTCCCATATGAATTGGGGGAAGGGAAGCTTCAGCCCTTCCCGCCCTGCCTAAAGAATGCCTGAGGGATGGGGTGGGAGGCTGGGGCAGTCCCCAAGAAGGGGGCATGCCCACAGAAAGCTCCTTTCACCTGCCTGGTGATTCTGTCTCTTTTCTGTATGATTTTATGAGAAGCAATCCCATTCTGGGCAAATCCCATTTTCCTGGTACAACCAAACCCTTACTTGCTTTAAGTTTTAATAAAAGAAAGTTATATACTGAATTTGATGGTGGTCCAACCATTGAGGACGAGTTCTTCAACAAACAGACACACACACAGAGACAAACTCTCTCAAATATATAGCACATTTCCCCATTCTTTGTGTCTGCAAAATTTTCAATAGAAATGTTATGTTTTGTTCCAGGTCATTGATAAATATATTAAATCACATTTGGCCAAGAACTGATTCCTGCAGGATACCACTGGAAACATGGTCAGTTAATGATGATTTTGTATTTACATTTTGAGACCTATCAGTTAACCCATTTTAACTGGGTGCTGTGTTGTTTTTATATCATTCTAGCAGCTTAGCACCTACTTCCATGCTTGATTCATTAGACTACATCTCAAACACATCTGTAACTACAGCATAATAGTTGAGATTTAGAATTTCAGTTGAATAAAAGACAGAAATCTCACCAGTTTTATGGAGCAAAACACCAAGATTTTGAGACTCATACTCTTCAGCTGCCATGAAAAAGCAGTGAAATGAAAATCAATGCTGCATAACAAGCTCACTGAGGAGAATTTAAAGTATAAGATTTTCTGTCTCTGCTCCCAAGTCTGTGTTCAAAGTTCAGCTCTTTGCTCATTTGTGTGCCAATAGATAAAACAGCACCGCCAATAAAGGTGTTGTATCTGAGCTCTGGAAACAGACTAGTTCAGCATACATGCTCATCCAATCTTTGGTTTTGTTGAGACTGTCAGCAAGGATGTCAATTGCAATGATGGCTTTTTGTGATAAGGACACCTAAAAAATGGAACGGCTCAGCCTATTCATTTCACAAGAGCCACCAGATTATATTAATTTAATTGCCAGACTTTACTGGATTGGAAACAAAAAATCTAAATACCATTATCAGTCTTCTACAATCATATTTTTCATAGTATGCAGAACTTGCTCTGCTCCATATGTCTAGGAATTTGATTGTTTTAATACCACTCAAACGGTATGTCTAGACTACATGGCTCCGTCGACGGAGCCATGTAGATGAGCTTTCTAGACATAGGGAAATGAAGCGGAGATTTAAATAATCGCCACTTCATTTACATCAAAACAGCCGCTGCGCTGTGCCCATCAGCTGTTTGGTGGCACACTGCGGTAGTCTGGACGCTCCATGGTTGACAACAGAAGCCTTTGTTGTTCACCCCGTTATGCCTTGTGGAATGAGGTTTACCGGGGTTGTCAACAAAGGCTTCCGTTGTCGACCACGGAGCATCCAGACTACCGCGCTGTGCCGCCAAACAGCTGATCAGCACAGCACGGTGGCCATTTTGATGTAAATGAAGAAGTAATTATTTAAATTGCCACTTCATTTCCCTTTTTCGAGTACACTAATCTACATGGCTCCATCGACAGAGCCATGTAGTTTAGCTGTACCCAAAAAAAGTGTGTGAAAAACTCAAGTGGAATAATAATAGAACCTTATGCAAAATAGTGCTTGCATGTGATAATCTCAAAGTGTCTTACATAAGTGGAAGTATCCCCATTTTACAGAGGAAGAAACTGATGCCTAGTATTGCCTGTGAGTAATATACAGTGAACAAAGTGAAGAATGTGTACAGATATCCAACAATATCCTCGCCATTAGACACAGTGCCTTTTCCGTCAAGAATATTGCATTCTAACTAGTGCATTAATGATCTTTTGTTTCACTGATTAAAACACAATCTTGTTTACCAATCATTTTCAACAGAAAATGTACTGTAGAAACAATTGTTACTGCCTGCTCCCATCTGCTCTCCAGGCTATCCCAGAATGTCTGTAGCATTATGATAGTATGGCCAAGATTTAAAAGTAAAAATTCGGCATGCCTTCAGGAAAATGTATTCTAATTTATTAATCTTTGACCCAATAGAAAAATCCATATAGATACGGATCTATGCTATAAAATAGTTAAAAATAAGTGTAAAATGATTCACTCTTTCACAATTTCTTCGATTTGGAAAGAATCATTAAAGTTTTGTTTAAACAGTTAATTCACAGACAGGTTCTGAGATGCAGGAATTAAAGGAATTGTTGATCAAGGCATATTGAGGAAAACCTTCATTTATGGGTTATAGTTAAGGGTTATTGGAGCTTTTCAGTTCATCAATACACACATTTATTCCTGTACATGGGTGATAAAAAAGACTTAGACAGAAGCCAGAAGCAGAATTTTTCTTGTGCCAATAGATAAATTCTACATCTGCTGCATATGGATAGATGGGATACAGGCCAAGTATATGTTGGTGTGAAGCAGCTTGCTGCTTCTGTTTTGGGAACGTTCAGAATAGTCAAAATCTTGGAAAAATTAATTTTGAACTGAAATAGAAAGGGAACAATAGAGTTCCAAACTTTGACTTTCCAAAAAATTCCATTCCAGATCATTTCAAACGTGTGTGTGTGTGTGTGTGTGTGTGTGTGTGTGTGTGTGAGAGAGAAATTTTGGGACTGTTTGGGGATAGATTGAGCCATCCACACATCTATAGATTTCATCCTGTGCAAGAGATAGCATGCAGTATGTGATTTCTGGAACCTGTATATACTTATATGAAACCCTACTGGTTTTTGCTATAGTATTAATGACCTTCTGGCTGCCCAAGTGGACATATACACATCTAGTCCTACAGAGCTGACAATAGGTCCATGTGATCGTAGTAAGCCTACTATGGCTGCTAAGGTAGTTATTTTGCACACTTAGACTTGAATTATTGGGCCTGGCTATGGCTCCTTTTTAATAGTCCTTTTGTGAAGAAATGCCTTTTTCCTGAAGGAGCATAGAACTCCATCTGTTCCCGATGCTCTTCCTTTAACGAGGAATGCCCCACTTGCAGGGACTTTCTCATCTTTCTCATGCTCCATAGAACTGTATGCAAGTCTTACAAAGAATCTTATCTGCTGGCAGAGGAAAGCAGTTAATTCTGATATGGCATGGTCTGTCAGCCAATGCATAGACCAGAGTGACCTGTTAATGGTTGGCAATGTTGTGCTAAGAAGGCTGCAATCAGTCTTTAGAAACAAAAAGATTAAATAATTTCTCTGCCTCCTGAACTAAACAGAAGAAATGGAAGCCTCAAAAATCTCTCAGTAAGATCCTCCTTGTTAGCTCTGGGCCCTTGGGCTCTCTCACCTTCTCATTTCCGTGCTAGCATGGCTCTTTCGGGTAGGGGCCGAGATGCCCCCAAAACAAGAATTCCAGCTGTGAAGGGGGCAGCAGAAAAGGAATACCAGCTATGTTCTGCAACCAAGCATGCAGGGACAGATCCCTGCAACTGCAGCTGATGGATTCTTCCTTGTGGATCAGTTGCAGGATCTGGGCCTGGCCTCCATGGCCAGGATAATCCATCTTCCCCTGGCCTGCTGTCTCCTCCCTCCCCACTTCTGGACCACTGGACCAGCAAAGCAATCCCCTGGGGGTTGTTAACATCTCTCCAGGTGAGGAAAAGTGGGTTGATCTGCATGGGTGCACAGAGGAGGCCAGGGATACGAGGCCTGTATTAATAGCACAGTCACAACACAAAATTTCAGCGGATGGCTACTCAGTTTAGGGCATGGCACTCTGTGAGGGGAAGAAGAAATGTGAAATTTGTCTAAGTCCAGATCTCTGCCTACCCGAGCATTGTCACGAGGGACAGCGAGGGAGTAAGGGTAACACCTTCTGTCACTGCACCCCTGCTTCCTGTTTTATGAGGGGAAAGTAGGCCTTTCAGAGCATCTGTGTTTCCCATTCAGACCAGTGGGTGAGTAGGGTCAGCAGGGGATAGAGAATGGCTGGAACCTAGACTCCTCTCTCCTAGCACATCCGGTGGAATAGTTATGCCACACATCACAGCAGACACTCCTTGACATGTATAGGCACAATGCATTTTACTTCCTCCCAAGAGCAGCTCAGAATCATAATCTCCCTCTTTGCAGCACCAGAAGCAGCACAAAAATACACTACCCTTTCTCTACAGGCTAGACTGCAAATTGACAACACAGCCCTTAGAGATTCAGGGTGGGTGAGGTAATATCTTTAATTGGACCAATTTCTGTTGGTGAGCGAGACAAGCTTTCGAGCCACACAGAGCTCTTCCACAGGTCTTAGACTGTTAATGGAAATCAGGATGGCAGCACAGGCCCCATGGTTATTTTATAGCAGAGAGAGCAGCCTAACTACAGCCCTTCCATCAGAGAGAGAGATAAAAATTGGCTTCTGTTTAATCTGCAGACCTCCTGGGGTATGCTCAGCAAATCCCCTACCAATCTAGCCTGAAACAAAATGCACCATGGAAAGAGTCACTGAAATTTCAGAAAGTCAGTAGAAAAAATTGTCATGCCCAGGTTTGCCAGGATGTCCATAAATTGAAACATTTTGCAAGAAACGTGAACATAAGTGGGGGTGACTTTAGTGAGTTTTCAATTGCTCTGCAAACATTTTGCTGACTTCTAATTGTGAAACAAGGAGGATTTGCTCAAATGGAATCACTTTGATGGAGTGGATCAGACCCGGAGGCCCCCCTCTGGAGGCCTTATGGTTCTGCCTCATCCTGCCCCGAAGAAGGACCATAGAGTCATCCAAGCAGGCTAGAATGGCTGCAGAAGTGGCCAGTAGGGGCCAGGAAGGTGCTATAAAAGGAGCTGACGGACCAGTGTCAGCTCATTGCCTCTGGAGATCTCCAGGAGTGCAGACCTTGAGAATGCAGACAGAGAGTGGCGGCATCCCAGAGAGCTCTGAGTGAAGAGACTATTGGACCCTGAGATAAAGCCTTGAGGCAAGGGTGAGGATGCTGCGTCCAGGAAGGGACTAGCAGAGGGCACCGAGATGGGCCCCTGTTAGATGTGTAGCCCAGAAGGGGTTCATGATTCACACGGAGTGTGACTCAGGAGGGCTGAGTTGCTGAAGAAGCTTTTGGCTTCAGACAAAGAGAGAGTGCAGCCATGTGCACTTAGCCAAAAGAGAGCGCTCATGAGAGGTGAGTGCTGCCCTTTACATCTGGTTCTTATCTCTATTGCTGAAATATAAAATTAATACTGGGCAAGTTTTCCAATCACATTCTCTTTTGACCGCTGCACAATCATATGGTGATGATGCCTCAATAATTTATACTTCCTTCCCCGTAGCTAAGAGAAATGCTGAGAACAGCCTCAGTTAAATCATATTTTTAAACCTTTAATTATCTAATTATTTAATTTAATTTTTTCCCCACTGCCAGAATGCTGAAGAACTCAGCACAGAAAGTCCTAAGCCAGTTATAGTATGGAGTTGCCAGTAGTCCTTGCTCAGTTTTCAATGCTGTATTTGTTGATTCTAATACAAAGTATACTCTTGTGTCTCCCCCCAGCTATTTCACTTTAATCTGTGTACTAAATCAAGCACAACCAGTGGCAGTTCAGTGCAGTAGATCACAAATAGTGAAGATTATGCAAATCTAAAATAATATTTTCTGGAAATCTAAGAGCAAGCAAAATATTTATGGGACGGTTCATTAAAAATTGACTAAGCACATGAAAAAGGAACATAATACTGCTTTTTTCATGCAACATCTCTGCATTTCCTGAGTGATTCAAAATAAAAATTATGCATAGAAGCTCCCTGAGAAAAGGGCAGGTTGTTTTCTGTATCCATATAGATACATAGCATGGCAGGAGAAGGGGGTGGTGAAGAGAGAAGGTTTCTGTACCATTCTCCTGCCCAAAAAGAACAGTACATGGACTGTAATTGTGTCTACCATCGGTCCTAAGCACAGGGACTGCTCCCTGATAGCAGATAGTAGGGGGAGATCCTACCTCATTGTGCTTACAAGCAGACAGGACACACCAGAGATAGGAAAGATAAAATATTATTACCCCCATTTTACAGATGTGGCGCTCAGACCTACAGTGATTAAGGGATTTGCCCAAGGTCAAACTGAAAGCCCATGATGATGCCTAGAATTGAACCCGGTCTCCTTACTCCCAGTCCATTGCCTTAAGCCCCAAAACACCCTTCTCTCCAGGTACAGCCTGATCCCTCCTGGTCTGGGCAGATAATTACACATGGAAAGCAAATGTGTAAACCCCACAAGAGTACCCCAAAGAGTGTGCTCATGTTGCCGTCACTTCTGTGTGTCTGTTCAATAGTGCATTATGTTTACCTCTCAAATTTTACTCACTGTAGCTATTTAATCTCACTCCTTTTTTGACAAGTTCAATGTACTTATGGGTAAAGAAGTGAGATGCTCAGCCAGGAAGGTAACAAGCAACTCAATAGAACACTGTACATCGCTTGCCCAGAGAAAAGAGCCTGGCATCTGCTCCATTAAAGGGATTGAGGAACCTAAATTTTGCAGCCTAGCATTTTGACCTGACCCAAGGGAAGGGCAAAATAAAAATGTTAAAAATGCACGTCTAAAGCAGGAAATTGTGGATATTGTGTGTGTTTCCATCCCAGACCTGAAATATGATAGAAAAAGCATTTTGGAAAATGATTTGCATAGATGCTGATATTCATGTCAATTAATCTTCATTATTTAATATTAAAACAAGGAAGGTCCAGTGCAGTAAAGGCTTAAGCAGTAGGAGTAAAGCAATTGAAGTCCAACTGCACAGGATTACCAACTCTCTTCCATGCACCCATCTACTCACAATCTACTGTCACTATCAACTCACATCTCATGTGCTTCCTGATCTTTCTGGATATATAACCTTCAGAAAATCCAGAAAAGGGGTGATTTTATTTTTATAATATATCCCATAGGTGTCAATCCTGTACAGATCTATAGATGGGGAGAAAGTGGGTGAGACTTGGATTTCTCCCCATCCAGGTCTGTTTACATAAGTGTGAAACAGTCATCTTTAAAAAAAATATTCCTAGTCACAAGTTGCCAGGCTCCTACTCAGGTCTCACAACTTTAGGTAACCACCCTGTTGTTGGAAAACAAGTCTGATCCTGAACTTGGATCAATGTCGGCAATGCTTTGCACTTGCACAGACACGCTTTGATTTCAGCAGAGCTCAACTACCCTAGCAGCTCAAGTTGCGGATTCACGGTCTCCATGTACACAAGTAGAGCAGAACACACACATGGTCATATCTCTCATTCTGAATCCAAGTAGGTGTACTGTGCCATAGTAAGGAAATATCTAGACTACAGGGTTTTTCCGGGATCCCAGAGGTATCCCAGAAAAACTCCGCCGCGTCCAGGGAACACGTCTGCTCTTCCGCTTTTTTTTTTGCAGAAGAGCAGACGTGCTCTTTCAGAAGCCCTGTCTTCCTTCTCCCCCAAGGAAGAAGGGCTCTCCTGAAAGAGGAGGCTTTTCCAAAATTTGGCTCAGTGTAGATGGACCAAATTTCAGAAAAGCCTCTTCCGAAAAATTATCAGAAAAAGGTACGCAAATTGCTGAGCACATTTTGCATACCTTTTTCAGATAGATCATTGTAGTCTAGGAACTCAGCCCAACCAAATATAGTTAGAGCACTATCCATCCCCTTCCTTCCCTCCCCCCCGCTTCACAGCTACAGATGTTGTTGTTTTTTTGTACCACTAAAAACTTTAAAAAGGAAAAATTGGATGAACCAATTAAAATGCCTCAGGCTGTTCTAACTTGTACAACACACAAAGTACTTAGCACTCTAGATTTCATTATTTTTAACAGCAGCACTGAAGTCCTATTTTCACACATTAAATATTCTTGGATACTTTTCCCAATGTCTGAGCAGAAAAATGAATTTTCTGTTTTCTCTCATCACAGAAGAGCATATATTAGTTTTATCTATGCTAAAGGAAGTCCTAATGCCCAATCCTGCAACCACTTATGCATGTGCTTAATTTTACTACTGTGACTAGTCAATCTGTGTCTTTTTTTTTCTACATCACATTAATAATATGGGGAATCACGTGGGTAGAATTGGGTTGCAAATAATCATATTTACTAAGAGGGCAAACATACAAGGCTTAGCTATAAATATGCTTTTGTTGCTCTGTTGAGAAGGGGTAGTTTTTTCAATAGAACACAGAATCCACTTGAGGGATCACAAACTATTCTTCTGCTTAAGATTCAAATGCTGTAATTAAGGCTGTATTATTTTCGTATCTGTCTGGCATTTCATTATATATGAAAACATTAAATATGACAGATCTGTGGAAAAATCTGAATTTCTGAGAGAGACATAAGAGTGCACAAGGCAAGTGGGGTAGGATTGGGGCTTGCATGGAGGAAGCTGACATGTTGTTGAGCTTTCTCAGAAGGAACCTAAAAGCCAGTTAGCACAGCAATAGGTAAGGAAGAAAAGAAATCACAAAGGCTTAGGAAAAAGTGGACCCAGGTCTCCCAAAGAAATTAATAGTGTTATAGGAGGCAGGATAAGAATCCATTATTAGAAGGGAGATTGTGGTGCATGCAGGAAGATGAAGTCTGGTGGCTTTCTGAAAGCAAAATATTTCAGTTTTCAATGTTCCCCATAAAAGTCAATGTTTTTCATGGTGGGGGGGGGGGGAGGGAAGAACGACACATTTTTTCTAACCAGCTCTAGCCAACAGCAAATTAGAAATAGTGAGTGTTCTGAGTAGTAGTTGTGAATAATTTGTAAGCAATCTATATGCTGGAATAGGTTTGCATAAAACACTCACTGAATAATTTCTGAGAACAAGCACATTTGTAATATGTGAAAGCCTGCTCCAGGATAATCTGAAAATGGGAAAAGGGCTAACTTTGTCAAATAGACTCTTTATTGACACTTAGTTCTCCCAGCTCTGTATGATGCATTCATGTATTTTGGATAGGCTTTGGGACAAATTCTCAGCAACCAGAGCTATGTGACCTGCGGGAGCAAACAAAAGACACATGCCAATTATAAATGCTAGAGAATCAAACTGGAATTCTATTAGAAAAGTATGTCACTGACAGTAGTAATCATTTGTAGTACATACTATTTTAAGGGGAAGTACAGATAATAGGAACATTAAAATGAAAGTCTTTTTGACATGTGACTTTACCCTGCCATTAGTAATAATAGATGACAGTTGGAGGATGATTGTTGTTTGCAGTGTTTGGTTTGTATACAATAAAGATGAACAGTAGTTAAAATATGTTCAGTGAGGTGCGAGGATGAAGTCAAGATCAGCAGTACAATTTCCTAATTTTTCTTTATACAGCTCCTTTGTAATAACTGCTACAGATATTTAATGATTGCTCAAAACTGCACATAGCTGTTTAAGGGTTCTATGCATTTTGCCTGAGCAATCTGATGAAAAGACTATCTGGGGTGGGGATGGGAAATCAAAATAGAACTCTCAGACTACCTACTGTATGTCTAAACACAACAGATTTCTCATTGTGCAGCTGCATTCACTCATTTTAAAGACAGTTCATTTGTGTATTTTTTTTATTCTGTTGCATTAGGTAAAGACTATTTTACTCGCTCTTTGTGATTCCATAAAGTCCTTCAATTGTTTGTACAAAACTGACTGTTCTACAATTTGTCTTTAAGATTAGAATTTTATGTTTAATTCTCTCTGTACTGTGTACACAGGACCAAATCCTGGTGCCATTGAAGCAAATGAGAATATTATCAGTGACTCAAAGTCATCAAGTTTTGGCTCATATGTTGGATTAAAGAATATTCTGAGTATCTCTTATTTGGGATTTGGCCATGTATGTGTCCAATTATGCACAGAAACACCTAGCAGTAAATAAACAGCTGGTACAAAATACATGTGTAGAAATATTAATTTCAAACTGCTGTTATCAGGCCTGGTCCTCAGCAGGGATAACTTGGTCAGAGCTATTGATTTCAGTAGAGCCTATAAGATTTAACAGATTTATCTCTACCTCACTGATCAGACTTGCATCTTTGGTTGTCTGTCCAATAGCTCCTTCTGGATTGTAGTAGGAAAACTTATGACTAAAAATAATACAAGTGTCCAAGTGTGACTGCCACATCTCTCCTTTTTTGAGTAAGGCTGTCATGGTTACACCAGCGCCCACGCTTATGTGATGTTTCCACTTCCTGATCACCAGTGTTTTCTGTCTCCTATATTGTTTTCCCTTTTATTAGTAGAGTATAAGACTCACAAAGCAGGGACTGTCTCCTTTGTGCTCTGTACCACACTCAGCACCCAATCAATGCAATAATAATAATACCAACAATAAAAGTGAACAATGCCCAAACAAATTCATAGAAATTCCAGATTTTTCCAAGCACAGAAGAGCCACAAAATCTCAGGAGTCTCTGCTTCATAGTCCTATTGTAAACATATTGTTTGTCTGGTAAGCATCAGATCACCTAAAGCCAGCTCTGTATAGCAAAAAAACAGAGATGAATGTGAGTTGTGTTCTTAAACAGCCCTCAGAGGGGATTTATGTATTGGGGTGGGGCTGATCTTTCTTTCTTTTCCAGGCAAGAGAAAGAAGAGAGTTCACTGAGTAATAAAATTTTCACAAAATAGCTCTGCATCAATATATAAATATTAGGATTTTCAAGTCTTCAGATCCTGAAAGATGGAGGAGGGTTCATCTGAAAGCTAATGTATTGGACTTGGACTTGGTTGATCTGAGTCCAATTCTTATCTCTGCTGCAGATTTCATATGTGACTTTGACCAAGGAATTTAATTTCCCTGTGCCCAGGCCTGCCAATGGGGAGGGAGGGAGGGTTGCGAGCAGGGGAAGGGAGGCTAGAGGGGGCAAGTGCCCCAGGGCCTGGCTATTCAAAGGGGCTTGGGGCTCTTTGCCACTGCCATCACTACTATAACAGCAGCAGTGGCCAAAGCCCTGGGCCCTTTAAATCACTGCCGGAGCCCCACATGGCGTGTTGTGGAGCTCAGTTGGTGTGCTCTGGAAGATGCTGGAGAGGGCATTGTCCAGGCAGTGCTTACCCCTTCTAGAAGTACAGAGCCAAGCCCCCATCAGCTTGAATTCGATTCTGTCATCTCGTCTGCCTATGCCTAATACTTGTATGTACAGTATACCTGTATATTTGTATTAATGAACATAAGGAAAAGTTGAATGTTCAGGTGCTGTGGTGAGAAAACTGTTTAAGTACCTAGGTACTTAGGCATTAAACATGCTTCATATATGTCTGAATGGACAGATTAATTTCATCTTGGATTTAATTCCATGATTATAGAAATTTTGTTTTAGAATACGAACTTTTTTCTTAAGTAACGCATATCACCAAGCTTTGTCAGCAAGATGAGGAATAGTTTTCAGTCCCCTGTCTCCTTATGGCCTCTACAACTGCATGCAAATATTGTACCTGGGCATCAGCATTGACTTCAGCAAAGTTGTGGTTGCTCATTTCTTCTCAAAAGCAGGTACTTAATGTGCACAAAAATGATGTTGGACAGCATAAATTATTTATGGAGATATGTTGCCATCTAACTAAATTTTTTCAATGCAGTAATTCTTTCTTTCTACATCAGCAATGAGCAACCAAGACTAGCGAGTGGTCCACGTGAGTGACTGATGTTCCACCTGCAACCAGTGCACCCCCTTTCTGCCCCCTGCCCTCATGTCTCTTGCGCACTGAGGCACTGGACCCACAATTCCTACTCTTCCCCCTCTCTCCCAGCAGTTTCGGAGCACCATGAATCTGCTGATTCACATTCTATCCCTGCTCCTCTCCCACCCTCCCAGAGCTTCAACACTGCAAATCAGCAGATTCATGGTGCCCTAAAAGTACTGGGAGGGAGGGGAAGGAGCAGGAAGTGCAGGGCTCCAGTGTCCAGTGTATGAAAAGTGGGGGAGGGGGTAGACAAAGGCTACACGGGCCACAGGTGGAACCACAGTGGGCCACATACAGCCCATGGGCCGCACGTTGCCCACTACTGGCCTAAATCGTAGTTAGATTGTGTATAACATGGGTTGGGTGTTACCTCATTATACAAAGAGGGAAGGGGTTGTGCGTGTGGGAAATGGTTCTATGTGGAAAATCTGGGGAATGAATTCCAAGGCATCTTTGAAAATGTTGACATGAATGTCGATTATCTGCACAACTAAATGTGAAACCAGATCATGTGTCATGTGAAATAAATCAATATAATGAAACCTCTCTAACAGAAATGAGAACAGCACAGATGTCAGATCCAGAGAGGGAGGTACAAGAGACATGTTTTATATAGTGAGTCTGAATTCTATTAACTAATCCTAATTTGCTTAATTACAGGGGCTTCTCACTAAGGCTTTACTCTTCCCCATGATAACAGTTTCAAACCAATAACTAATTCCCACAATGGGGTGAAGCCTAGGGCCAAAATACAGTCTGCATGCATGTCTGTGCACCAGGAATTGCACTAGTGACAAGGAGGTCAGGAATTTTCACTCCAGGCAATAGAATGGTTCTCCTCCCTTAGAGCTGGGTCACCACTGCACAAATGCATCCACATGCTGGGAAATAAAGTGGCTTATTCATACAGAATGGTTTCAGCAGAGACATTAATTGAACCCAAATTTCTGGACCCCCATCCCATGAGGCAACTCCTTGAAAACCCTTTTTTCCATGCAAGGTTTACCTGGACGTACTGGTATATTTTGGTTGTTCCCCCACTGCATAAAAGTATCTCTGTCTTTCATAAGAAGAATCAATGGTTCTCAAATGGTGGTCCATGGAGCCCCTACTAGAGCTCTGTGAAAAGTTGTGTAGTGCTAACTGTCCTTGTTTCAGCTGCTCATACTAGAAGATGGCTGAAAGTATTTTCACTAGTCTCATAACGTATTATTTTATGAAAACAATGACTATGCTTGCACCCAGGACAGCAAGTGGACTGCAAGGGTATGTCTAGACTACATGGCTCCGTCAACAGAGCCATGTAGATGAGCTTTCTAGACATAGGGAAACGAAGCGGCGATTTAAATAATCACCACTTCATTTACATCAAAATGGCTGCTGCACTGTGCCAATCAGCTGTTTGGCAGCACAGCACGGTAGTCTAGACACTCCGCAGTCGACAAGGGAAGCCCTTGTCGATTGCCCCATTATGCCTTGTGGAATGAGGTTTACCAGGGCTGTAGCCAGACAGGAACCCCCACATGTAACATCCATCTTGCTTGCCTGGAGCGTACAGGGCACACACAGAGCAGTAAAATCAGCATAGTCTTTTAAGGCTTGACAGGAGGCTGGATATGCTAGCTCACAGTGACCCTGGATGGCTGTAAACAGAGATACGCCAATTGTTGACCTTGAGGCTGCGAGAACTGCCTTGGCTGGCACCTATATTGATACGAACACACACTCATCCGGGGGGGGGGGGGAAGGAATCTCCCACCCAGTAAAGAATGTCCACTACTCACAATTTAGTTATCTCTCTTACAAGTGTAAATTAAGTTGAAACTCCCTTGTAAGAAATGGCATCACAAAGACGGACCAACACAATTTGGCATCTTAGATAAGAAAGAGGATACGGGCCCCTATGGGTATAAAGATGGGTCCAGCAGCACACTCACTCTGCGCATCAATCTACCATCTATCTGCTGGTCGGGTTAGGTGATTAGCCTCCCGAGGTTCCACTGGGACGCCCACCTCGTATTCGTCTTTCCTAGGAATTGAGGGACCGGCCTTGGCCTGATACGCTGGAGTCGAGTGGCACAGAAGGGGGTAAAAATTGTACCTGGATGTGTCCTTTGTCTTAAGTGCACACATAGACTTAGAGCTCTTTAAAGATTAAGCTGTCACTTGGTACCATTATTTCTATTTTCTATCTTTATTTTCTTTGTAACCATTTTTAAGATCTATATTTGCTAGCAGCTAAGAAATAGAACAATAGCCACTGTAACCATATGCTTTAGAAGTCTCTTTAATAAACCTATAACTGTTTAAGCTTTAACCTGACTCCTTCAGTTGCTGTAACAGAACCAAGCACAATTTAAAAGAACTCCAGCCAGTTATAGGGAGGAGACGCAGGCAGAGCTGGACATTTGGATCGTGTCGCCTCCAGGGGCCTTCCATAGGCTGCCCGCTGTGGAGGGACCTTGGTCCTAGCAGCTAAAGACACGGGTGTAATAAGCTCTCCCTGCAAACTCTGGGGCGTCTGTCAGCCTGTTGGCTGCCTGCCGCGAAGGACCCCAGTCCTAGCTGTCAAAGACACGGACCTAAAACTTCTCGGGGCACCTGTCGGCCTCCCCTAAGGCTGCCCGCTGTGACAGGAACCTTGAGTTCTAGCAGTTGAAGACTCGGGTGTATAACACACACACACGCACTGCCCTGACCATCGGCTGACAGGGACGGTTGAAAGAGCTTCCCTTGTCGACCGCGGAGCATCCAGACTACCGTGCTGTGCTGCCAAACAGCTGATCGGCACAGTGCGGCAGCCATTTTGATGTAAACGAAGCAGCAATTATTTAAATCGCCACTTCATTTCCCTTTTTCGAATACACTAATCTACATGGCTCTGTTGATGGAGCCATGTAGTTTAGACGTACCCCCAAGACTGCAAATGGGGAACAGGTGGCCCATGAGATAATTTGTAGTATGACATGGCCTACACAATGAAAACAATTCAGTACCACCTCTATGGGTAAATTGTATTCCATTCAACCTAGTAACTTCATGGCTTACTTCACATGCATCCCTCCCCCCAGCTTTCTATTTCTGCACTCTATTAATGTCAAAACTTTCAAATAATTTATTGACCTCTAGTACTTACTATCAGCTTCACATGAATTCAAGATTAGTGATTGTATATGGATAATTACATGATGATAGAAGGGAATGGAGGAAGAAAGCTTCTGGTTCTGTTAGAGACACCAACTTGGAAAATATTGTTTCCAAGTAGGCAGAGGAATTATTTGGTAAGGAAAATGTCTAGAGTGAGGAAAAAAACACTGTGATGTGCTTTCTGTGGATTGTCAAGTAATTTTTTTTAACATTCCCCATTAACTTTTGGAGTATTTTCACTACAATGTCATCAGCCATGTAGTTGTGTGGGGAAAAGTCTGTACAGTTAATTCAAAGAGCAAAAATAACTTGCTTTCTTTAGATTTTAAAGAAGTGAGAAATTTTAGGTTCATCTGTACACTTTTATGAAATACCGAATGATCATTGTTATAGGTGACAATGTCTTTTTAAGAATCATTTCTGCCTTTATAACCCCAATGAGATGTATCTGAAAATAAAATTTGACCCTTATTTGTAGTCATTATTCATTAATTGGCAGTTCTTGACCATTATATGTAACATATTATCAGAATAAGGAGTTCTAGTGCCATCAGACTGAGACAGGTGTATAATTTTTCATGTTCTTATTGATCTTTCTCCCTCCGTTTTCTGATTTACTAGTTACCCCTACTTCAAAACAGGATTATGATGTTAGCCCATTGATGTTTATATTTGGTTTAGACAGGACCTAGTCTTTTTTTTAGCAGACCCAAAAAGGTGCCTGTCATGTTCAACGCCCATGTAAAGTCATTTCTGTTTGTCACTGGAACATTGGGTTGATTTAGCATAACCGAATCGATGCTCAACTCTTTGCAAGATCTGGCCAACAGGTTCCTGTTAATTTGATTTAAGATCCAGAGTCAAATTCATTGCTGGCATAAATGGACAAAGCTACATTAACTTTAGCTGAGTTCCCACAGACCTTATACCTCAGTTTCCAATAAACCTCAGTTTCCAGCTTCAGGGTACATATGTTGCCATGCCAGCATCTCCCACAGGCTGCAGCTAAATTCATACCCTGTGCTTAATGATTGCTACCCAAATGGAAACAAGCTTCTGCTCCTATAGATGCTTCTTCATGGCAGAACATTTTTATAATACAGTTGATAGGATAGATGATAGCTAGTATAATCAAACTGACAATTTTCAAGCTAGCATCTCACGTCAAAGAAACAGTCCGTGATAAACCCTACAAACAAATTCCCTAAATCCAGCTCTTGGGGCAGATTCTAATGCCTTTCACATTTTTTTTTCAGTCTTCACCCTTTACTAGAGGCTTAACCATATTACTTTATAGAGTATATTTTTTATCAATGGGCTCAAAATGCCCTTTGACTTCTAGCCATAGTTTTGCATTCATATTTAATTGGTCCCACATTTTGGCCGTAATATGCTGCTGGTGCAAAATGTTAGGGTTTAGCCAATCAATTCTGATTTAAGATGGCAATGCAGCATTTAGATGCCTAAATCTTTTCCCTTTGTGCTTGCTAGCAGTGTAGAAGCCATCTTTCAAGTATCCAGTATTCTCCTTTAACTTCTGACCTCATTTAAAATACTCCAGATTTACACCTATGCAATTTAGTTTGGAATCAAGCCCAATAAATGTTTTCCAGTGAGTAATGTACTGTACCATTCTGTGTTCTGAAGACTTCCTAAGTATACAGTGTAATGAAAGCAACTATTGAGTTCCAAACCTCTTGAGCCCCTATTACCACTTTCTCCCTCTATCCCTGTTTTCATGAGTTTCTTCTCCAAGTAAACCTTCTTTATTCCAATTTCTTTCTGTGTTCAGCTGGAAGCATTAACAAACGGTGAAGTGTGACACCATTGCCCCAGTACGATGTGTTGCCAGGTGATCAGGGCAGAAATAATTAACACACAAAAGTGGTCTGCCAGTATCCTGCTGAATGAAATTGGAAAGAGTTCATATATATATAAAAAAATATTTCGTTGCTCACCACTTCTGGCCTGTACATATAGCAATAACTATCTGGAAGGACAACTGCCAGTTTCCATTCCAAGCTGCCTGACAGCATTAAATTATTTTGCAGCATTGTACTACACATTTTGGGTTGGTTCCTATTGAACAAAGAAAATATTTGCTGTATTACATCTAGTATCTTTTCTCTTCACAGCCTGGACATCTCCCATTGCTAGAGGTAATAACAGAGGAGGATCTTTGAAGAAATATGATACCATCATGTTGTTGTTGTTTGTTTATTTATTATGCATCCAAAAACATGCTGGGCAGCTCACAAAAGCAGCACAGCCCTGGGCCCAACCAAAAGAGTGAACAATCAATCTCACCCTAACATAACAAGTAAGAACTCTACAAGAGAGGAGAAGCTCAACAGTAAAGTTGATGAAATAAGACCCCAGCCACTTCAGAGATGGACATAGTGATCTACCTTTGTAGTGTTGAACATGAACCCATGCTGATCCAGTTTCTGGTTCTCCATCTTCCCAACCTCCACAGCTCTGCCTTAATTTTTAGTAAGAGTCTATAAAGTTGTAACCCTTTGTTTAACGGATGTTAGCACAGTGGTGTTCCTTCTCTAGCAGACAGACCACTGTCACAGAGTGGCTAGCACCTGCATATCAAACAGCTTCAAGCTCCCCTTGCCAAAACAAGCACTTTCAGCTTGGCCAACTAAGACATGAGGATGAGGAAGACTATGAAAGGAGGGAGATCTGGTGTAGAGAGGCTTGTGGGTATAGACTGGAGGAGAAAAGGAGCAGGTGAGTAGAGAGAGAGTCTATAGGGAGTGCAGGGCTGGCCCACAACATTTTGGCACCTGAAGCAGGGAGCTCCAATGAATCCCACAAACCTAGCTTGGGCCAAAACGTTGAAAGGTTTCAATTCTCTGGGTCCTAGTGGTGCTCCCCTCCCCCCCATAGTCTGGCACCTGAGGCGGCCACCTCAGTTCACCCCATGGTAAGGCCAGGCCTGAGGGAGTGGAAAGCTCTTTGGAAGCAGCAGGCTGCAGGGCTGATTGAGGGGATTCTTTGCTTGTTGTCCTGAGCTAGAGAGCCAGTTCTGGGAGGCTGAAAAGGATAGGGAGCTCAGAAGCTGGTGGTCCCTCCTGAGCCAGAGTTGAGAGGGGCTGAGCTAGGAAGCCAGTGAAGGGACTAGCCTACTGACCTTCCTCAGCCTGACCGCCATGGCCAGAAGGCTAAAGGAGGAGGTAGATGTTTGACTTCAGCTCTCCTCCTGTCATGAGAAACAGCAAAGGACCAGAAAGGGCTGTTGACTGGAAATAAGCTGTGGCGACTGATGCCAGAGTCATACCAGAGAGGTGAGGCTCAGTGAGGGATGACAGGGTTCCATCTCATGTGCTGCTTGGACCATGGTTGTGGGATTCGGTATTGGTTCTTGTTTGTTAAGATCCACTTATATGCACAGGGCTCTCTGAGGGCCATTTTGTTTTGAGAAAGACCATTTGAACTACTACTGAAGGAAAGAAACATACAGGTGCACATGTCTGCCTCATGTGGGTGCTCCAGATAGGGCTTCTTTATGATTCAGCTACTGCCATTGAGCAAAGGAAACTGGTTCTTTAACCCACGTAGCAGAGATGGATGTTTTAAAATCCAGAGGTCCCAAGTACAGTGGACATTGAAGGCAACCTATTCAGGGTTAGCTACTGCTGTTAATGTAAGTTGCAGAAACAAATCTCAACTGCATTTCAAAAGTGTCCTATGCAGCAAGCAGGGAATCTCCATCCCATCCAGGCTGCCATGAAAGGGGAGGAACATTCCAGAAGTCCTTTCTTCCATTGTACTTCTGATCACATTAAGTTGGCATCAATTGGATTTTGCCTTCAAATCAAGAACCTGTCTTCTATTTCTCTTTTTTCAGAACAGCTGCAGAAGTGTAGGACAGTGCTATAATTTTGTATGGACAGAGGTTCAGATCCTTTCTGCTGCTGTAGGTACTTCATCCCTGGTTGAAAAAATAATCTGGTCTGGCATAGAGATTGGAGAAGTAGGGATGTAAGTGACTAGTTGACTACCCGATAAGCATCTACTTATCAGGTAGTCGAGTAGTTACTCGACTAGTTGCTACCCTCCCCCCTTGCTGCCTCTATCAGAGAAAGGCAGCAAGGGGGGGGAGCAAGAGCTGATGAGCTATTCCCCAGCTGATGAGTTCCCCCCAGCACCATTGCTAGAGGGCAGAGGAGCTGCGAGTAACCCCGCTGTACCTCTGCAGTTTCCCCTCTTATTGACTAATCGAGTAGTCGATGGAAAATCCATTGACTACTCAATTAACTGATTACCCACAATTTAACATCCCTAGTTGTAACTTCTGACTCTGGCAAGGGAGACATTCCTGTGGTGCATTTACTGCCAAAGACAGTCCTAAGGCTCCCTTCCATGGTTCTCTTATAACTCCTGGCATAGGAGGCAGGCCAAGATAGTGATGGGAGGTGGTGAGGTGAGGAGGAGCTGAGCAATAGCATACAATTCAGCATACATTCTGGCCACCACGGCAGTCTATAGAGGAGCCCTGGGAGGCTACCGTAACTAAGACCAACATTTACTATCTGTTCTCCTTTTGCCAGATTCAAAACAAGCACATATATTTTATCTTTTAGCATGTATCCTGCATGCAAAATTTAAAACAGACCTTGCTTAATTTGACTTCACACAGCTAATTTATCACTGTTCTGGGTTTACAAACAATGCTAAAATGAGAACATTTCCTTTATCCTACACAGTAACTAAGCATCCCGTACATTACTTACCATTAAAAATGGGAATGCCGAGAGAATCTCCAAGAAAATAAATGAACTTAATATATTTGTAATCATGTCAATTTCACTTTTTAAGCAATTTCTAAAATGTACGTTTTCTGTAACTGCTAGTCCAGAAGCACAAAGGCCAGGTTAAGCTTTCATTAATGTTTTGGCTCAATGCACCCACCAGTATAATGTATTTTATGAGTGAGGGAAATGATATTGGTTTGAGAGGTTTCATGTAACAGTCATATCCTGTCCAAATGTAATTTTGAAAACAATCAGAGCCATTATGGCTCACACAGAAAGAAAGATAAAGACAGATAGCAGTATATGGGTTTTTAATAAGTAATTCACCCTGGGTCTTGAAACATCAGATTGCCAAGTAATATTATTAATGTATAAGCATATTGGTAAAATCATGTGTTTTTTCCCATTGGTAGACTATAGATATGTCTCTGATGCAAATATCTTGTAAGTGTATTGAATCCAACTTATGTAAATAGACTATATAATACATCCATCAAGTATTTTACTTGATTATTTCACACAGTGGAGAGCATTTTCTGGCATCAATCTACATTATGCCTAAATATCATATTTTTCATCAATGATATTGTGCATCATTTGCTGTATATTTGATACTAATTGATTAACATATCGATCACCTGTCATTCTAGTGAACTTTGCAATGTGCCCTAGTAACTTAAAAGTTACAAGCTGCTATCTATTATTAGTAATACTGTATGTCAAAGATTTCCTAGATGGCTCTGAAAATCTCACCCTATATATGGGTAAAGAAGTTAAATGAAAGACAAGATCCTTCTAAGTTGTACTGAAAAAATAGAAAGTTCTGATTTTCAGAGGGAAAAGGATATAATGATACATAATTACACAGCAAAGAGCAAAGAATTTCATCTGCTAAAGGTCTATTCATAAATAGCAATTAAAAGACAAGATTGTGGTCCCAGTGGCATAGAGGGGATGTGAGGTGCCCACTTATGCCAATGCACCCTGTGTGTGAGGAAAACAGGTTCTGTAGCATCCTCATGCCTTCCCATCCAGCTGTGCTAGGAGGGGGAGGTAGTACACAGTGGGCAGAGTTCTGACTTCCCACGCCTCACCAATGCACCCAGCAGTGTAGTTGTAGATGAAGCACATTTTTGTGACAGGGTATAAACCTCCTCCAGAGCTATAGGCATGCTGAGAGGGAGATTCTGACTTCCTAAGTCCTGGTCTGCTTCCCAGATGGTTCCAGGAATAGAGCAACAACTTGCTGTCCTTTCAGTGCACTTCTCAGGCTGATGATTCCTAAATCAGTTTGTCTTCTCACACAGGGCCAGACTCTGATACCTTTCTTTCCACTGAGCAATTTTTCAGTCCTCAATTAGTACCACTTGAAATCAATGGAACTATCGAGGAGTAAGGAGTACTCCTCAATATAAGAAAGGGTATCACCATCTGGTCCATGAGAAAAGTGATAATCATAAAAAGTGAGGGTTCCAGAATCAAGCTCTATTGAATGACACTTTTCATAGTGAAAACTTTGGCTGCATTTCTCTAGAAAACTGCTATAAATTAGCAATATAAACGTTATTGACTCTTGGCTCTTAACACCATACTCCAGTCTGTTCCACCAAGGAACAAATATGCCTAGAACAATGAATAGGGACAATCTGACTGTGAATTTCTAATATACTCATCATTGTGGAACCCACGTGTGATATGGAGATACTAATATTCAACTAGGACAACATTCCCTGACTCACCTTTGTTATGTTACAGATCATTCTTAGGTGTTATTATGAAGGGAAAAGTTTTGGCAGCTTCCTTTGGAAACCTCTGTACCAGATAATTGAAGGATAACTAAAGTAAAGCTGATTTTTTAAAAAAAATCTCCATAGACAATCCTGACAATCATTGGCCAGTTAGTTTAAATTCAGTACTAGGCAAACTGAATGAAATTGTAGCAAAGAACAGAATTATCAGACACATAGATGAACACAACATTGTGTTGTTCAGCATGAGTTATCAGAGACATGAACGTTAGCAAACAATCAAAATGGCTTTTGTAGAAGGAAATCATGCCTCACTAATCTATTATAAGTCTTGGAGGGGGGTGAAGAAATCTGTGGATCAGGGTAATCGAGTAGAAATAGTGTACTTGGATTTTCAGAAAGTTTTTGACAAGGTCCCTACTAAGCAAAGTAGGCACTCATGGGATAAGATAGAAGGTCCTCTTATGAATCAGAAACTGATAAAAGGATAGGACACAAAAGGTAGGAATAAATTATCAGTTTTCAGTGTGGAAAGAGGTAAATCCTTTGTATATCCCTATCTTAAATACTTTGTACAGTTCTGGTCATCCCTTCTCGGATAAGATATATTAAAAATGACAAAGGTACAGAAAAGAGCACCAAAAACTAGTAAGGGTATGGAACAGCTTTTATATGAATAGCAATTAAAAAGACTGAGATTGTTTATCTTGAAAAAGAGATGACTGAGGGAGGGGGAGAAGATAGAGGTCTATATCATGAATAGTTTGGAGAAAGTGAATAAGTGTTATTTACCTCTTCATATGACACAAGAACTAAGGATCACTCAATGAAATTAACAGGCAGAAGGTTAAAAACAAAGATAAGGAAGTACTTTTTCACACAGTGCTTAGTCAACATGTAGAATTCATTGCCAGGGGATATTGTGAAGGCCAAAAGTTCAAAAAAGAACTGGATACACTCATGGAGCTGCCTCTAGAGTCCATCCATGGACACTAACCAAGAAGATCAGGATGCTGCCTCATGCCCTCAGGCTACGTCTACACTGGCATAATTTTCCAGAAATGCTTTTAACTGAAAAATTTTCCGTTAAAAGCATTTTCGGAAAAGCGCGTCTAGATTGGCAGGACGCTTTTCCAGAAAAGCACTTTTTGCGGAAAAGCGTCCGTGGCCAATCTAGACGCGCTTTTCCGCAAAAAAGCTCCGATCATCATTTTTGCAATCGGGGCTTTTTTGCGGAAAACACTACTGTGCTGTCTACACTGGCCCTTTTCCGGAACAGTTTTCCGGAAAAAGACTTTTGCCCGAATGGGAGCAGCATAGTTTTTCCGGAAAAGCACTGATGATTTTACATTAGATTGTCGGTGCTTTTCCGGAAATTCAAGCGGCCAGTGTAGACAGCTGGCAAGTTTTTCCGGAAAAGCGGATGATTTTCCAGAATAACTTGCCAGTGTAGACACAGCCTCACTGTCTCTAAAACCCTGACTGCCAGAAGTGACACTGGCCAATAGGGGATGGAGCATGCAATAAAATTCCTGTTCTGTTCACTCCCTCTGAAGTATCTGGCAATTACCGCTATCTGAGGACAGGGTATTGGACTAGATGAACCACTGCTCTGACCCATTATGGGCATTCTTATTCTTACGTTTGTTTTGAAAGTCCTGTTCTAAGAATCAAGCCTTTACATTGTGCTTTTGCTACCCACTGGTCAGTGTGTGCTACTAATCTTCTCTCCTGCTCTCTATGCCTGATCCACAGCTGCTTAATCCATTACAGGCTACAGCTGCAGAGCCTGGCTTTTTTGCCCAAGCTGTGCAGAGGTGCATTTAGCTCAGGGGGTCTCCAATTCCCTGATGGCAGTCATCACACTGTAAAGGTGGAAAGACCTGAAATCAGCTTGTTCTCTAGCAGCAGGATTCTCAATAGCAGAGGGTCTTTGAGCATTCCTAATGCAACATCCTTGTTACTAAAGCAGAGAGTTGATCCAGTGAGGTACAGTTGCTTGATCCTGATTCAGTGAGGACTTTGAAGAGGAGGACCAAGGCTATTCATGTGCTATACACTTTATTCCTTCAACGGTTTAAATCTTGATTGTCTCTTCCTTCGTAACGTCTCCAGGCTTTTCTCTGGATAGTCAAAGCTCTTAGCTAGACTGTTAATATTTAATGTCTCGGCAACTGTAACCTCTTTTTCTCTGGCTTCAACCACCTCAACTTTGTCCCTCTCAAATCAGTTCAGAAAATGGCTGCCAAACCCCTCTGCCTTGCTTGTCATTATAATATGTCCCTCAACTGGCTCCCCTTTCTCTACCACATCAGATGCAAGATTTTAGTCCTCTCCTTTAGAACATATAATTACTTACTCACCCTGCTTATCATATTGATTACCTCTGCCAAGGGTCATCCTTAGGATGTATGGGGCCCTATGCAGTATTAGTAAACTGGTGCACTTATGCCCAATGGCAACCAGGGGGAAGGATGATTTTTTTGGAAATGTGGTTTTTATAATCTTCAGCAACACTCCAATGAAATATTTTTAAAGCAAATTTTAAACTAAGGTCCTGTAGACTAATGCAGTAAATTCAGAAACTGGAAGTATATACCCGGGAGGGCTCGAAAAACTATATAATCTACTCACCCGTGGCGAGTAGATTACAACCCGGAAGAGCCGGGTTCAGGCGATCTGCGCATGCACAGAACGATCTACACATGTGCAGATCTCCGGACAAAGCAACTGGCGAGCAGAGCTCGCCATGGCTCGGTGAGCCCTGATACCTGGGGTTGGCAAAAGCCTGTTAAATAGCTTCATTACCAATTGAAATGTTCTTTCACAGGTTAAGTGTTCTGCTAATAGGTCTGGCAGATGTTTTCATTTTCAAATTAACTAGATCCTCTCCTGAGGAAGTGAAGCCATGGAACTGGGATAGAAAGATGTGGATGGGTGGACATTAAGACCCAGTGATGCCCCAAATTTTAGCTGCTCTATGCAGCTACGTATTCTGCATATGGGTCAGGATGGCCCTGCCTCTGCCTTCAATCTGCTAATATTCCCATTCATCATAGCCCATTAATCCATGACTCTCACAAGCATCCCCTCTCTTCCTCCCATTTCTCTTCTTATCCATGGCACAAACAGACCAAAAAAATATTAAGTCATTGTACTTAACCACACCAAATCTCAGTTGAGGATGCAATTCTACAGGATATGGACTTTAGATTGTCTCTGGGAATAAGTATCAGAGGGGTAGCCATGTTAGTCTGGATCATCAAAAGCAACAAGGAGTCCTGTGGCATCTTATAGACTAACAGATGTTGGTTACATAACCGTTACACTTTACTTTCTGCAGGAGTCAAGGAGTCACCCCCCACAGTGGAGGAGACCAGGCCTTGCACCACCAAGGTTGAGCAGTCTCCTGCCACCACTGCGAGGAAGAAACGTAGGGTAGTGGTGGTTGGAGACTCCCTTCTGAGGGGAACGGAGGCGCCCATCTGTCGCCCTGACAGTTCATCTTGAGAGGTATGCTGTCTGCCAGGGGCCCGTATCCGAGATGTTACGGAGGCATTGTCGAGGATTATCCGGCCCTCTGACTACTACCCCATGCTACTCATCCACGTGGGCACAAATGATACTGCCAGGTGTGACACTGAGCGGATCAAGTGTGACTACAGGGCTTTGGGAGTACGGGTGAAGGAGTTTGGAGCGCAGGTGGTATTCTCTTCGATCCTTCCTGTCAAAGGTAGGGGCCCGGGCAGAGAGAGGTGCATCCTGGAGGTGAATGCCTGGCTGCGAAGATGGTGTCGCCAGGAGGGATTCGGCTTCCTTGATCACGGGGTGCTCTTCCAGGAAGGACTGCTTGGCGGAGATGGAGTTCACCTTTCCAGGAGTGGGAAGGCCTTGTTTGGACACCAGCTGGCTAACCTTGTGAAGAGGGCTTTAAACTAGGTTCAACGGGGACAGGTGAGCAAAGCCCACAGGTAAATGCTGAATGTGCGGGACTGGGAGATGGGTTGGAAATGGGGGGGACTACGGTCTATAATGGCAAGGAGAAAGGAGGGTCAGGGCACAACAGGGAGGCAAGATCAAATCAGTATCTTAGATGCCTATATACAAATGCGAGAAGTATGGGTAATAAGCAGGAAGAACTGGAATTGCTAACCAATAAATACAACTATGATATCATTGGTATTACAGAAACCTGGTGGGATGGGACGCATGATTGGAATGTTGGTATGGAAGGGTATGGCTTGCTCAGGAAGGACAGACAGGGAAAAAAGGGAGGAGGGGTTGCCTAGTATATTAAAAATGTACACACTTGGACTGAAGTGGAGATGAACGTAGGAGATAGCTGTATAGAGAGTCTCTGGGTTAAGCTAAAAGGGGTAAAAAACGAGGGTGATATCATGCTAGGAGTCTACTACAGGCCACCTAGCCAGGTGGAAGAGGTGGATGAGGCCTTTTTTAAACAATTAACAAAGCTATCTAAAGCCCAAGATTTGGTGAGATGGGGGACTTCAACTATCCAGACATATGTTGGGAAACTAACACAGCGGGGAACAGGCTATCCAATAAGTTTCTGGACTGCATTGGAGACAAATTTCTGTTTCAGATGGTTGAAAAAGCTACCAGAGGAGAAGCTGTTCTGGATTTGGTTTTAACAAATAGGGAGGAACTAGTTGAGAACTTGAAAGTGGAAGACAGTATAGGGGACAGTGATCATGAAATAATAGAGTTCATGATCTTAAGGAAAGGTAGAAGGGAGACCAGCACAATTGAGGTAATGGATTTCAGGAAGGCAGATTTTGATAAGCTCAGAGAACTTTTAGGTAAGGTCCCATGGGAAGCAAGACTGAAGGGAAAAACAACTGAGGAGAGTTGGGAGTATTTCAAAGGGACGTTGTTAAGGGCCCAAAAGCAAACAATTCCTCTGTGTAGGAAAGACAGAAAATATGGCAAAAGACCAGCTTGGCTTAACAAGGAGATCTTGCATGATCTCAAAATAAAAAAGGAGTCATATAAAAAATGGAAACTAGGACAAATAACAAAGGATGAATATAGGCAAGCAACACGGGAATGCAGGGGCAAGATTAGAAAGGCAAAGGCACAAAATGAGATCAAACTAGCTACAGGCATAAAGGGAAACAAGAAGACCTTTTTATAAATACATTAAAAGCAAGAGGAAGACCAAGGACAGGGTAGGCCCACTGCTTAGTGAGGAGGGAGAAGCAGTAACAGGAAACTTGGAAATGGCAGAGATGCTCAATGACTTCTTTGTTTCGGTCTTCACCGAGAAGTCTGGAGGTGTGCCTAATGTAGTGAATACAAGCAGAGAGAGGGTAAGTTTAGAAGATAGGATACACAAAGAACAAGTTAAAAATCACTTAGGAAAGTTAGATATCAGCAAGTCACCAGGTCCTGATGAAATGCATCCCAGGATACTCAAGGAGCTGATAGAGGAGGTATCTGAGCCTTTAGCTATGATTTTTGAAAAATCATGGCAGACAGGGGAGATTCCAGAAGACTGGAAAGGGGCAAATATTGTGCCCATCTATAAAAAGGGGAATAAGAACAACTCAGGAAACTACAGACCGGTCAGTTTAACGTCTGTCCCAGGGAAGATAATGGAGCAGGTAATTAAGGAAATCGTATGCAAACATTGGAAGGTAATAAAGTGATAGGGAATAGCCAGCATGGGTTTGTGAAGAACAAGTCATGCCAAACTAATCTGATAGCTTTCTTTGATAGGATAATGAGCCTTGTGGATAAGGGAGAAGCGGTGGATGTCACATACCTAGACTTTAGTAAGGCATTTGATACGGTCTCGCATGATATTCTTATTGATAAACTAGGCAAATATAACTTAGATAGGGCCACAATAAGGTGGGTGCATAATTGGCTGGATAACCGTAGTCAGAGAGTTGTTGTTAACGGTTCTAAATCCTGCTGGAAAGGGATAGCAAGTGGAGTTCCTCAAGGGTCTGTTTTGGGACCCGTACTGTTCAATATCTTCATCAATGATGTAGATATTGGGATAGAGAGTACGCTTATTAAGTTTGCAGATGATACCAAACTGGGTGGGGTTGCAACTTCTTTGGAGGATAGGGACATAATTCAAAATGACCTTAGCAAGTTAGAGAAATGGTCAGAGGTAAACAGGATGAGGTTTAATAAAGAGAAATGCAAAGTGCTCTACTTAGGAAGGAACAATCAGTTCCATACATACAAGATGGGAAGCGACTGTCTAGGAAGGAGCATGGCGGAAAGGGATCTAGGGGTCATAGTGGACCACAAGTTGAATATGAGTCAACAGTGTGATGCTGTTGCAAAAAAAGCAAATATGATTTTAGGTTGTATCAACAGGTGTGTTGTAAGCAAAACTCTTGAAGTCATTCTGCCGCTCTACTCTGCACTAGTTAGGCCTCAGCTGGAGTACTGTGTCCAGTTCTGGGCGCCACATTTCAAGAAAGATGTGGAGAAATTGGAAAGGGTACAGAGAAGAGCGACAAGAATGATTAAAGGTTTAGAGAACATGATCTATGAAGCCAGGCTTCATGAACTCGGCTTGTTTAGTTTGGAAAAAAGAAGATTAAGGGGGGACATGATAGCGGTTTTCAAATATCTAAAAGGGTGTCACAAGGAGGAAGGAGAAAATTTGTTCCTCTTGGTTTCTGAGGACAGGACAAGGAGTAATGGTCTTAAAGTTCAGCAGGGGAGGTTTAGATTGGACATTAGGAAAAAATTCCTAACAGTCAGGGTGGTCAAATATTGGAATAAATTGCCAAGGGAGGTGGTGGAATCTCCCTCTCTGGAGATATTTAAGAACAGGTTAGATAGACATCTGTCAGGGATGGTGTAGACGGAGCTTGGTCCTGCCTTGAGGGCAGGGGGCTGAACTCGATGACCTCTCGAGGTCCCTTCCAGTCCTATTATTCTATGATTCTATGATTCTATGATTCTGTGTATTGGAGCATAAACTTTCATGGGCAAAGACCCACTTCGTCAGATGCATCTGACAAAGTGGGTCTTTGCCCACGAAAGCTTATGCTCCAAAGACCCACTTTGTCAGATGCATCTGATGAAGTGGGTCTTTGCCCATGAAAGTTTATGCTCCAATACATCTGTTAGTCTATAAGGTGCCACAGGACTCCTTGTCTCTGGGAATAGTGTCCTCTATGGGACTGAAAAGCAATGTTCCCCCATGTCTTTTCCATCCATGTGCCAAATACATTTTTTTGTGCATCAAGAGGGGAGCATGTTTAGCACAAGTAAAAAAAAAATCCTGGCTGTGGGTGCTCAGCTAATCAGTTGGGCAGCATTTGAATCTCTCCTGAGTGGCCTCACAGGTGCCCCGTTTACAGGGAATACTGCTGTAAAGCACCACCGTGACTTCCGGCACTCGTCAACATTATCTGTAAGCTCTTTGGGGCAGGAATGGTTTGTTTATTTTCATGTAAAACACCCTGCAGAACAAGGGTGCTTTATGAATAATAAACATATAGATGTTTAAAAATATATCTACAGAGTTAAAAAAGAAAAATGTTGCGGATGGATCCCCCAAACTGGCTGATCCACAGATACAATGTACTGTCCCTTCATTTACCTCTGAAAGACTCACCAATCACAGTATTCCTTACATAGCTGTTTACGTTTTCAGGCATCTTCTGCTATAGCATTAAGACACAACAGGGTGTGCTTTACTGCAACATTAATAATACATTGGGTGTGTTGTGAGCCATGACTTCTAAGGCTGAATGACTCCAATAGCCCAAGAAATGTATTGATGGTCCAGTAAACCACATTCGAGCATGGTAATTCAAGTTTTATTTTGTCATTTTATTAATGACACACATTACATGATATTATATATCATGAACAAGGAAGTCCCCACTGTATCCAAAGTGATAATTCCATCAAGGAATTCCAGGGACATAAATCACAAGAGTGAACTGGAATATGTGGTTTATGTCGCCAGCACACAACATAATTATTAAGAGGAATTACAGCTTAATAGAAGTGTTTTGGAAGTGCATTGTTTTAATACTAGTGGTATCACCGTGAACAATTACATCTGTGCACTGGTATTAGGGTTTATACTCCTTTCAAGATATAGACATTGGAGGGTAAGATGATCACCCTGCATTTGAGCAGGTCTGACATGAGAGTTAATCATATTTTCCAGCAGGGAGAGAGAGCCCCTTGTTAGCAAGAGAGAAGTTAGGTGAGAGAGGAAAAAGAAGTACAGTTATATCACAAAGAGTGAGAGAAAGAAAGAGACAGACTATAGTTTGTAGGAAGTACCTCACACCATTAAGCTTCTTATTCTTTTTTTACTGTCCATACTACACTGGAGTCTGTAAAATGTGTTCATGATTTAAACATACCTGTGTATCAACTGAGCCGTGTTATAAAGGCCTGGGATAGCTGAACCATATATACAACTGAATTTTTTGGTAGCATGAGTTTTGTCCAGGTTCATTCACAATGCCATTTGACTATGACTTGATTTCATGCCTTTAGTTTGATATATGTTTAATCTGCTTTATATACAAAATTATGCTAACTAAATGTGAATATGCCTTCATCTGGCAGTTTTTCAAATTTGCACCTGCATAGACCTTGTAATCATTAGAATATGCTAAATAATTTACACTGTACTTTATTTAGTTCAAGAAAAGTTCATGGATAGTTTTACCATAGTTTAGTAATCTCATTTGTTCAGATTAAGGAAATAGATGAGAAAATCATGAAAGATACTATGTAGGCTGCACAATATCCAAGAAGATTTAAAGCAACAATAAGAAATGATGCTGTTCAGAAATTCAAGTAAATCCAATAATATCTCTGGCAGAATTGATTATGATAATGACAACAAAACCTCTATATCCTTTTTGAGACATAAAGGAGATAATGACATATGTAACCTGACAGTAGTAAATCCTACACTCAAACTTTCAAGGAGATAATTCAAAGATATCCACTTGGAACAAAACATTTAGTTATTTTATTTTATTTTATTTTATTTTATTTTATTTTATAGAAAATCCTTAGAAGTGCGGTGAATTTTTGCAGGAGGACTTGCAAGCAGCAAGAGAACTTTTTAAAAATTGCCAGAAGGGAAAAATAAAATAGCCATGGAAGATTTCTTCAAGGCGCACAGATATTTGACCCGGACTTTTTCTTCACCAACCTTGGCAAAGACAGTTAGATTGGCATATCTACACTACAGAGAAGATCGAAGCTGCCGCTATTGATCTTCCAGGGTTCAAATTAGAGGGTCTAGTGAAGTCAGCTAACTCAGACTGACAGGGTGATTCCACTCAATGATAGTAGTCCTGCTTCCACGAGGAGTAAGGGAAGTTGAAGGGAGAGTGTTGTCCTTTTGACTTCCTGCAATGTTGACAGCGCCAAAAGTTGAGTTAAGGTACTTTGAATTCAGCTATGCAACTAATGTAGCTGAAGTTGTTTATCTTAATTCGACCTTATCCCATAGTATAGACATATCCTAAGGGTATGTCTACATGACGCGTGTATTTCAAAATAAGCTATTTCGGAATAACAACTCCCAAAATAGCTATTTCAAAATAGTGTGTCTGCACTACAAATGCCCATCAAAATAGCACAGATCTCTAGTGTGCGTCCGCACTGATTAGAGTCTGAATCACAGCACTCCAGGCAGGGCATCAGGACAGCAGTAACTTCCTGGAGTTGCTGACTGAGGATAGCTGAGGCTTGTGCTTAAAGGGGCTCCTCTCTACAGCCATGTCTCAGGCTCTTCTCCTTTGCCTACCTCCTCAAGAGACAGCAAACTTTTCTCCCTGTTTACTCTAGTTGCCCTTGAGGACAACACAGCACTCCAGCCATGGAGCTGGACTTGCTACAAAGCACTTGCCAGCTCTTAGACCTGCTGCCACATCTTCTGGTGCAGTTACTGCAGGCTGTCCTTGTGGCACTCACCTCTCTCCACATGCTGCTCATGCAGCACAGTCCTTCTCACCATCCCCTGCACACAGAGCACCGCCACTTCTGGCACCAGGACACTAGTTATGAATGGTGGAACTGGATCACCATGGAGCAGTGGGTGACCAGCAGTGGCTCCAGAACTTTTGTACCCAGAAGGACCCCTTCCTGGATCTCTGTGAGTGGCTCACCGCTGCCTTCCGGTCACCAGAAACCCACATTCCCCTCTAGAAGTGGGTTGCCATCTCCATTTGGAAGCTCGCCACACCGGACAGCTACCGCTCTGTCAGGAACCAGTTCAGCGTGGGCAGATCAACCGTTGGGGCCGTGCTCATGCAGGTCTGACTCTCTTGCTATTGTCCTGGGAAGGTGGTGAACGGATGGAATGGGGCTCCCTATGGAAGGAGAGGTGGAGGATTCTCCCTCCCTGGGAGGTTGTCCAGTCCCAGCTTCCCAAAGCCCTGCTCGGGATGGGGCAAGTTGGGTTGGGCTTGGGGAATTTCTGAGGACTCTGGCAACCCTGCGAGTCTCTGTTTGTCTGAGAAGGGTTGACATTGACCCCATCATCACCAGCTTTGCCATCTGGGCTTCCCCAACTGGACCCCCAACCACCAGGCACTGGATTATATCAGCTGGAAGGAGTACTTCTCATTGGTCCTGCAGGCCATTGTGAACCACTGACATCAACAGACATCAGCGTTGATGGGTCAGGGAAGGCACATAACACCTGCATCTTCAGGAACACCAGTGTCTTCCAGAAGTTGCTCACCGACACTTTTTTCCCCCGACCACCGCATCAGGGTTGGGGAAGTGGACATGCCCATGTGCATCGTGGGTGACGCAACCTACCCTCTGTTCCTTTGGCTTATGAAGCCCTATAGTGGACACCTGGACCACAGCAAGGAACATTTCAATGGAAGACTCAGCAGGGTTGTGGAGGTTACGCTGTCTCCTCATCTGGCTGTACCTCTGCGAGTGGAACGTCCCCCAAGTGGTGGAGGTGTGCTGTGTCCTGAACAATATATGTAAGAAGAAGAGGGAGATGTTCCTGCCAGAGTCAGGGGCAGAGGCCAAGCAGCTTACAAGGACCTTTCAGCAGCCATGCATGACTGCTATCTGGCAGGCCCATCAGGGGGGCTGTGTGCATCTGGGAGCCCTGAGGGAGAGTTTCAGCCAGGACTAGCTGTGAGACTCACCCCTGGGCCTCCCACACCCCTCCTTCCCCTGCCCTCCCTGTGTGCACTCTGCATAGCCCGTCTGTGCCTTTCCTTCCCAGCCCTCCTTTCCCCCCGTCCTCCCCTTCCTCTCCTGCCCTTGGCCTGCTGATACAATACGTCAGACTTTATGTTTTGAATCAATAAACTGTTTTTTTTAATTTGGGGTAAATATAACTGGGAGGCACCGTGGAAAGAACACAGGAGGAGGAAGGAGTGAGGTGGAGGAGAGGCTCAGGGATGAGGCTGGGACTGGTGCCTGCCTCGGGTGATCTCACCATCTTGTGTGCAGGGCCCTCAGTGGCCACAGGGAGGAGAGCTAGGGGGAGAAGCCAGAGGGGTGGGAGCAGGGGTGGGGAGCAGGAGCAGGATCATCAGCAGGAGTGGGGTGTGTGGCTGCTGGACGGCTCAATGGTGGCCACCATGCAGTTGACAGCGGTGATGTGGCTGTGCACATGCTCTGGGCCTGCTATGACAACTCCTGCCATGTGGTTCAGTGTCCAGCCTCTGGACCTGCTGCTCCAGAGACCGCTGCAGGGTGCATAAGGCAGGCAATGTGCTCCTGCTCAGTGTCTTCCCTGGGGTCTCCAGGAGCTGCAGGTCTTGTGGGGTTGGGAGGCTGGCATGGGAGGTATGGCTAGTGCCTCACTCACAGCTGGTCCAGCTGTGAAGAACAGAGAGAAGGGCAGGCATCCCAGGGAACACTGTGCCCAAAGCCTAGTGCTAAGGTGTGAGCTGACACTGAAAGTTCTCAGTTCAGACGATGGTGATGTGCTTTGAGCAAGGACATTTGTGGCCTAGTCAGCGGGCACCTTCCTGCAGGGGCACAAAAGTCCTGGGGGAGCCCTGTTACCCCCAAACCCCAGGGGAAAGCTGGCATGGGAAGGTGCCAGCCAAGCTGGGAACCTGCAGGGGAGGAGAGAGAGGGAAGTCTCAGCTTCCCTCTGTGCCACACACACACTGGGTCTGGCAGTGGCGACATCCCACAGGGAGAGGACTTCTATCCCTGCCTGCTGGAGGAGAAGGGGGAGAGTTTTAGGGGGGAGATGTGTGTGAGTAGCAGGGAGGGTGCTACTGGGATCCCCTCTTCTTCCCCTTCCCGGAAGGCTCCCTTGGCAGGGGGTCAGTGTTCTCCTCCACCTTGCCACGCTTGAATGGGAGTGGATGCTGCCTTGAGAGTGTGGGCATGAGCCGTGTACAGCACTGTTATGTGTGTCCCTGACCCTATCCTCCTCAGTGGTGGCTTGTGGTAGGAAAGTGTCCTACCATGGGGTCAGGAGTAAGGCAGGCCTGTGTGGCAGCCTCATTGCAGCTGTGTGTTCTGGACTGGTGCTCCATGTGCACAGGCTGCTATGTAATCCCTAGGCCAAGAAAGCTGAGTGAGAAGCAGGCAGCCCCTCACTGCCTGCCACCTCCTGCCACGTGTATCTAGGGAATATAATGGAACTCACCTGATGGGCCTTCTCCGGCTTCATCTGAGCCCTGGGTGACATCCTGGGAGGAGGTTACTGGCTCTAGGGACAGGTTGACCTCTTGGCGGGATGGCATGGTTTTGGTGCTGGCCTTCTCCTCCTCACCCTCTTCCATCTACTCATCCTCCTCACCTACAGGCCTGCTCTCTCAGAGGCTGACCACAGGTGTCTCCAGCCCAGAGTCCACAGGAAGGACGGGGGAGGGACTGATCCCCCCTTCCAGGATGCGGTGGAGCTGTTCATAATAGGGGTAGGTCTGGGGTGCCACCCCTGAGTGGGAGCTCCACAACCTGGAATTGGTGTATGCCTGCCTCAGCTCCTTGAATTTCATGCGCACCTACTCCTGAGTGTGCGTTTGTTCCTTCTGGCCCAGGCTCTCGGCTATCCAGCTATAGATGTCAGTATTCCTGCACTTGGTGTGAAGATCCTGGGAGGTTTGCCTCCTTTCCCCAGATCTCAATGAGATCCAGGATTGCTGCATCAGACTAGGATGGGGCCCTCCTCTTCCACCCTGGAGGGAGGCTTGGGAGCTGGCTGAAGTTGTGCTGACAGCTGTGAGGGGGGAGAGAAGAATCAGAGGGAGTCCTGGGGTCTGCCATGGCAGCAGGGAAGGCAGAGTAGAGCACTCCTGTGTGGCACGGTGGTAGCAGAGCTCTTGTTATGCCAGAAATTGTTTCCCCTGTGGCTGCACCTCAAAGGGCTTCAGGGGAAGGGAAACGATAGAGTTCCAATGAGTGTGGACAGAGTGGCAACCAGGGCAACTGTGAGAATCCCTGGAGGCCAGTTATTTTGAAATAACCACAGCTGTGCTGTCTACACACTCCCTATTTTGGCATTATTCCTCGTGATTTTGGAATAAGAAGCCCATTATTTCGAAATGATAGGTGTGCTACCTTCCACATCCTAATGACTTAACCAAGCAACCAGCCAACGGAGGTGCTAATTGTTCCTATCAGCCTCTTGTAACTTGAACAAGCTATTTGCTATCTTTTTTCTCCTTTTTTCCTCCCCCCTCCCCACCCTTTATCTTATTTATTCTTGGATCTGGACTTTTAATACTCCAAACATCTGAAGAAGTAGGTTTTGCCCACAAAAGCTCATGATACCATCTGAATGTTTTGTTAGTCTTTAAGGTGCTACTAGACTATTCATTGTTTTTTAAGTTTTTCCAGTTACAGACTAACTCGGCTACCCCTCTGAATAGTCAGGTTGCAATTTTAAAGAAGCTCTCAGATAAGGAGAGAATTCTATGTGCATTTGGAAAAATAAGATGTTGACTTTCAAATGGAAAAGAGAGACATCTTGCTGGATGTGTTGATGAAGGAAAAAAGTCAAAATTAAAGTGCATTTATTGTTCTCAATAGTCAGGCATTGTTGCTGTGTTCCACAAGCCTGTGTCTGAAACCATCTGACTTGTCTCTTGTCTTATAATAAGGGTACTAAGGTAGACTACAGGGTTTTGTCGACAGAAGTTTTGTCGACAGTATCTGTCGACAAAACTTCTGTCGACATAGAGCGTCTAGACACATTCAGTTCTGTCGACAAAGCAAGTTGCTTTGTCGACAAAACCCTGTCGTCTAGACGCAACCCTACAGGCAATAACACCTTCTGTCGACAGAAGGTGTTATGCCTTGTAAAATGAGGTTTACCAGCGTCGACAAAACTGCTGAGTTCTGTCGACTTTATGTCGACAGAACTCAGTGGTAGTGTAGACGTTGGTATAGTTTTGTCGACAAAAGTCCACTTCTGTCGACAAAACTCAGTAGTCTAGACACCCTTAGATTGTAAGCTTGTTGGGGCAGAGACAATTCTATGTTTGTACAGTGCCTAGCACAATGGTATCCTGATCAATGTCCGAATGGGGTTCCAAGGTACTACCACCATGCAGATAGCAATTATTAACACATAAAATGGTATTTATAACTTTGGAATCTCTTCGTTTAGTGAGACAACTGCTAATTAAATGGTAATTTCAGCAAAGCTTATAAAATTATCATAGTGTATATGTAATTAAGCAATAATTATTGTTACTGATTTTTTAATAATAATCTGAACCATTCTACTATGGTGTTCTTCTGGAGGAACCAAAATTGGAACTGCAGAAATGTTCACTGCTCAGATTAGCAGGGTTGTGACATTTGTTGGGTAGCAAAACTTATTCAGAGGCCATAAGCAGTGACTAGAGCAGGGGTGGGAAATAAGCCAGAGGTAGTTTACCAGAGTTATCTTCTGGCGGGTTGCCAGCATTTTATTTACCCTTGCATCCACAGGTACAGCCACTAGCAGTTCTCATTGACAGTGGATTGCCATTCTCAGCCAATGGGAGCTACAGGAAGCAGTGCCCTAGTTTGCAGCATTCCTGCAGCTCCCATTGGCCGGGAACAGCAATCCACAGCCAACAGGGGCTGTGAAGGGCCATACCTACAGATGCGCAGGTAAATAAGATGCTGGCAGCATGCTAAATACATCTGGCCTATGTGCCGCTTATTGCCCACCCCTAGATTAGAGTCTGGGTCCAATAAGTTTGTCTAGTCCCTCATTTTTTGAAACATCTAAATCATAAGTTGCTTTATATTTTTAATGCTCAGAATGCTGGCTGCAGAAGGCAAAAGTGCTTACTCTCTGCCATGTGGTATTATCTTAGCATCCCCTCCCTGCCCCCCTTTCTTTACCTAACTCTTGTATGTCAGATTGTATTCATGTAGATTGTGAACTCCTTGGGGTAGGGGCCTGTCATTTAATTTTCATGTCATGTGCCCCTGTGCTGTTGTATAAATAAATCATTATTATCATATTGCACCCTTATTCCACACATATATCTACTATTTAGCTCATGTTATGTCATCATTTTAGGGTATTATCTTTTTCAATCTCATCATCTTGTTCTAACACAAACTTAAACTGGGCTGTCTAGAGTTAGTGCTCCCTTTCTTTCGCATGCTTATCCTCATGTTAAAGAGATACTGATGACTGGTTCTTTTTAAATTATATTTTTATATAGTTTTCATAGTTCTACATTTCTATTTTCTTCTACTTTCTTTAATGCCCGCTTAAGGTTCTGCTGAGTTCGTGCTTTTCCATTTAGCTTTCATTTGCTTACTATGAAATATAAACCAACATACCTCTATTTTATTTACTTTATTATATGTGCATCAGCCTTCTCAAAGATGTCAACACAACTGTGAGAGTCGGGTTTGTGAATTACATATGCTCCCTTTGGAAATTCTGCTTCAGCAAGCACAAAACATTATAGGTCCTACATAAAAATTTTAATTTTAAATTATCAGTGGGAGACTGAGAGATTGAGAAATAAAAATATGAATAATATTTATTGGAAATTCAGAGAACATTGCTCAAGACATTGTTAAATGTTTTGGATAATGTAGTTCCAATATTTGCCTAAGCTATTTGACAATATGCTTTTAACTAATACCTTTTTTCCAATTGTGCAAAGTTTTGCTTTTTATACAAGCGAGCAATATTTTAAATCCAAGCTGGATACTTTAAATGCACTCACGGCTTTCTTCATTTCAGAAAATATTAGTTGACTCTCTTTTGTCTGAGTGAACTACTTACAGACCGGATTCCCAGCCCTTAGAATCAAACTCTGGTAATAGGATAGCAACAGTGAGATTTTAAATTCTGTTTAATGCTGTGTTTTTAATCATGTCCTATGAAGATCCTCAGTTACTTTTGTTTGAATGAGCCTCATATCAGCTTATTATTGTGGTAAGAGTACTGATTGAAATATGATTGTAAAGATGCTCTTCATCTTGGTATTAGCCTGACTATATAAAACAGAAGACAATACTTGGCTGAGACCCAACTCTTTAATGTCTTGCAAATATCAACCTCCAATATTGCTAGTGTTTCTTGATCATATGCATTCTGTACTATAGTGTGTAGAGTTTAGCTTTGTTTTAAAGCATTTGCCTTCTTTACTCTACAGAGGAAACTGATCTGACAGGTTTCAGAGCATTGGTTTAAAAAAAAAAAAAAAAAAAAAGGATTTATCATAAAATGTGAAACAACTGCCTCCAGAAGGAGGGAAGGGAATTATCATCGTCAGGTTCCCTGATGCCCAGAAGCGAAGATTAGCAAAAATGCGGCTGCCAGACCACCAGCAGGTGAAAAGCACCACTTCTCCCAGAAAACAGCCTCACTAGTAAGAGAAGATCAGATATCCCCAAATCCCAGCTGCCAGTGAGAAACACAGTGGAAATATTTTTCAGTGTGTCTACACAATTACCAGCCTTACAGTAATTAGTTAGGAAAACTAGAAACATCTCTGACCTGAAAAACTAGAACAGCAGTAAGGGGCCTGATTCACTACTGCACTGCTCCAGCGAAATCAATGGAGCTTTACCAGCGCACCATTGGAGTAATGACGTGGTGAATCAGGCCCACACGCTTTTGTTCAAATTATAATTGCAGTTATTTTCCCTTTTACTTCCCCTTTAACTGATCCTTTATACAGTACCATTTATTTCCTTGTTAATAGTTATTTTAAAATGTGCTACTTTCAGGGATATAAAAATAGTGTCAGAATTGCTATTTAAATTATTATTTAAATTGTTAAAAAAACGTGAAAACATATAGCTATGTGGAAACTAACAATCATTTCTGTAAACAAGTAGGCTGTGTCTATACTGCACCCCTTTTCTGGAAAAGGGATGCAGATGAGACAAGTCGGAATTGCAAATGAAGTGGGGGATTTAAATATCCCTCGCTTCATTTGTATAAACATGGCTGCCGCTTTTTTCCAGCTCGGGGCTTTGCCGGAGAAAAGCGCCAGTCTAGACGGGATCTTTCAGAAAATAAAGCCTTTTCCGAAAGGTCCCTTATTCCTCTTAAAATCAGGAATAAGGGACCTTTCGGAAAAGGCTTTATTTTCCGAAAGATCCCATCTAGACTGGCGCTTTTCTCCGGCAAAACCCCGAGCCGGAAAAAAGCGGCAGCCATGTTTATACAAATGAAGCAGGGGATATTTAAATCCCCTGCTTCATTTGCAATTCCGACTTGTCTCATATGCATCCCTTTTCCGGAAAAGGGGTGCAGTGTAGACACAGCAGTACTGTCTATGGGCCTTCCACTCATAATGTTGCTAGCATGGATAGCATATTTATTTTATCTGGTATAATAGGAAAATGTATGGGATTTAACAATGTGGAGGATGAGCAAAGGATGGCCCATGAGCCGCAAAACTTTGTTCATTCCCTCAGCAACATCTGATGGCACAGGAAGAATGCAGTGTTAGATAAAGATCAAATACGTTCTCTCTCTCTGTGCTCTCTGTAGTAAAATCCATAGATTTCATCCATCAGAATATATGTCTCAAAAGTTATTCATCTCAGCTGTATGATCAAAAAGTGCAAACATTAAAATTGGTACATAATCAGAATGTTAATGAATGGTGTATATTAGGAGTCCAATAACAGTTACATTTTTCCATAATGTTTCATACATTTTTCCATGGTAGAATTATCACATTCCCTGATGCAGTTCAGACCAGTGAGGGGTTGTGTCAACCATCTGCCCTGCAACCTTGGTTTTAAGGTTTGCTTGCCACTTTTGGCATTCATGCTCATTGTCTTTTTGTTCTTTCTCCAGCCTGGCCAACTCTAGCTTTATAGTTGCTTCACTGGCACTCATGTTATACCTTGCTATTTCTATTTTCTTTACCTGGAATAAGCAAACAGAAAACAAATGGTAACTTTTCTATGACTCTTCCCAGCCACTTAAGACTCCCTTAAAGCTGCAACACCAGTTCTTAAACAGTAAATCTCATTAAAATATTATGTTGTGTATATATCCTGTTTTGACTACACCACTATCACATTCTGGGGTGCAGTTTACACAAGTGAGATGTGGTGTCACTATCTGCCCTGCAATTGTGGGTGCCTCACTGTGTTTTGCTGTTGTCAATTCAAACTTGGCTGTTCATAAACAACATGCTGGTCATCACATAAGTGTATATGTATAGCTAGAGCCCTGCATGGATATTAAATTTGCATCTGCATCCATATCTGCAAAAATGATGTGTGGATATCCACATTCACGTCGGCAGATGAGACTAGCCACAGATGTTAAGCAATCTGCAAATTTTGAGGGTTAAACTTCTGCATCCACCTGCACAAATGTGGAAAGAAAGCAGATATGGATTTACAGTCCTAGTCTAACAGCTCTGATGCCAGCGGCCAGTTAGTAACACAATAGCCACCCTCTGGTGTCCAGCAACACTGGTGACTATTTGTAGGGCAATTCCATTTTCTCCAAAATGTATGTTCTCTCCTGGACAGTTCAAATATTAGCTGATAGCTATTACTTACCAAATTAGACTGCTTCAAGGTAAAATCCTTACCACATGTTCCATGCAACATTATTAACATTTTCATTTCAGGGTACCTACCAAAGCCTGGTTCTATTGTCATAGCTGAAGGACAGAGAGACTGGAAAAGAGAAAATGGTGTTTTTTACCCCCTCACTTTTATAGTCCAGTTACTCTTTGAAAAGCATTTTCTTGAGGGTTACTACTAGAAAAAATTCCTTCCAGCTGTGAGGATGGAGAGTTGGAATCTTATGATGAAAGAGGGTCCATGTTGTTATTTGCTAAAACACAGATCAATCTTTTCCTGACCCCCTTCATTGTAAAACAATGGCCACTTGACCAGTGATTGTCCATCAGTTTTGATGACACCTGTCTAGAGGCAATATACCCATTTTACAAAAGGTTCAACTGATGCACAGAGAGGTTAAGTGACTTACCTTAATTGATAAAGCAAGTAGAAGCAGGGCTGAGAACAGATGATGAGGCGAGGCCTGCCCGCTTTGAAAACTAGACAATAGATTTAGTTTGGTTTGAAAATATAACTGTACACTCTGATCACAACTCCTAGGTTATACTCTGACAAGCCCCATGGTAACTTCCATAGTGCCAACAGGGGATCATCTTTAAGCTAGGCTGACTGCATAACTGGGTCAATGAGAGCCAGCACAAGTATATCTACTTGGGCTATGATCCAATTGTGGGAGTAGCCTCACTGTCTCTGATTTGGGAGTGTCACTTATTCCCTTTAAATATCCTATTAAAATCCTTTCATTCACATGGTTTATGGCTGACTCTTTCTAAAGCAGTTTGTGATGCTGTGTATGGATAATCCTCAGTGTTGTATTGAGAACAAAATAATTAAAAACAGCTTGAGGCAGTTGCAGTTAGGCATACAAATCAATTATGGAGGATCGTGTAAACACCAACCAAAACAGCCATTTACATAGAAAACAATCATGGCCTTCGAGTTGCCCCCCATTCTTACAGCAGAAAATCTTTGTATGGAATTGGCACATTACCCTCTCCAGTCAAATTAAAAACGGATGCCAACAAGCAATGGTTCTAAGATGGCACTGATAAACTTGTGGTATCTAATAAGATAAATTAGCTGTACGTAAGACTAGAAAGCCAGATTATCATAATTCCCCTTGATGCAGTACATGTAGCAAAAAAGATTGATCATGAGAGAGCAGGAGCATAGAAGGGCAACTGGAGGCAAGGAAATATTGCAAAATGAAAGGACAGGTCTGGTGTGTGAGTGCTCAACTCTGCATATGAAGCAGGAGGAGAAGGCTGCCCTTCCAACATTTCAACTTCTACTCCTTGGTCTGTAAGTTACTTTCATTATATTATTGAAAAGCAGCCCCTGTGATGTTTTGTTTTGCTTTAAATCAAGATATTTTTATTCTTGTGTGGAATTTTTTTTCAGAAAGGTTAGTCATAACTGTGATCAAACTTTGTACAAGGAACACAACAGCCCTGCCTCCTGAGCTGGAAGAGATATTAGTAATTAGTACAAATAATCTGCTCAAGCTTTTAATGCCAGTGCAAAGCAGGGAAGTATTATGATGATGCAGGCTGATCCTGGTGTGTTTAGTAGCATGTGATTGGTAAAGGAAACTTCACTGACTGTAATGCTGGGCTCCTGACTTTTTGTACCTCATTTTCTGATTTCACATGTTTTAACATCTGATTTAAATAATATATGAATGAAGCAGTGGCCAAGCACATGTGTATGGTGATGATCTTTGGTCAATATTGTCATTTTTTCAAAAAGCTTATTTTTTAAAAATATTGAACCTAATAAACCAACTGACTCTAATTTACCATTAAAGATAAAAGAGTGCACAGTGGTGCATATGGCATATATATGAATTAAGCTATTTTCCTAGACATTCAGGACAAGGGATGTAGTTTAATTAGGCTGTAATTTTATTAATTCATTTGGGGACCATCCAGCAATAACTCATGCAGTCCACATCACTATTCCTTCCTTAATTGTTTTTACTTGATGGAGAGCTGCTGTTAATCCTCCATCCCACACAGCTGGTTCCCAACCCATTGCTGGGAACCCACCACCCTCTCTCCAGACAAGAGTAAAATGTTAAACTCTTCCAGTTATGATGCTAGTTGTTCAGCCATCACCGGTTTAACTTGCACTTGCCATGACACTTGTAAAAGGGTATTATTTATCAATCTAAGTATACATTATAATAGCCTCAAGATGGTAAAAGATCAAAGATTTCTTTGCATCAAACAGAATTATGATGCTATCGCATCTTATCTTGTTTCAGCTGATATCAATAGCTGTGTGACAGCAGGCTACATAGAACTTTTTCCAGTCAATATCCCTGACACACAGCAATGTCTGAAATACAGCAGCCAACTACCATGTGCTTTGGGTGTGAAAGTGAAAAAATGTGCTATAAATAAATGACTGACTGCATGATCCATATCGCTTAATGTGATCACTTGGGAGCACAACAGATGCATGTGACCTTAACTCTGCCAGTGTATCATTATAAAAGAAGAAATAAATGCTTTTAAAAGAAACAGGGCTTGAGTTCAAATGACAGCAGGAGTCATGTCATGTTGTGGAAGCCCTGTTGACCTGAAGGAGAGCTCTGGGTAAGCTCAAAAGCTTGTCTCTGTCACCAACAGAAGTTGGACCAGTAAGAAATATTGCCTCACCCACTATTTCTCAGCAAGAGTGATGGCATTTGCAGCAGCAATACAAGTGGCAAAGTCCACCTTATGATAATATTGCCCCAGAGGTTCGTAGATCATCATTCCTTCATGGGGAAGCCAAGTGTGCAGCCATGAGTGTCCAATTCTAGCCAACATTGAGATATTAGAGACGTGAAGCACTGACCCATCTGCATTATGAAATGAGAATTGCTCAGTCAGGGCTTGCTCTACCAATTCGAGCAGCCAGGAGTTGTCCAATATCTGCCTTGCATCAGTTGCTCTTTCATGAGAGCAATATAGAGGTTGATTGAGACCCTTTCCAACATCACTACGCAAGCGCACTAAAGAAAGTAAGGGGTCCTCCCTCCCCCCTGGTGCGGACCACATTAGGACTGTCAAGTATTACAGCTCCAACACTTGAGGAAGAATAGAGACTGTACCCCAGATGTTTCTCTCTGGAAGTAAGTGGGTAGAGCGTAGGCACGGAACAGAGACATAACTCTGGACATCCCCCATAACAGCACCATCCTCCTTCGCTGCACAACTGTTTGCCCCTCATTGGCTGTGTCCAGACTCAGGGGGTTTTTCGGGAAAAGTAGCCTTTTTCCGAAAAAACTTCACTTGCGTCTAGACTGCAGCCGCGTTCTTTCGAAATTAAATCGAAAGAACGCGGCTTTTCTTTCGACGGCGGTAAACCTCATTTCACGAGGAAGAACGCCTTCTTTCAAAAGTGTTTCTTTCGAAAGAAGGCGTTCTTGAATGTAAATAGGGCTTCTTTGAAAGAGAGCATCCAGACTCACTGGGTGCTTTCTTTCAAAAAAGCGGCTTGCTCTTTCGAAAGTTCCGCGTGCAGTCTAGACGCTCTCTTTCGAAAGAGGCTCTTTCGAAAGTATCTTTCGAAAGAGCCTCTTTCGAAAGAGGCTTGCAGTCTAGACATAGCCATTGTGAGTGCTGTGACAAAACCAAAGTCTAGCTCTTGATGTTATGTTCATAGTAACACACTGCACCAGTACATGTTTCTATCTTTAGCAGTAGGAACAATGATAATTGGTGGACAGTACTTTGTAGGGAAGCCAGTTATTCCATTCATATTAATATATCAATTTAGTAATATGCAACTTCACTTAAAACATTCTTAGAATTGTTTGTCAGACATTCCAGTCCTGAGAAGAAGCCTTTTCCACACAGGAAAGGAGAGGAGAAAAGAAGAAACAAACCAAATGCATCAAAAGTCCTTTAAAACTACAAAGATTCAATAGATTTAAAAACATCTTGGTCTGCAGGAATCTCAAGCTCTTTGAATAGAAAACTGCACTATTTTATATAAATTACCCCAACTGCAATTTTTCAATATCCTTTTTTCTCTGTGCTGTAATAGCCACACACTGTACTTGCCAGTCAGGTACAAAAATACTCCCAAAACTTGCAGAATTATTTGAGAAAGGGCATTCCTAATTCCTTATGCATCAAACACACATGCATATTCATACAAAACATTTAGAAAGATTTGTACCAGTTATAATTAGCATGTTTTGTGCATCTATTTTCTTTGCTATTAAATAACAAATTTGTGGTAACCATGGCAACTGAAACATCACATGGTACTGGTACTATTTTGAGGATAACATAAGTACCTTTCTTAAAGAAGCACTCATACCTCTGAGCTATGAATTTTAATAATTTTCAAGAAAAAAAATCTAGTACAATGAGTTGTATTCATCCCTCATCACAATGTTGATTTAACATAGAATATACTGCTTTGTCTTTCATTGCCTGTGAGCATTTTTTTAAAACCTGATGTATCCTTTTTTGTTTTTGAACAAGATAGAAAGCACATTTGAGTGGAGACAAAAGAGAAAGCAGAAAGTGAAGGACATGTGATGTGAGCGCACGTGTTTCTTTTTTTATGTTGTAGGAAAATGCAGCACAATGGTAGCTTTTAGTTATTGGTTTGTTTGTTTTTTGTTTGTTTTTTTGTTGTTTTTTTTTCTGAAGAGCCAGCACATTGATTGTGTTCATGACAAGTGAAAACAGATTCTTCAGTATCATCAATTTAGGCCAAATCCAACTCTCACTAATGTCAATGGAAACTTTCCCATAGATGTTAATGGATGCTGGATCAGACCCCTAATTTCTGTGCAAAACTCAGAAGTGAAAGCACATGTGCACCCTTGTGCTCTGCTCTGGCAAGAGCTGGCTGAGCTGCAATAGGACAGTACCTATAAGAAATTTTAAATTACAGCTTGAACCTCCCTAGTCTAGCACTCTTAGGACATGAGGGGTTCCCAACAAGAGAATTTTCTGGACCAGAGGAGGTTAATATTGTACAGCAGCATTATCAACACTTCCACTGCTTACAGGGGTATTAGAGGACATTTAGGGGTAAATTAAAGCTAAATAACAGCATAAAACACTGAGCACTAGGAATAGTGGCTGTAAACAAACTTTATGGTGCCACTGGAAACTTGGCCACACCCAAAAAAAGCAGACAGCTGGCTAACTAAATTTATTCTGGGTGACAGATGTTTCTGGACGAGAGAGTTCTGGATTGGAGAGGTTCAACCTGTACTTTCACTGCTGGCAAAACTACAGCTTAAACTTGGTTTCAGATTCCCTACATCCTTCCAGGTGTACTTGTTCTTTAGGATTCAACTGGAGAATCTATAATTTGAGTTATATACAAAGAAACACTGGAAAGAACTGAACTTTGTGTTTATTTTTCTTAAAGTCATCTTACACTGACTAAGAGGGAGCTTTAAATAACTGAGTTCTGTGGTCACTTGCTGAGATTTATCCTTATGCTGCACAGTTTGTTAATTTTAATCTGCATCATCAGCTTTTATTCATATGGCCAAGTGATTTAGATAAAGATCTTCAACAGTGAAGGATTGTATTTTTAAATTCTACTTTCTGTATTTTTAGTAGAATTATTTTTGACATGGCAGCTTGAGTTTTGCTATATACTGAGCCAGTATCACTAGCCTGTTTAAAACAATGGAACCTGGAAGGCTGCTGTAGAGGTAAACAGATTGCAACAGTAATGGAGGAAATTTGGGATTGTGTCTACATCAGAGCTGGGCAAGATGTGGCATGGGGACTGGATGTGGCCAGCCTAACACTTTGATTTGGCCCGCAGACTGCATCTGGCCACTTTCTATTTATATCCTGCTGCCCATGCCACCGAATTTCCAGGCAGTGGTTCAGGCACCAGAATCCTATTTAAATAGCTCCTGGCTCCTGGTCATGGCGCTACCCTGGCAGGGAACAGAGCCGCTAGCCTTTTAAATAGCCACAGCAACCCTGGATGGCTGCCAGGCAGCAAGGTAATGGAAGAGCCGGGAGTTGGGAGCCACAAGCCCTTTATTGTCTTTTTAATTCAACACTTCTGGCCTAGACAACTCTGGGAGATGCTATTCCTCTGCCCTGCTACTTCCACCTTAGTCCCCACCCCTTTTGAGGTGGAGCTGGCCTGTGATCACATATCAACATTCATTAAGTGGCCCCGCTGTGAAAATTATTGCCCAACCCTTGTCTACATGTTACAGAGAAATTGAATGTTTCAACACTGGCAAACTCTGACTATTGCTACAGCCAACTACAGATTCAACATGCCTCTGGTATGATTGCAAAGAGTAAAAGCTAATGAGGAATTTTATTTCAAATTATTAGCCTACAGCCAAATTTTTCAGTTCTCATTCAGATGATGGGAATTTACCAGAGTAAGGAAAGCAAGATTTGACCACTGTCTGCTTTAGAAGCCTTCATAGCGATGGTACCAGAACTAGGGCTGGTGGGGGTGTGGCAGCACCTCATGGCTTGAAGTGGTTGCCATTTTATACTGTACTTAAAGCTTTGTTCAATGACAGTCAACATCCCTACTATAACAATTGTTTCCACACCACTGATTGATAGTTTACTATATATTTTAGACCAGTGGTTCCAAACTTTCTTTATGCCACGAACCAGCAAACCCATTCACAAATTTTGGCAGACTGGTAACATTTTATTTGCATATTTGCATATTCATTGTGCAATAATGAATATGCAAACATGCAAATAAAATGTTGCCTGTCCACTTAGCCCCAAACACAGCCCCTTGCTCCTCAGTTTCTAACACCCTTTGACCCCCATCCCTACACTCCAGACACTTTGACCCTTTAACATCTGACCCCGCCAGCCTTCACCCAATATCCCTTTGGCCCCACCCCACCTCCTCATTCCCCAGAGAGAGGCTTCCCCCCTAGGGAGCATGGCCATTACTGCCGCATGGGCAGGGGGAAAGGCTATTGGTGCCGTGCCGCCTCCCTCCCCAAGTGCATCTTGCATCTCATGGGTAGAAGGGGGGAGCATGGAGCCCCGGCCAGCCATCATTACCAAGCGGGGAGGGAGGTGCCTCCTGCTCTGCCTCCTCCTGCAGCCATCTCAGCCCCAGTGCCACCGCTAGCAAAAGCAGCCACTTGGGCAGGGAGAGCAGCCTTTAGTGGTGTACTCGCTCCCTCCTGTTTCACGCTCCCTCCTTCCCCAAGCACATCTCCCCAAGTGTGGACAAAGAGGGGGAGGAAAAAGAAGGGAGGGAGGCACCTCCTGCCCTGCCTCCTCCTGCCGCCACCTAAGCCACCATGGCTGCTGGAGCTGAGATGCCATGGCTTGAGCTCTGGCAGCTGCTATTAGGAACCTCTATTTTAGATAGTTTGTCTGTCTGTTTGTTGAAGAGCTCCTTCTAAACAGTAAGAGCTGGGACCACCGAATTTGGAATACGATTTCTTCTTATCATAACATAAAACCACGTAAGGGCTTGGTTGTGCCAGGAAAATGGGATATGCCTGGAATGGGATTGCTTCTCATAAAACCATACAGAAAAGAGACAGACTCACCAGACAGATGAAAGGGGCTGGCAGAAGCTATGTCTAGACTACACATAGGTACAGGTACAAAGAAGGGCCACTAGGATGATCAGAGGAATGGCAAACCTGTCTTATGAGAGGAGACTCAGGGAGCTTGGCTTGTTTACCTTAACCAAAAGAAGGCTTTTTGACATGATTGCACTTTTTAAATATATTAGAGGGATAAATACCAGGGAGGGAGAGGAATTATTTAAGCTTAATACCAATGTGGACTCAAGAACAAATGGATATAAGCTGGCTAGTAGGAAGTTTAGACTTGAGATTAGATGAAGGTTTCTAACCATTAGAGGAGTGAGGTTCTGGAACCGCCTTCCAAGGGAAGTAGTGGGGGCAAAAGATCTATCTGGTTTCAAGATTAAACTAGATGGGTTTATGAAGGGGATGGTTTGATGAGATAACATGATCTTGGTAAGAATGAGGTTTACAGGATCTTTCGAAAAAGGCTTTTCTATTTGAAAGAACTGCATCTAAACTACGGTTTCAGTTTTGAAATAGCATTTTTCGAAAGAACACCGTGACACAATTATGCAAATGAATGATGGGAAATTCAAATCCTGGCTTCATTTGCAATTTCGATATGTCTAATTTATGTAGTCTAGACATAGCCTGGGAGTGCGCCTTTGCTGTCTGCCCCAGCCCTGAACCTCTTACTCCCCAGGTGCCCCTTACAGAGGGTAGGGGGCTGAAGTCCTCCTCTCTCCCTCCCCCCCCCCCCCAGTCATATGGGGACATTGCTGGATGTTCCTCTTTATTGCAGTCTGGGAGCAAGGGGAAAGGCCACGGATTGCTGCATTCCTGACTCTGGCTGAAGAGAGGATAAGAGTTTATAGGGATGAAGAAAAAATATATACTTGATGGAATGTCCATTTACAAAATGTACTAAAACAATTAAATGGAAAAAATTAACAATCCCTTTCTAAAGAAATCTGAAATAAACATAATTTTGTATTTTTCAAAATTATATTATTTTTATAATAATTTAAATAAGGCATGTACATTTTTCTTTTATTTAAAAAAAAACCCGTAATTGAGTTAAGGGTAAATGTGTTAGTGCTTCATATTTTTAATGTTTTTGTTCATTGTTGAAGCTATCAGAGTACAGATGCTTCCTGTCATGCTGTCTTCTCTCCAAACTCTACATTGTCTATTAATTGGGATTTGAGTGCTTCACTTTTCCAAAATCTAAACTGTCATGATATATTGTACTGCTGTAAGACAACACCTCGGACTACTGCTTGTTTTCCTCAGTAGTTAATATGGCTGGTGCCTGGGAGATGTCGCAAAATACCTTACTTGCCACAGTCCTTTACAAGGTCTTCTCCTGGCTTTCAATTTCACTCCTTTCTTAAGAAAATTATTGGGAAAGCTCTCACAAGTATCTGCATCCTTACTTCAGCTGCACACAAGTTCATCCATGAGGTCCTGAAGTCTGACATTAAGATAACCCTATCAGAGGCAAAAAAATGAAAGTTGTACAATATCCTTTTAATTTTCCCCTCTTGATCCTTGCTGTAAGAAAGGAACCTCCTGTGATGCTTACTGGAGGAACCTCACTATCACCTGCTGTTAGCATGAAGAAGCTGTGTCTGCCAGGGGTCAGCTCCTGACATCCACAACCACAGACAGCACAAGCATTTCCCTCTCAGTCTACACAGGCTCTGCCTGCTGTTTTCAGGTGAGCAACAGAACTCAGAGATTGGTGTGTATCTGAGTATCCTCTGTTAGTGTTCAGCCTCTGATCCACTGGATGCTCACAGAATTAACAGACCTACTGTTCCTAAGGAGAGAGTACAAGACTGCCTGCAAGTTATACCTTAGATCCCAGCATGCTTGCTCTGTGTGCGTGTGTGTGTGTGTGCATGCGCACATGCTATTGGAGAGGCACAGTAGGTGAGGTAATGTCTTTCCTTAGACCCATTTCCTTTGGGGGAAAGAGACAAACTTTTAAGCTACATAGATTTAGAGAAATCAAATATAAAAATATTGAATAGAGAACAGAGATTCAAATCATAACAAACAGAAATATTGAAAACAGAGTCACATTCAAAATAAAATCACACTCGAGTCTAAACATAAGGAATTGGCCCTTATCATGTCATAAAAGCAAAAGCTCGCTAAAAATCCTTCCAGTCTATTACAACCAGGCTTGGCTGTGATTTTTTTGTTCATGAAGCAAACCCACTGTCAGCTTATTTCCTAGGCAGCATATTGGGAGTCTCCTTGCATTCTCCTGATACATGAGACTAATTCTTTGATCTTAATCATAAATTGGACTGTGTGCTCCTCCCTGTAGATTTTGTGATTTCTTTTTGATTTGGTAATCACAATTAGCTGGCAATGCCATATGCACATAGACTTCCATTGCCAGGGAGAGACGTGTCTCCTGTCCCTTGTCTGAGCAGAACTTGTTCATTGCCTTCTGATGACCTGTTTTACATACTTTAGGAACACAGTTTTCAGTATACAACTGTATGTTTACATTCACACATATACTCACACAATTCTTGCATTATCCGATAAATTATTTAGACATAATGTTTAAAATAATTATGAATATCAGTTTGACACAGGCTTTCAGAAGAGATCTTGCATGACGCTATGGCCATAAAGCTACCAGCCCTAGGGAATCTTTGTCACCTTCATGCACCTTTATGCCTTATCCCAGTTCGTATCAAGAGGTTCCTGATTGCCACCTTCCATTCCACCTTCCATTTGGAGAGGGAAAGAAGAAAAGAAGAGGAACTGGAGGAGGCCTGCCAAATGATAAAATACAAAGGAGCTCCTTTCCTTAGTAATTAAACAAATCACTTTTCTAGAAGCCTTAATTCAACTTGGAAATGTCCACCTTCCCTTTGGACAAAGTGCTAGAAATAAGACCAACATTTCAGCTTTCAGTGGGTTACAGCTCCTTTATTATTACTTGAATTACGGCATTGCTTAGAATGGGGCCCTTTGTTCTAAATGCTGTACAAAACTCTAGTCTCTGCTCCAAAGAGTGTATATTCTGATAGCCAAGGATGGCAGAAAGGGAGTATAATTATTACCATTTTACAAATGTGAAACTGAAGCACAGACAAATTAAGTGAATGACCCCAAATCGCCAAGTGAATGGGTAATAGTGCAGGGAACTGAACTAAAATGATGTAAGAGCTTGGCTACATTAATATTTAGCTGGCAGAAAGCTGGGATGTGGATTAACTGTCCATGTGGCCCCTGCTGACACACATTAACCATTCATTAAAGTTCTTTGATCTACTCCTCTTGGGAATGGGACTGGCTCAGAGTGCTCTAACAAACTAGTAATGCACTCAGCACATGCATAGTTAGACCACAGCAGTCTAGTGTGGGGTAGTGTCACACTCCAACTTGCCACAAACTAACTGTGTGAACAAGCCCTTAATGGACGGGCTAGTGCCTTAACCACAGGTCATCCTTCTTTTGTAAATGTACATACTTTTTATAATAGCTGTGACAGCTTGTTCAGAATAGGGACCTGGGATCTCTTGATCCAAGGTAAAAATCCTATCTTAGACCCACAAAACCTATTTGGCAAATATTTTCTAAGGAGGAAAGAGTATGCCTAAACTCAGTTCTTGGGCAAGCAAAATTCCTGATATGCGCCCGTGTGCACATGCACACATGCTTATTTTCTAGTTACTACACCTTCTGGTAAATGTCAGAACAAGTTGCTTGAAGCTGAGTAAGGAGGGCAGGTAATAGGAAACACTTGAGATTTATATAATTTTGTTTGCACTGCTTCTGAATTCATTGAAATGATTCTGTGTTTTATTTTTTTGTAAACCTGCTGAGAGTGTGACACTTAGGAATCCCCGGCTTCCCAATTCTGCATGCATATAGAATGTTTAATGAGGTGTGCTTGTCTCATGTTTATCTTCTATTCCTGAAATATACATTCTCATATCTGATTTGGAAGTAACAGGATCAGAAAATAGAAGATATAAATCATACGTAGAGATGAATGGATACATAGTAGTGAACTCTCTCTTGCAGTGTTGTAAATATTCATGAGTACGAGCATGAAATTCACGTTATACGGAACAATCTTTAGACACCCAAGTTTCAAAAAGTCACCATTGTGTGCCCATATTGTGTTCTGTGTTTGTCTGTGTGAAAGCAGGTAGGCCTCTCAGGAAAGTAAATTGTGGGGCTGATATAGGCTGCAATTGGTGATTGGCCTGTGACTCCTCATCTGATTGGTTGGGTAAGCTCATTCCAGTCCCCAGAATGCTTGAGGAAACCACCAGTGAAGGATGTTAGGGAGACGGGGAAGGGGTTTGGTAGTGGCTTTGGCACATGTTCTAGGTTACTACGTATAAATGGTTTAACAAAGTGGGACAAAGCAGAATGTCTTGGAGGTCACCTGATTTTAATTTGCTTCAAGAGCTTGGTCAGTTGATAGAAAAACAGCATGGACTGTTCACATTCTTTGAACTGAACACTTACAATAAAGTTGTATCCTTTTAGTTATTTCCTTAACATTGTGTCATGTTTTCCTTTATGTGTAACCATGGCAATATATTATTCTTCTTGAGTTGTGGAAGAATTTTATCTAACAAATTCAGGCTTCATGGAAAAAGTCTTGGAAATTCCCTTAGTTATTCTGTTTACAGAGATGCCCCACACCAGGGGGCAAATTCTGAAATCCTTTTTTAGTTTTATGCACTCTAAACTCCCAATGATATCAACAGAAATTTTGCCTGAGTAAGAGATTAATAGAAATTTAGGGTTTCTGATTATGCTTTTATAGATTAAAGAACACAAATAAAATATATTAGCACAAAATGTGTTCCCATTGGTTTTTCAATGAGTAGCAGTTGAGTCATTTGGCTATACATAAAAAGACTCACATAGTATATTACTTATATTTTCAAAACAGATTTTTACAGCTTTTTTTTTTAAATACCTGCTGCCCTAAAGATTTTTAGAATAAATTATGAAGCCATGAAAAAATTAAATCCAACATGCGGCACAAAAATGTTGCACTGACTAGGCAGTTCTGAGAAAGAGTTAAATGTCTTCATTTCTTGCATTACTCTTGAGTAAACCAAGTGGAACCTTCAAGATCAATAGTAAGACTATAAAAAGAAAAAAAACTGAAGAGAAATTCACCTCTGCAGCCCAGATACATTTTACACATCAGCAGAAGTAATGATCAATATTTGTTGGCTAATACAGATTTTCTTCACAATTGAAAATCCTATTCAGTTAAACTGTGAAACGTTTAAACAAGACAACATGAGATATGGCTTTCTAAATGAGATAAAGAGGAAGCAAAATGCTCCATTACCAGTCACACTACAGCAATCCTGGCTTTCAGAATCCACCTCTAGAACATAAAAACAGAGTTGGTTGTCACAACACTCTCCGTGCTTGTATCTACTATCAAGAGCAGTGAGGTAGACACCCAATTTTATATTTCTTTGTCATTTTAGAAATAGATGTCTACTATATATTTGTCTCTCTCCATTTATATGTTTGTCTGTTTTTTCAAGAACTCCTCCTAAACAGTAAGAGCTAGGACTACCAAATTTGACATACTGCTTGCTCTTATCAGCTATGTCTAGACTACATGGCTACATCGATGGAGTCATGTAAAATAGTTTATTTGGCACAGTCAAAGAAGCAGGGATTTCATGAGGCATACCGGAGCGGTCAACAAAGTCTTCCCTTGTCGACTGTGCCGGGTCTAGACTGCCACGCTGTGCTGGATCAGCTGATCGTTGGCACAGCGTGGTGGCCATTTTTATTTTAATGAAGCAGGGATTATTTAAATTATTTAAATCCCCACTTCTCTGACTATGCCGAATAAACTATTTTACATGGCTCCATCGACAGACATAGTAGTCTAGACATAGCCATCATGAGGTAAGGCTTTGGTTGTGCCAGGAAAATGGGATGTGCCTGAAATGGGATTTCTTCTCAAACAAAAAAGAGACAGAATCACAAATCAAGTGAAAGGGGCTGGCTGGGGGGTGTACCTTCTCATCTGGGACAGCATCAGCCATGACCCTCTCACTCCCCAAGAGCCTGTTAAGGAGGAGGGAGCTAAATCTCCCCCTCCCCCCGAAAAAATGTGTATGGGATATTGCTGACCCCCTTCATCATGGAGTGAGGGAAAAGTGCACCATTTGCTCCATTCCTCAGACTGGAAGGGGAGTCCAAAGGGCAGATGAATCTGTTTTGCCCCTGCCAGGGGATATGCACCCCTCCCCTAGCTGTGCCTGCTGGAGCTGTAGTAGCCAGGGAGAGGTGTTTCTTACCTGGCCCCAAGCTGCTGTGATGAGAGAGAAGTGGGAGAGTCCTCTCTCCCCCCGGGCAGCCTGTTTACTGAACCCCGCATTCCCAGCCCCACCCCAGGGCAATGATTTAAACGAAGCATGAACATTTTCATTTTATTTTCCAAAACCCAAAAATAATGGATAAATCTTCTAGTTAAATGTAAAAAAATATTTTAGCATATTGCTTATGGTTTCTTCTCCAAGTAACTTTATGTTCTCAATCAAAAAGAGAGACCATTAAAAATGGTTGCAGGTACCTTTATCAATTAACTTCTTTCTGATCAGCTGGAAATCAGGAATATCCTCTTTTGAAGCAATTCTGAAGGAATCTTTTTTAATAAAGGTGCAGTGGACAACTATCACTCAATTAAATCAGCAACAATTGATTTGCCTTTATTTACTGAATACAGTGATTTGATAGAAATAAAACCATTTAAATGTTTCCAACTTCAAAATAAGTGATACAATGGTGCCATAATATTTCCAAAAGTTCCAGTAAATAACTTCACATCTCAGCATTCATTTCACATCAAGAGACCATTGTTTAAAGGTGCATCTTTTCCAAGCAGAAGACATTTACCCTGTGACAATATTCTACTTGAAGAGTTTCATTTCAACTATATTAAATTTCAAATACATTAAACAACAAAATAGAATATCAGGCAATAGTGCACAAGTGTGTCAGTTGCTCATGTGCAACGGTGATAAAGTAGCTAGAGGTAAAAACTGGAATTGAGAGGGCTAATCCAAAACCGGGAAGTCTTGTGGATTCCAATGGGCTTCAGAGCTGGCCCAGGATTCCTGCAGTCCAGTTATCAATTTCTGACTGATTAACAATGTAACCTGAGAAACTCTCTTATTTTATCTATGCTCAGTTATTCCAACTGTAAAATAGTTATAAATAATTTCTTATCTGGTTTATCAGGAGGTTGTGAAGCAAAAATGTTTGTCAGGTGTTTTAGTTTTGTGTGAAAGGTGCTGTGTGTATACAATGTTATTGATAAAGTTACTTTCTGTTTGATATTGCACTGGAGTAGTTTCTTAATTGTTTTAGTTTCATTCTGTCACAAATTAATCTATTTCTCTGTATTTGAAAATAGAATTTATGGCTGGAGTTTAAAAAAGTATATTAGCAGCTAAGGATGAGGAAACAACATATTTTGGACTGATATGCTTGAATTTCATACATCTCACTAAAGGTGGGGATTCATATGAACCCAACAAAATGTATGACTACCGTGTAATGGAGCAGGGAACTGAATACTAGAGTTCAAATACATATAATAATTAGAAAGGACATCTATTTCCAAATGCAAAGATATCGACAATAGGCAAATGATAGGGACTCAGCAACACAGTGAATTATAAATGTCAAGTTACTACGATGCATGTAAAAACATATGTAGCTATTAGTAATTAGACTCTCCATTCATGTGAAACCTTGCTTCCTTTATCATGCTCTTACATCCCTCTAAGGTGTTCTATCATTCACTGTCAAATTTCCTACATAAGATAAGACATATGCCAGATAATGTCCAAAACTGCTTTTCCATTCCAGAACCGATATACTTCCCCATTTTAAGGATAAAAGAATGATAAGCGGAAGATCTGCTTAATTATTAAAGGTAAATTACAGAATGATTTCCTTGGATGTGAGAAAAATCAAATATTTAGTGCATAAAATGCAGAATGGGGGGAACTAACAGTCTGTAGACTCAATATATTGCAAGGGTGCCATAGGATGCACAATAAAAAGAGATGCTAACTAAATTTTGATGTGCAAGAGCATGTGTTTAATTTGCAAGATGCTTTGTTTAATTAAAAGGTAAATACCATTTATAATTCTTCTCACAGACAGATTTAGAGCAGCAACAACACCTACAGAGCTCTCAAGCTGCCTGTAGAATTTCTTGGATGAATCTAATCCCTCCAAAGGGAGGGCACATTTAAAAATGATAATTCATTACTTTATTTGGTGATTCATTTGTTTTCAAACTATATTGGCTATAGGTTCTATAGACATATGAATGTCAGTTGTAAAATATTAGCTGCATAAAACTTGTAAGATAATGGATTAGGGTGGTCAAATTTACTGATCCTCCAAGCTGCATACAATAAAGTTCAGAAGTTTGAGAGCCAGGTGAACCTGCCAGAGCTCAGGGCTTCTGCTCAGAGGCAGGGTGTTGGGGCTAACAGTTTCAGTCCCATGAGAAGAGGTTGCTGGCACTTGGGGCTTCATCAAGAGTAGGGATGAAGCCTCTGAGCCCCAGCAGGTGCTCCCATGGGATTGAAACCTCTAGACCCCTTTTCCACACTAGGCAGAAGCCCCTAGCCACGCCATCCAGCTGTGAGGCAGAAGTCCTAAGCTCAAACCTCAGAGTCTGGTAGATGAAGAATGGAGAGGCATAGAGAACTCCAGAGCAGTCCTGTAAAAGAGTCTTTAGAGCCACAGTTTGGCCACCCATCTAATAGATGATGGATGCTGGTATTGAAAATTATTTCATAAAACTCCCTTTACTCGTAAGGGGTAAGTATTCACCCTGGGGCAGAGAGCCTGCTGCGGGTTTAATTCTCAGACTTATTCACAATTGTCTGCCCAAAGCTCCTCTTTACTAACAGTGTGGTTTCATGTTGCCTAGACTCCTTGAAACAACTCACCCTTGTTTTAAGGGAGAGGATTTTCATCATGTTGCTTTCCCGGATGAATTCTCGTACCAATAGCACCTCTCTTTCATGTAATTTAAGGTACTCACACTCAACTTGTAATATTTTGCAGTGGAGCTACATTCAGTTCTTTAGGGTGCAGTATATTTTTCTACTAGACACCATGATCTGATCAGAGAGCTCATCTTTCTTCCTGATCTCAGACAAAACATGGCTCTATGAAGATGTGCTGATTCCCTAAGATGACACAGCACAAGTGAAGCAAAGTGATGAAATGGACCAAAGCCATCAAGAGGCCAGGAAGGGAATGAGGGCCAAAAAGACCAAAAACCCAGGAGTGGGTAATTTTGACAAATGGATTGGCAGGAAAATACAACAAATGCATTAACATTGTGCTATGATATTTTTATTGTGTCATATCACATCACCCTTTTGCATGGTAATGCTATATTGCCTCAGTGTCACTCCAGGATGCTGCCACCAAGGAAGGGTAGGATGTTGAACACCCAAATATCTAATATGCTAGAGCTTAAGCCTGATCTGCTCAAAGGGTCTGCTTATATCAGCCTTCTGAGAATCCATGTATGACACACCCAGTCTAGTGTTCATTTAGGCTCAGTCTCAGCTGAGTTATTTCTAATGAAAATATATCTGAAAGAGTTGCAATTTGCTGTAATCATATTTTCACAGTTTTTCTCTGTGGTAATTACTCCCATAAATATTGTTGCCTCACCTCCATTCTGTGTTCTCTATTTCTGTTTTTAGTCTCAGACCACAAACTTGGATGGCAAAGGCCAATGATAGCATTCATTAGAATAACAGCACCTACCTGTGCTGGCTGTAACTAAGGTTCTGTCAGCATTGCCATTGTTAGTCTTGTTTCAGTAATTTATTAGTTGGTCAAAAGGATGTCACTTGGAATTAAACTTGGCAAAGAAAGCCTCAACGTGAGAGTGATTTCTAAGTATATGCAAAATACCAACTCAGCAGAAAAGCTGGCTTCAACCCACCAAAAGCTGAAAAATCAAAGATACAAATGAAATTATCCTTAATTGGGTGACCAGATCTCCTAATTGTATAGGGACACTCCCAATCTTTGGGGCTTTTTCTTATACAGGAACCTATTACACCCCACCTGGTCCTGATTTTTCACAGTTTCTGTGAAAATTACCTCAGAACATGCTTGAACTTCAAATCCTCAGCACCCCATAGTGGGTGAAGTTCCAAGTGTGTTTACTAAAGGTTTTTAGGACAGACATAAGCTTAAGAGAGTTTTATATGAATGGCAGTTCTTATATCTTAACTTTAGCTCCTAAAACTCACAAAGGAGTTTGGTACTTCATTGTTCTGAGTGTTAGAGCTATATGTAATAGGAGATATTCTTCAGCCAGAGGGCACATACTATGAACAAGCAAGGTAGAAAAAGGAGTATTATTATCCATACTTGGAATTTGGGGAAAGAAACAGAGATAGTATATTGACTTATCCAAAGTCACATAGGCTATCTGTGGCAGAGGAGGGATTCACACTTATATCGCTTCTTGGGCTCCAATCTAGTGCCTTAAGCCCAATATCCTTCTCGATATTTTGTGACGTTACTAAACTGCAAACCTGATTGCAAAGGACTCAACATTAGGAAAACTGTGGCCCTTTACTTGATGGTGACCATATACTTCAATCAAACCAGCTGAAAAGGGAGCACAATTCAGGGTCTGCTTGAAAGTCCAGTTTTCCGAGTGAATATTTTTACTAAGGTTTTATAAATTACACATATACAAGACCAAGTTTAGACATCCCTGTGAATGTAACAATATGAGTAAAGATATTGGAAGGATAATTAGACAGTCAAATCCTTTCATAGAGTTTCATAGATGTATTAATAGGTTTTGGTTTAGGTTTAACACTCAAGGATTCCCGTTTTGACTTTTTTTTTCAGGTTATCATTCACAGCTACCACACAGCAAGGTCTAAGTAAAGATTAAACTTGTGAAATTAGGGTTGATGTTGTGGAATCCTTTCTGAGCCATGCCCTGAGAGAAGTGAATGCTGAACCACATGAACGTGGCTAGGTCAGAGAGGGGTTAGGGTGTTTTAGCTGGCCCTGTGCCTGCACTGTTGAGGTCATCGAAGTCCTTTGTCAGGGCTCAAAGTTTAAGAGGAGACAAGGCATCAGGCAGAGCTTCGTGATTCCGGCAGACAGGCCGCTCGCACACTGCAGGAGACACTGTCCTTCAGCGAAGCTTTGTCTTCTGTGGCTCTCAAGAAAGCGATTGTTTCGCTGGTTGCCGTTGTTTTATAGTCGTTCTGCTTGGTTTGTTTCTGCCTCGCAAGGCAGTGCAATGTGGCTGGGAGCAGTGAGCACCCCAGAGACGGGGGACGTAATGTATAGGCTCGAGCTTACAGACTCCTGTCCTGGTACTCAGCTCCACCTGGTCACTGCGCTTGGCTCTTCCTCTTGGAACCGGGCGGAGCGGATCCGCGTTCTAGCTGGTTTCTCTGTGCCCCGCGTCCCAGAGACAGTCTTGTTCAGTAAACAACCACAAGCAAGAGACATTAACGCACATGAATGCAGAACCGCACGTCAAGGTCTGAGTGCGCAGTGAGGAGCAGGGCTGCTGAGCTATTCGCAGCAAGAAGCCTGGCTCCGGGTTACACCAGCTTTCAAATCCAGCCCTCTTTGTACACTCTGCTCCCCAACCCACGGAACTAGGTTGCTGCCCCTTTGTGTTTCTCCTGGACACACATGGGACAGGACAGCGAGAGGTCGGAGACCTTGAGCACGTGGCAAATGACTCTAGCTCACTGATAACTGGGATGGATGGGGAGGGAGAGGCCATTAGATCCAAGCACTATCCGGAATCCGACCTCCCTCAGCCTAGGGCAGAGAATGTGAAATGCGCCCCAGGCAGCCGGGTGAACTTTCCCCGTGGCAATGATTAGTGCTTCCAGAAAGCGGAGCGTCCTGCTGGTGACTGAGGGCCATTGAGTCCACCTCCCGAGCAGACTCGCCCAGCCCAGCTCGGCACAAGGCAGAAGGGGAAGCCAGTTTTCGAGTCTGCACCCGCCCCCGGCTCTGTTCGGTGGGAAAGCGGGGTCCCCTTGTGTCCTGCCAGCCGCTGGGCACTGGAAGGTTCGCCTCTGCGCTTCCTCCAGTCTGGCCAGCAGGGGGCTCCTTCGCTCTGCCTAACGCGTCAGGCTTTGGCTTGGCGGGGCTGGGGATGGGCGCGGGAAGGGAGAAAGGCCAAACGAAAGCGATTGACAATGAGCCGGGGTATTGCCTCCAGCACAGGACTTGGCTCTGCAGGGCAGGCTTCCCAGTGCGTGACGAATCCCTGCCCGGCCCGGAGGCCGACAGCCTGGTCGCGGCAGGTGCCTGCTCCTAAGGCAGAGTGCCTCCGCATGCGAGGAGCGCTGCGCGCCCCGCGGAGATGCGCGCGCAAGGAACAGAAGGGTGCGTGCGCATAGGCATAGGCGCGCCTCTGTAGCTCCAGGCAGGCACACAAAGGTGGGACACAGAGAGGGAGCGCTGAGCCATGACTTGCTCTGTGGTGCTGCTGCCAGCAGCCTTTGATTTCACCCCCAGACCATCCCAAGCGTGTCTTTCCCTCCACTAAAAGATGCAGGGGCCCCGTAGCGCTGCCTGCTCGGCCTGTTCCAGTGGAATATATGATAGGTCTTAAGCATTGCCCTTTATCCGCTCCGTGAGCTGCATCTCAATGAGCCAGTCCCTGCTCCTTCCATCACTCTGATCTGTCTCTCAGTCCTGGATCTGAAGGGTACTTGGAGGAGAGGGGGGATCACAGAGCTCGGTGGTCCCCCCAGGGGATGCCCATGGCTAATGTGCCATGCACCGTTTGCATCTCGGAAGAAACGGCCTTCTTCGCGAGAAGCACTAAATCTGTACCCCACCCCGCCCCCCAGAAGCGCTCCCCGTTTTCAGATCATTAGCTGGTATTGTGCCACACAACTTCTCTCAGCTACTCAGCGCAAGCCAAGACTTTCATATGTCGCTGTAATGAGTGTCTCTCCGCCGGTTTGTCTGAAACATCTGTGGAGATGGCGCATTTGTACAAAGCAGCTTCTTTCCCTTGCGTTTGAAACTGTAACTCTGCGAACCCGAAAAGCGGGTGATTAAAGCGCGCGCGCGCACAGAGAGGGACACCCCGGCGGGCAGAAAGTTCATTAAACAAAATGATCCGTTTGGAATGTTAAACGCTACCAAATGGGCATGGAGGCAACCCAGACATGCTGGCCACAGGGCTCTTGCACTTGGTGACTATGGAAAGTCCCTTACAAGGCAGCATTTGATTCCCTGTGCGAGCATTTCCTTTGGAATTCATTAGGCTTAAACTGGTAGGAGACTGTGGAAAGCTCGCCTGTGCGGACATAACAATAAACTTCGCCAAATCTTTCTATCAGAGCGCGCGGATTGTATGGAACGAATAATATTTGCATTTAATTAAAGTCAGAGGAAGTGCGGCCCGCCCAGGAGCAAAGCATCTTTTCACACTTAAGTTAATATATGAAGCCAGAAGAGACATCCTCCTTCCTCTATAGGCTAAATCAAGATTTCACCGAAACAAGAGACAACGTAACATTAAAACCGCTCTAACGTGGGGAAATTCTCTCCCTGGATGGGCCACTGATGTGTCAGTCTAGTCATGGCATAATTTCCCAGCGCTTTTGTGACATATAACTCGGTGCTTCTCCAAAGATCGTAGTACAAAAGATAATGTGATGTGTTTTTAGAATTGAGGGGTACAGTTGGACTCTTCCCAGCAAGTGGCCTGCTGCGTTGTGGTGACATCATTGTGCGTTGCTCACTGAATGTTGTCACTCGGTTTATGGGGGCGGTGGTATTTTTTAAAAACCTAGCATTTAATGTTTGCATTTGTGATTACAGAATTTTATGATAGCCATTTATTCAAATGTGACAGCCAGGGGCAGGCTTGTTATCCTACCACGGACCTTCATACAGAAGAGATACTCTTAAATTATCTTTAGCCTCTCAATTAATAATTAGACGGCTTTAGCATTTCCTACCCCTTTCTCCGGGCATTTTGCATGCTATTGATTGAGCGCTCTGTTGTGGAATACGTGTCTGAAGTACAGCGAACTAACCCTTGGAAAATCATACCTGACAGAGAACCAAAAATTACAGAAATGTCTCTACAGAAAGATGGAATGATCTCTTATCAAGGGGGAAATGAACGTTCTTTGGGTGCCGGGGAGGCGAGCTCTAGTGGTTCTCTACAGGCAGTTCTAAGCTGTCCATTCTAAAGTAAGAATGGATAATTGAGTGACTTCCCTGGTTTGCCAAGTGACTTTTCTGGCAGGGAGTCGAACAAAGGTTAGTTGTAATGGGGGGAGGAGGACATTCCCAGTTCCACTCGGAAAGTCAGAAGAGTTCCTTGGCACTAGGAAGAATCTCACCCAGTGTGTGTCGTCCACATTTTCTCAATATACCCAAAGAAGGCAGCACCACTGGGAATTTGCCAAGAGATCTTTCTTGCTCTATATTAAGACAACAAGGTTCAAAACAGGCACCGTGACCTTTTCTGGTTCCTTGGCCCGAAGTGAAAGGTGGGAGTAAGATTTAAGACACAGGCATGCTATATATTAATACATCTCTAGTCTAACACAATCTACCCAGATAAGTACAAAGTGCACCTACTTCTAGGGTTACCTGATTCACAAGCTATAAAAGTCTAATGGACAACAAATGTAATGAGAAAAAGTTGACTGCTTAAATATTGGGACAAAGTCTAAAATAACGTGATCGCCACACTTTTCCTTGGGATTTGCAATAGCTTTGCCTGGGACTTGGAGCATGACCTGCAGAGGGCAATAGTTGGACGCAAATGATAATAAAGGCATTTCAGGCTCGGAACTGTGGCTGTGACCCAAGAATGCTGTGTAGCTAGGCAGTAGTGCTTAATTAATGTATACTGAAACAAAAGATCGGGTAAATTGTTTGATTTGTCTTTAGGCTACATTTTCAAGGCTAATCTAATTCATAACTGTTAGGTTTATTCTAGTGAGATTAACACAAACTTCCAGAAGAGACACGCAGTTCACTTCAGAATTACCCTAACACTAATTGTTTACTGGAACATTTACTACATTCAAACATTCGGATGGTTATTTATTTTCATGTAGGTTTATTATCTGCTGATTGTATGGGAAAGGCGGAAATGAACAGGAGTCTTCCTAGTGATCTAGAGATCGACAGGAAAGACTCCATACAATGAGAATAAAATCGCTAAGTGCAGCATTTACTGCTAATAAGTCCACGGCACATGTGGCCATTGTCTAAGCTTTCCTTTCAGCACTGAGCATGTGGACAGCAATCATCTTATTTGCATTCTTTTTTATTTCCCCCTCTACATTCTTCCTCGGGGAAATGCCTCCAAAACTGTATTTCCTTTATGTTTAAAATAATTTTTAAAACTCTGATTTTTCTGGGCAGCGGGAATTTTTTATCGTTAGTAATGTATTTATTAGCGACAAGAATAGGAAAAAACGGTGGAGTGTATGTTCTCTTCACCTTACTCTGTCTATATTGAAAAAAAATAGTCGGGAAAGACTAGAGACTGCAAGCAAATTGGAGTTTTGGCAGCAAGAGTGTTTGCAGCTCTGAACACATTCACACACATCACCTCTCCCCCCTCCCTCAGAAAAATCATATTTGACTGAGATTATGTCAAATTTCAAGGATCGGAAATGTCTTGCCCAAAAGCCTTTCCCATAGGAACAAGTCAAAAGGGTTCCTGGCATTAAAACGACCTTGCGTCAGTCCTGATGAAATTAGCCTCGCTGCATTTCTAGGTCCTTGCTACGGATGTACTTTGATCGCAGTAAGAAGAAGTGATAGATTTTTTTCATCCTCCAGATGAACAGGGGTGTTCTGCTTTTCTAGATGAGAATCCCGAGACAAACGTGCTAAAGCCTTTTAAACTCACAGGCTGTTTTCTTTAAGTGCAAGCGATGGGAATTGCTACCCCGGTCAAGAAAATTTCATTTCCCCCATTCTGCTAAACGGCTCTGGTCGACATATGTTTGTTATCAGAAAGAGGTGCTATGAACACAGAGCCATTTTCTTAGCAGCTTTTTGACTGTATGTTACCATAGTCCCACACGGTATTGGTCCTTTCCCATTGGGAAGTCATGAATAAGAGACTATGAAGCTTGCACGTCAGGTCTTCCTCAATGAATCCACCATTAGCATGTTTGGGATCCACTCCTGGATGGTTAACAGCAGCTTTGGTAACTGTATGCTGTCCATACCCAATTATGCTCTGCTAAAAATGAACCAACCTTCTTGAGCTGTCAGTGTCTCCCGTTTTCCTGTTTTAACGTTTGTGTGCAGTGGCAGGCGACAGATGGTGTAGATCAGATCGATTTGATTTCATTAGGCGATTTTTCCCCTCCTCTCCTTTTCTGGAAGCCCACATCAGCTGAAAGGCGATCGCCGGGGACTCGGAAAGCACCAGCCGCCGCCGACGTGTGAAGGCAACTGGGCACGGGCAGCCAGAGGCGCGGGCTTAGTGCCCAGGGTTTGGTAGCCCAGGACTCCAGCACCAGGAGGGAAAGCAGCGCTCTGCCGCCCCGAGCCTCTTCCCCGCCACACATCAGATGACTCCCTGGTTTTACACACAGCTGGAGTTCTGCTTGAAACCTGGATTTAAAGGGTAAGCGCCTCAGTAGAGGTGGATTTGTGGCACTTACTTGGTTATGTGGAGAGGAGCGAGATCTCGGAATTTTTTTTTTAGCGGAGGCACGGATTTTTTTCACCGGAGAACCCTTTCCTTTCCCCCTCCCCGCTGCCTGCGGACCCCCTAATTCACAATAATATTCCTCCCGGAGAGACATCGCGTCTCCCTATTGATCGATATCCTCAACCCTCCCCCCCCCCAATTTTGCTCTCAATGGCAAAAGCGGGCAGCTCTCTCGCTCGATCCCCCATTGCTTAATTGTTAAATCCCCCCCATTCCGCCCCCGACACCCAGGTAATCTCAATGAAGCGATGCCTTCCTGGTATATTTCAAGGGGCATCTGCGGGGGTGTGTGTGTGGCGGGGAGGGGGCTCCGACACCTCCCGCTATGACGGCGGGGAAGCAGGGAGGTAGATTCGAATGAACATGGCTTTTTCACGAATCCAGAACAAAGGTACTTAATAGCGAGGCGAGCTTCGCTAAGGGCATCCGCGGAGCGCAGAGGCAAAGGTGTAAGTGGAGCCGCAAAACGCCCGCTATGGCAGGGGATTTTTATTCCTGGTGTGTTGAGCAGAGCTGTGTGTGTCTGTGTGTGTGTGTGTGTGTGTGTGTGTGTGTGTGTGTGCGCGCGCGGGGGGGAGGGGGCATGGGTGGGGTGGGGAGAGATCCGACAGTTTAAGGAGGTTTGAATTGAATATGCACCCAGAGGCAGTGGTCTCGTAGGAAATGGTGCTCTCGTAAGTCAGCCTGCCCCTGCGAAGGAGCTGCATGCAGCCTGGCTTAGTGCTCAGAGCTTTCCCTTGCCTTGCTGGTGCTGCCGGGAGCCTCGGAGGACTGAGCTGTCCACTTGCTCCGGGTGCTGCATGCGTCCAACCATTTTGGTAGGTGCTGGATAGCGGGGGGTAGCGCAAGGCAGTGTCTGCTCGGGAGGGACAACCCGGAGAAGGGCAGGATCAAGTTTAGGAAGGCTTTTTCCTTGTGGGGATGGGTGCTAACGCAGATTCCTCAGCGAGAAAGAGGGGGCAATCTCTTAGGGGGAAGCTCTAGCCTTATTCCCACTGCGCTGGGCTTTTCTTGCGCAGGAATTCTGTGCGAGAAAAGTTTGAACGTCAGGCTACTCCTTGATGCATGTGTGGAGGCGAGGGGGGCAGCTGTGTCTTTATGTGAATTTCAAAGTGTGAGCCCAGCTTTTACTCTCTGAAATGTTTGCTTCACGAACCGGTGCGTTTTACTTTCTCAAGCGGCTTTTGTTCAAGTTGAAGGGAACCCGCTGCATCACTCATGTTAGCTCGAATGCCAGAACAACCTGTCAGGTAGCTTTAAATGTTACCGCAGGAAAAATGATGATTTGCGTATTATTTATTTTCTGCCTGCCATGTAAAATGCAAGCCGCCTGTGTTCAAGGCATAGTAGAAAGTCCACCTAAATGAGATTAGAATATAGGCAAGTGATTGGTCTTTTCATGTAGCTACCACAGTTCTGATCAATTTTATCATTCGTGCATTCATTCATTCATTCATTCAGGGAACGGTCTGTGTAACAGTACACTCCAAAAATGCTAGCCTCTTGCGTGTGTTTGTACGGAGCGTATGTCAGGAGAGCCAAGAGATCATGTTAAAGTAGGATCTGGAATAACTGGAAACGTTTAATATTAATCTCAGTTGCAATCGGCTCAACAAGCTAGTCCTCTACAGGACACAGTGGAGAGTAAGAGCCATGTATGGTGCATAATTACTCATGATTGAAGAAGTGTAGAGTATTCACACCATTTGCAGAATTTTACTGTATTGCCATGTTTCGGAGCCCTCCTCCTTTTCTACACGGGCGCTGTTCTTAATATTAAGAGCTGAGGTGAAACAAAATCGGGAACTTCCTAATTGAAATGCGAAGTATATTGTGCAATGACGTTGCAAATATCCTTTCTCTTTAGAAGGTGAACAATAAACCTTTATTAGCACAGTATCCGCAACAGGATCATGAAACAAAGCCCCCCCTCCCTGCTCCGGTAAAGAACCATGTTGATAAGAGAACGTTAGCAGAACTACTGTCTCTGGTAGACAGAATCTCAGGCACAATTTGGGAATAACTTTTTGCGATTCTTCTTTGAACATGTTTTCAGGAATGCAGAGGTGATAAGGTGTCAGTGTGGAGGTGTTCGCCACTTGCACAGTAATGCATGAAATGTGTATGTTAGACCAGCGATTGTGTTGTCACATATTAGGCTACTACAAACTAATGCCTATCCCCATTCAAACTGAACCAGCGTGTCCAGTCTATGAGTGCCAGATATTCTTTTCATGTAACATGGGTAACAATAAGTTTCATGATTTCATACTGCGAAGTATAGTTCACCTGAAATGCAAGCTCATCAGAAAGGCCTGCAAGGAAGACGTGCCTAATATTAGAGAGCTCCGATGCTTTTAGCTAGTTAGTTAGTTCGTTTTTTTATTTATTTATTGGATGATACAGTGGGGGAGTGTGAGTCAGGACCTGTAAGATGAATGTCCAGATGACCAGATGAAATTCTCTCAGGCAGCGGCTGAGTTCCCCCCAAAGTCCCCTAAGCAAACAGATTTGTAATATTTGTTTGCTTAACTATGCATCTCTTTCACAGGGATCTGTTGCTGTGAGTGGCATCTAGTCCAAGCGCCAGAGAGAACGGATGGAGCACGCAGCTGGGAATAGGATGCCAGGCGAGCACAGAGGAAGAAATCAGGAGCCCCCCAGGTAAATTCAGCCTCACTTTTGTGTCTTTCTTTATTCCCCCTCATCTTGCCTACCAGACCCTGCCTGCTCCAGAAAGGCAGCAGTCCAGCAGAGGGGTGCAGGCGTGTATATTAAATGCTCGCTTTTCCCTTTTGCCTTTCCAGGACTGGAAGTACAGCCGCCATTGGATAATGGGACGGGATCACTCAGCAAATCTGTGGATTCTCCTTCTCCTCCCTCTGTAGGGGAAATATAGTTATGGATTTATTGTCCCGGTGCAGCAGTTCCAGCAGCAGCAGCAGCAGCAGCCTCATCAGATTTCTGACTCTCTTCGGTGACGGGTATTCTTGGGTGGATAATACGGATTACGTTGTTATTGCTTAAGAATACGCGTAGTCGAGGAGAGTACCCGCGGCAGGCAGGCAGGCAGCGGCCGCCCCCAGCCCAGCAGCTGGCTCCTAATCTACCATAGTTGCCAAGGTAGCCCCTTTTTGATCTTTTCCTGCACGGTGCTGTGTCTCTCTCTGTGTCTGTGATTAGGAGATCCGAGGGGTTGCTCAGGCCGCACCAGGGTGCATGGCAGGGTAGAGACTGGCGATGTCTAGTCGTGTGCATCCTAGATTAGATCTCCTCCCCGCGCCCCCCGCCCCACGGCGTCTCTTTCCCAAAATCGCGTGTGAGGGGCGGCAGAGCCAAGCCAGATCTGTCCAGGGCAGTGCCGAGCCGGGGAGGGGGGATTCTGACCTTTGTCCTGATGTGTCCTCCCCCCCCTTGATGCTGGGAAAGACTGAGCGGCCTTGCCCTAGCAGAGCGCCGGGCGGTGGCGCGGGGAGAGGCAGAGCGGAGAGAAAACCTGCCGCGATGCAGCCCCGGGGGAGAAGGGGGCCCCGGGAGATCTGCTTTGTTATCTGTTGCGCGCGCCGCGTAGTTGCCAAGGGGTCTGGTGGGAGCTGCCGCGCGGCTCGCACGCGGCTGTCGGGCCGGTGCAGAGGGCGGGGGGCAGGTCGGTTCGACCCGCTCAGATGGGCCCGATCCCGCGTGTCGTGCGCAGGCAGGCAGGCTTCCCGCAGGCGTCCCTTCCCCGGGGATGGGCCCGCGTTCAGTGGCAGGCGTGGGTGCGCAGCGGGGGCAGGGGTGTGTCAGCCCTGTGAACCCTCTGGCCCTGGTTCCCCCGGAGGAAGAGAGCGGGGCCCGGCGTAGGGACGGGCACAGAGCAGTTGTTTGCCCAAGATCGGTTATGCCTAGGTCCCTGGATTCCCAGGATGGGACGGGCACTAGCCACGTGCTAAGCAGGCGGCCGAGGCACTATCCGGCCTGTGCACATTCAGCTCCCGGGGCAGCCAGAGCCCGGGACAAGCCCGCAGCCCGCCCGCACTGCCAGGGAAGCCTCAGCAACTTTTAGTCTCCGCCTGATCCTGGCAGTCGGGGTCGGGGGGGGGGGTCACTGTATCGTGGGACTGGCCCCTAGTATAAGAGAACCCCCACAATAGAGCTGCTCCGCTCCCAGCTTCCCTCATTGCTGCACTCCATGGGTGCGGTGCCCGGCACAGCGCTGCGAGGACTGGGACCGCACAGCCCGCATTCCGCCGGGGCGTTTCTCGCCCCAGCCCCCCTCTGCAGATTCAGGGAAGCGCAGCTCAGTAGCTGGGCAAAGAAGCAACCCGCCCCCATCCCTTGCCTACATGGGGACGGATTTAGCAGGAAGCGACGTGCGGTGACGGCCACCATTAATTCCCCCCCCCCCCCGACTGTCCAAGAGCCCCATTTCTTTCGTTTGCACACACGCAAAGGAGAGATGGTCGGGGAGGGGTTGTCGAGTTAAATCTTCCCGATCCGAGAGAATGTTCTGATTTCTGCTCCTTCCTTCATGGCAGCTCTTCCCTTAATTGAGCAAACGTATCGCCTAACCCGCACCTACGTGCCAAGTTTTACTCAGAACTCTTCCCTGATCCGCGCAGGGCGAACTTTTCTAGCAAATCCGCCCCCGAATCAAACCCTAGCCCGATGGCCCCTTTTAGCATTGCAGCCGGCTGGTATTCCCCAGGTGGGCCCGCTTGCTGGTCCACCGCCCACCGCCCACCGCCAGAAGAGCCCTTGGGGGGCGTGTAGCGCTAAGATACCACGCAGACGCAAGAGGCAAAACTTTGCCTTCCCGGCGCTTTTGGGGTGGGGTGGGTGGGGTTGGCTTTCCCGTTCTGAATGGTTGTTAAGCTCAAATGGCGATAGTGACACAATCTTAGTAGCTTTTGTCCCGCTTCGCTGATCCCAGCTTTCTGTCGGGCCTGGCACTGTTCTTGCCAGGGTCTCTCTAGCCCCCTGGGCAGGCTCCGAGTCCTTTCTCAGCGCATTCTCCGGCTGTCTTTGCGGGATGTCGCTCACGCTCGGGGCAGTCCATCCGAGGCAGGTCCCTTTTGGAAGGAGCTTTTTATGGCGACAGCAGGGTAGGCTCTGCAGAACTTTGCTGTGGCTTATACTGTATATAACAGGAAAGACAGGGGCTCCGTCCATCTGGCTCCTTCTGCTATCTGTGTTGAGGAAAATCCGTTTATTCATCCTATGGCCAGGCTAAAACGTTCAGGAAGGGCTCATAGAGGGTATTCTTAGAGGAATCCCAGAAAATTCCTGGGCGGAATTGTACAGGAAACCACAGCAAAGCCAGTTTTACTGAACCACCCAGCGTTCTGGACCTTGTAGTTGGGACTGAGCTAGAATGACTCAACATCTCCAGCCTTCCTCCACGCTCACACGGAAGTTCCCCACAGGGTGCAGCACTAGCATAGCGCGGACTCTTTTCCAGTTTAATGGTTTTTTTTTTTAAAGATATGAAACAGCCAACATCGAATAGAAAGAAAAGGAGGAACTCAAAATCTTAAATCACAATGCGTTCATGTATGTTGTGGAGTAACTGTTTTTCTGCAGACAATAGCCTCTGCGCATAGGCTGCCATTCCGCACTGCTCAAGTTCTGCGGCCGCGGAGTATCCCCGTAATAGGTGCTGTTCCGCTGGAGACAGGGGCTGGCGCTGAGCTGGAATGTTCTGTAGCGTGTTCCCGTGTAGCAAGGCGCTGTCTTTACTGCAGCCGGGTGTGCCAAGGGTGACTATTGCTACGAGGCGCTTTCTTTGCTACTAGCGCCCCTACTAAATCGTGAAGTTCGCGCCTCCCAATACCATTTGTGCTTGAGGTGACAGCAAAATAAGTCGCGTCGCTATTGCTGCTGAACCTACATTTTCCTCCTTTATTCACTCAAAAATTCCAGCCTGCCACTCGGCCCCTGAGTTTGTGGTTTCTGGCTTGTGGCCCTGGAGTTCTCCAGAGTGTCTCGCAGCCACAGAGCTGGGGTTGACGGTTTGATCTGGGTGTAACATCAAATGTGGGCCAAGCGATCCCAGTCTGGCTACGCAGAAGGGGGCAGCGGGTCTTTACCGCAGGAAGGGGCTGCAGTACGAGATATTGTGCGCCCCTGGAATGCTAGTGGCAGAGAGGCTGATGCTAGGTAACAAAGCTGGGACGTAGCTTGGACAAAACAGGTGCACTCGGTTCACTTGTTCCAGCCGCCATAACTGATCAGCACAGCTAGAGTTATGGGTGGAAGTTGGGTTAGCCTTTAAAACGCAGTGCTCAGAGGGACAATTAAAGACACGGTCTTCATGCCCATCGCCTTCCAACGCGCACTCTTCGCCCCACCCCACATACTGTAGCCACAGAGACGATAGACACACGCAGGCGCACTCATCCGCAGGGTTTTCTTTTCATTTTTAAAAAGGGGACTGTGGAGAGCCGGGCATAACCCACCCTCACTTTTTTCCTTCCCTCTTCAAACGCAGCGATAATCCCGCTATTTTGATGCTAGCCATGTGTAAACGTGAGCTCAGGTTTCATCCCGAAGTGAATTAGATTAGAAGCCATTTTAAGGCAAAGTGTGCTGAGGAAATATGATTTTTTTTAGGCCGGAATCTTCCATATACTCAGTTATTACTCTGATTATTTTAAACATTGATAATCAAGATTTTAGAGGTAATGAATTTGTGCCTGCAAGGTGGGGCTGGTTGAAAATTTCTCTCTCTCTCTCTTACATAGCAGTTGAAAGACTAGTTCTGTTCTGCTTAATTATTTCAAACCGCCAAAGGAATCTTACCTTTCACTAGAACGTGTAGTTCTCATTGTTAACACAGACATGTGCAGATCTGTTATTCTTTAAACATTGCTTTTGATAATAGCACTGTAATCATCTTGGTTCTCTAATACCACTTGAAAGCGTATCTTTTTACTTGGAGTTTCCTCTGTTCAGCCGCTGCAGAAATAACGTGAAATTGCACTGTAAAAAGTCACGCAGAAAGCTAAGATCAGTTGCTAAATGATAGTCAGCATTAGCCCTGTAACACACCTCTGTTCATAATTGCTGCAAGAATAGCAGTTGAAACGCCAGGTTTGTACTCTCAGCCTTCCTCTGATTTAAGATGTTAGTTGAGATTTAGTTGGATGAGTATCATGTGCAGTAAAGACTGGACTTTCATCCAGAAAGAGAAGCTTAGAAAACATCTCTTCATACTTTGTTTCTTAGAGCTACTTTCTGTTTCCTACCATTAACAATTTCTGCTGAATAATGCCTTAATGATAGGAGCTGATGCATTTTTAATGCCTGTTCTCTTTTGCCATTGTCTAAATTAACATTTTGATTATTATTGTTGATTTTTTTCCTCTAAAATCTTTAGGGGATTGCTATGTTATATGCTTGATAGCCATCAAAATATAATGTCTATTCAGAGAAATATTAGATGTGGTCACCAAATTTATTTGGAAAATGTAGTTTAAATGTTCAAAAGCATAAAGGCTTACATTTCCCAGCAGCCTTCTGAAAGAGACAACAAAGTTTCAGTAGTAACTCATAGGCTCTGACATACACATTTACATCCAAACTCAGAAAAATCAGCTAGGCTTGACTTCCAAGTAACACATCAATAAAAATAAGATGTTCACAGAATCTGGCCTTTAGAATGCACATTTGGCTTCAATAGGACTTCATGTAGGAACATAGTTGCTTGTGCACATAACTAAATCATTTAGGGCCCAAATCTTCCACTCAAGTCAATGGCAGAACACCAACTGACTTCACTGTGGGCAGAATAGGGTTCTAGTTTCAAACGTTTTTAACAAGATTTAGGGTATGTCTACACAGCAAAGTTATTTCAGAATAATGGCCATTAATCTGAAATAACTATGCGAGCATCTACGCGACCATTCTGTTATTTTGCAATAATTTCAAAATAACAGGTGTCTTATTCTGTAAACCTCATTCTATGAAGAATAATGCCTATTCCAAAATAGCTATTTTGATATAAGGCTTGTGTAGATGCTCCACTGCTGCTATTTCAAAATAGCCCCTCACCAGAGCCATTCTAAATTATTCTTCCCCGGTGCCTCCTGGGGCATTAAATCAAGCTAGCAGGTATACATTAGGGAAGCCTACCTTGGACTAATTTTGAGGCTTCCCTGCAGTATAGACTGCTATTTTGAAATAACTATTCTGGAATAGCTTGTTTCGAAATTGATGCTCAGTGTACACATAGCCTTAGAGAGTTTATTTCAATAGTTTTACATGTGACTCCTGATCACTGAAAGCCTTAATCCTATAAAACTTGCACATATAAGTAACTATATGCATATGAATATTCAATAGGTCTACTGTGAGTCTAAAGGTGTGTAATTCTTTGAAGGACCAGGGCCTTCTTTTGTATTCATCACAATCTTTAGGAATAAATCCATAAAAAGAATCAAATGTTGCCTTGACGTGAAAGTCTGATTCTGCAAAGTTCTGAGTGGTTCTTCAGAGATGTTGGATGTTCTGAGTTACCACTGATTTCAATAGGGATTGACACACCCAGCCCTTTGTAGGAATGTCTGACTGTTTAAGTCTGACTTAAACATGTTCATGTTTAAGTCTGAATTTTTAAGTCTGACTCTATTGGAACTGCAAGGGTGCAAATGAAAGCACAATATATCCCAAGAGAAGATTTGCTTTAGTAAAGAAGGATAATTCATTTCTATTTTCCATTACAGTCAAGGAAACACACTGCATAGATCTACTCACAGTAGCTAGCTCTACTCCTGGTAGTAAGTGTTTGCAGGTTCAGGCCCTAAATTAATTGTTGTGTATTTTAATTTGAATTTCATATACTCTTTCCCATAACAAATAGCTCTCAAATACATATAAATAGAATGTACGGAGGGGCAAATATATGAAAATGGATCTTGCAGCTATTAGTCTGATAGAAACTAACAAAAAAAAAAAAAAGGCTCACTCTTGCAGTCCCAACATAGGCTAAACTCCCTGGTGACCTCAGCAAGGATTGCAAGATTAGACTATGATCTGTGTTCAATAGCCTCCTCCTTCCATATGCAAATTTGTCAACAACAAGGGCCATACCATGAGACACAGAGCAATAGCCAGTTTGCATCCGGTTAGGCAGGGTTGTTGTTTTTTTCCTTTTCAGAGCAATTCTGCTTTCTGGTGCAGCCAAGAGCTTCGCTGATTTCAAAGGGCATTAGGGATTTGCATAAAATGTAGGAACGGGCACTAATTCAGATTTTATGATCAATTTATTTCTATAACAATTAATTGCACTTCTTGCCAGACTATGTGATTTCTAAAATTCACAGCATTTTCTTAAAGAAACACACATAATCTGTCATCTATCCCTGTGGTCCTTTAACTGTGCTTAATGAGGGCTAAACAAACTAGCCTTTTCCTTTTAATTTCCATCTGACATTATTGAATAGCCGTGGAGTTGGAATTTCATGTATTTTTAAGCATTTATTTACAAGTATACAATGGGCTTTTGTATCACTTTTAAAAAATGTAACTTTTTATTATGAAGCAAAAGAAAATATTTATTACAGTTAGCTAGTAAGTATACTATCTGTTAAAATTTTGTTGAGCCCATAACCATAACACCAATAAAAATCATCTCAAAATACTACAGGATTCACCTTTACCCACCAAAACATTTAAATATGGAAACATTGATTATAGAATCTCCCCTGAACCTCACATTTAATATTTATGCTTTTGAAACCAAATATTTTCAGTACTCAAATGTCTCATTGGTCTATTGTGCATTTTATCATATAACTAGCATTCATAGATATGAAATAAAACAATAATAGAGAGACCCTAGAGAAATTAGGGTAATAGGTGGAAGATAACAAAATAATTCAGATTGGGGAAATAAACAGAGCTCCTACCAACTCTGGAGAAATAGCCTGAAATACAAGTATTCAATGGGAGAGAGAATCCAGGAAAAGTGTAAAGTTGTAAGAGACCTAGAGGTGATAGTGGAGAGCAAATTAGACATTGCTTTGCAAAGTGAAATGGCATCAAAATCCACTAATGACATTTGGGGCTGCATGTGCAGAGATAGTGTGTCATAGAACAGAGAGGAAAATCATGTAGCAGCTGTGTGTCTGATCTTACTTGGATTATTGCATTCAGTCTGGGGATTACATTTCCAGAAAGATAGTGACCAGTTGTCAGCAGATGAACAGAAGAAATCATCTAAGGGGTGCAAGGATTTATTGAGAAAAAAGTAAGACAGTCACAGATATACATAGAAGCAATACATAGCCAGGATTTCAACTCTAGAAGGGAAAAAGAATTTTTAGGGTGGTGCGTGAGGGTATGTCTCGGGTACATCAAATGAAACTAAGAAAGGTAAAATTCCAGCTAGATATCAAGAAAAACTTCCTCTAAGTGGTCCCAATACTACTCCTAATTTAGCCAATGGGAGACTATAGAAAGCTATGAAATAGCCTCCAAGGGGAAGCTCCTTGACTTGGGAAATTTAAAAGTAGATTGGCCAAACTACTAGTAAAGGTACTGCAGGGAACAATCATCCTACATTGTCAGGGAGATTGAATTTTGGAGGTCTTTCCCATCTCCAAGATCTGTGATATGAAATTGAAATGACTCATATTTCTCTGATATTTGTGCCATTAGAAAGAAGTAGGGCCATTACTGGCTTTTTACAGTTTCCAAGAAACTTTTTCAAAGCAAATATATTTCAGATGCTCTGTAGAAACTCATGTCCACCTTAATCTTCTATCTATTTCAAGGTCAATTGTCACAATAATATAGTTCTGTATTAGTTTATTTTAATTCATATGTAATGTGTACCCCCTCTTAAATTACTAAACATTAGGTATGAAAAGAAAATATTGGAATACTCAAGATGAATTTCATTTATTGTTAATAATGCTGTTTCATAATCTTTGTTTTTAACATTAACAGTTCTCTTGCTAAAATAGGAAAATGCCACATTAATCTCTGGACTTCAAACCAGTCTTTTAAATAACTGAAAATCAATGGCAAAATGATCATTGTGGGACTGGTCTTTTTTAATGAGAGATACAGTAATATCCTGAATTAGAACTGAACATTATTTAATTGTACAGTCTGTAACCAAAAAGAAGCATCTTGCTGCATCTTATACGAACATTTACATAGAAAATGTAGTTGTCATATGACTCATATCACATTATCAAATGGCAATGTATTTGTAAGGAGTCAAATTATCTTACCAAAAAGTTACTAGTTGATGGAAAATTCGTATTTTAAAAGTGCATCACTGTCATTATTCATCACATGATTTTTTAAAAAAGAAAAATGGCAACAGATAAGAACCACAGGACTAGATTCATTAATACCTTATACACTTTGAAAACAAACTTTTAATAGTTGTACTTTAAAAGGTAATTCTGATGGTTATTCTAAGCACATGACCTCTTCAACCATGATGTAGAACCACCTTTCCCTAAAATGTGTAATTATACAGTTCAGCAGCTTCCATTTTATTGAGGTAACAGTTTTCTCTCTCTGCTATAGTAGTTAATGGTGACCTGAAATTGAAAAATTATGCTTCTGCATTTTCCACCTCTTGTGATGTATATAAAAGACTTGCATGTTTTTTTTAATCAATTTGCATTTCACTTTAGAAATATCAGGAGCATTACATTTTCTGTTTTTCCTAGAGGACTCGGTTGAATACTAAGGAAATGTAGTGGAAGCTTTGTCAGACATCAATTGAAGAAACAGAGATTTTTTGAATCTTTAAAAACAAGAGCTTTTTGTTCTGCTTATGTCAAAATCTGAGTTAAATAGGGATTAATAAAACAAATGAAAAACAAAGGGTTTTTACACAGGCTGACTACAAATCCTTTCTCCTCTCAACTGCTCGTGTTTCAGTGTCTTGTCTCTTGCAATGTCATAATCCCATTATGTCTCTTAAGATGTTGTAAAACCCTAGGTTTTCAGTTATTCACAGAGTTCCTCTATAAAACCTGGCTATACAAACTCTGATATTTCTAAGGCTGACCAAAGTTAAAAAAAAAAACCTCAAAAAACCACGCAGGTCTCCTTTATGCATTATAAAGACTGTGGGCAAAGGGGACAAGCAAAACTTTATTTTTTACAGATCTCCTTGGAAGTAGGAATTTAATTTTTATGTCTAGCTGAACATTTAGCCACTCATGCTGCTCACTTTACTCATGCTGAAGCAAAATGCCGGACAATGTAGCACTTTAAAGACTAACAAGATGGTTTATTAGATGATGAGCTTTCGTGGGCCAGACCCACTTCTCTGGCCCACGAAAGCTCATCATCTAATAAACCATCTTGTTAGTCTTTAAAGTGCTACATTGTCCTGCATTTTGCTTCAGCTACCCCAGACTAACACGGCTACATTTCTATCTCTTTACTCATGCTAATAGTCTTCTTGATTCAATGGACATTTAACAGAAATAGAAAAAAATTGATCTGGAATACTCAGGGAGGCAACCCCCTTTCCCTCCCCTCCCAACCCAAAAAACATAAAAGCATTTAGTTTGATTTTTTTGACCTTAACTATTATCACATTTAATTAGATTTAGAATATTTCACATATATATTGCAAAACACATATTGGCTTAGCATACTAGCTCTGCTTTTTTCCTATTAAAACTTCTCTTTTTGAGATTAATTCCAGAGTTAGCGATTAGGTCAGAATTTTGTTTCATTGAAGTCAACAGCTCATGCTGACAAGGCTTGGCCTTCTTAACGATGGGCTGTTTGCTGCTCAGAAGCGCAAGGAATGGCTTTCTAAAATATCGATAGAAGGTTTTGTATTACACGGTTCAGAATCAAACTTGTAGCTGACCAAATAGAACTTAACTTGCAAGTATCAATGTACTACAGCAACAGTAGGGAGGAGGCAAAAGGTTAGAACCAGATTCCATCCTTTCGGAATTTTTATTGTTAAATAAGTGTCCAGACCATCCATTAGTTTAAATCGGTACAGTTCTCCTGAAGTCAAAGGAGCTAAGCCATTTATGCCAGGCTAGAATCCGGCTAAAGATTTTTAAAAACATAGCAAAATTAGAGGGAAACCATTGGAGCATTGGATTTCTACTATTATTTCTACTAATAATCTGTTATTAAAAATATACATGCTTTTTGTGCCCATAGATCCTTGACACATAAATGTAGCGGCAATTGCTGCATGTTATTTAACAAGAAACTAGAGTGCAAAATATGCATCCCCATGCGACCTGACAGACATCCATGTGCACAAATTTCAAATACTGGCCTGAATGCCTCCTTTTAACCATAAAAGGAAACCAGGCAAGTCTTACATCCAAACAAATCATTTGTACAATATAAATCAATAATGAGACAACATGTATCTGCAGATTGAATACTGGAAATGATTGAGTTGATACATAGCTGTGTTAGGGAGACCTACCTGTACCTGCATCCATATCTTCTTTTCTTAGAACCATAGCAAATATTCACGTAATGGGGAAAAGGAACACGCTACAGAGCTTCACATGCCAAGAGAAGGAAAATCAGCTATAGTGCTCAAAAGATGGATCAATGGTGAAGAACATCAATATATGCTACCTATTAGGATACTGATATTCTGAAGGAGAAATCCAACCAAATAAATACAAGTTTGCAGCAAAACAATCTAGTACTTAAAAAGTGACCTCCAAAACCTAAACAGAAGGTGAGAAATTCATTACATTTGCCAAAAGAAAAATGTGTTCAAGAAGGGCCATAGAATAAGAGCACATAAACTCTCGGATGTTCCCCAAAATCTATTGTCTATTTCACTGGAGACTTTGATCAATAGCATTTTTTTTATTTTTGATAAATATTGCTGATGTATTGAAGTCAAATCTAGTGTTTTATTGGCTGCACAAGTCTCTGCCATTAGCATGGAAAAGACTATAATCAAGTGCAGCTTTAATATGCACCCTGGTATAGCAATGAATAGTCACTCATTTATGAAAAGTTTGTTATAAATTTGGCATTCAAAAATAATCCTAAAAACCAGTTCAACCTAAAAGGCACTTTTGTGCTGTATTCTTTTTCTTTTTTTACTTTAGTGGGACTTGTCAATATGCTCTGAAGTTTTCCCACCCAATCCAGTATGGATAATATACATCTTATGTAAATAAGATGAATCAGTATTCTCCATGTTATTTTATAAATTGGGTGGAAATTGGACAAATCTCTTTAGAATATAATCATATGTAATAAAAAAAAGTGAGAAATCAAACCTACTGTGCTTAGATAAAGGCATGGGATATGTGAGAGAATTATTGTAGTAATTTAGGGTATACAATTTGTATGAGTCCATCTTTCTTTTTACCTATTTACTTTAGCTGCTGTTTGTATCCTTATTTCTTTCCTCTAAAGTGCCTGTCCAATTCCTTTTGGAATATGTTCTTTATTGCCTTTGTTAGTTAGTTCCACACATTTGTTATCCTGTGCATAAAGGAAAGGCTTTAATGCTTTTTTGTGCTTTACTATTTTAGGGACAAAATCTGCTCTCACATCAGAGTAAATCCAAACTAGTTCCATTAGTAAAAATGGATTAATTCTTGATTTTATCCAGTGTATGTAAGAGAATAATTTGGCTTTAAATTATTAGTTTATGTTCTGCTGCTTTCAGTCCATTGCCTTCTTGGAGTTTCTTTGCACTCACCTTTCCTGTACTCCTGAAATATTCATACACTTACATTTTCTCCCATAATATTGTCTTCTGAGTAGTGTACATTGCTTCACAGTAACCTATATAGCCAGTTAATAATGTGCTTCAAAGGTACAGTCCTTCTGAGCAGGAGGTTCATGGTCATGCTAAGGAAATGTTGAAGGGCAAGTGAATGTGTTATGTATTTTTAGGACTCTAGGGTGTGTCTAAACTATGGAGTTTTTTTGAAAAAGAAGTGGCCTTTTTTCAAAAAAACTTCACTTGCATCTAGACTGCCGATGCATTCTTTTTAAATTAAAAGAATGCAGTAGTTTTTTTGATATTGGTAAACCTACTTTTACCAGGAAGAATGCCTTTTTTCGAAAGAGCTCTTTCAAAAAAAAAGGCATTCTTGAATGCAAACAGGTCTTTTTCGAAAGAGAGCATCCAGATTACCTGGGTGCTCTCTTTTGAAAAAGCAGCTCGCTTTTTTGAAACTTTTGTGGCTGTCTAGACGATCTCCTTTGAAAGAGGCTTTTTCGAAAGAGCTCTTTTGAAAAAGCCTCTTTTGAAAGAGGCTTGTAGTCTAAACATACCCCTAGGAGAAGAGGGAAGAATCTCCACATAATAGAAAATGTGTCAGCATTTGATTTGATATTTGCAATTTAGGTCAAGATTTTTATAAGATGAGGCTTGAAGTTCAGCTCCTTAATTCATATATATAGGCACCTAAAAGTAGTCTGATTTTTGAGAGTAGCACAGTGCTTGGAGGTTATAAAATATACCAAATAACACATTTAGGCACCTAAACATGATCTGAATTATAATCCTAACTTTATGATCCCATTTTTAAAAACTAGATTTTAATCTCAGACATAGAGATGTGTATTGTGGTGTATTTTGGAAAAGTCATTATAGATTTTATGTAACAAAGGCTCACTAGTATGTATTTCAGATAGGAATATGTTCTGATGCATATCTAACTTGAGAATTAAGCCCGTGTAATATGTCATATGCAAACTACATTGTCACATTAAAATAAAGGATATATTTTCAGATGAAGGGACACAATGCCAATATTGCTCATGATTCATCCTGAATTTTCCCCACTGCTTTAGTTTCTAAACTAACCTGAAGCTACAGGTCAGTGACTCAGGGACTATCATCATATTTCTGCAGTCCTGCTGTAAATGTGTGTGCAGAAGTTTTGTGTTTATTTTCCAACATGGCTTCTTTTTTTCAACATGAGTGTAGCTAAAGGAAGAAAAAGAGGTATTAAGGAAAAAGCAAAACCAATTCCTGTGATTCCCTCCACCCTTACTTTAAAAGAATATGATGAACTGACTTTCTTAAGAATGGAAGACTGACAGTGGTCTCTGGAAGAATAAGGCATAGTATAGGTTTTCACCATGCCATCTTTTCACTCAGTTCTGCCAAAAAAACAAAAACAAAAAACCAACCCCTGAAATCTTGTTTTAAAACAACTCTGCTGTGTCAATTCTGTCAAGTTCACATAAACAAAGACTGCCATGTATGATATATACAGCCAAATCATATGGTAGTGTTGTAAAAGTGAACAAACATCCATTGGGAATTAGCTTAACCTACTAAACACATTTTCCTTATTTTACACCAATTTGAATACAGCTCCAGCAATCTCTATGACTTTTTTCCTCTTTTTTTAAGGTAATTTTTTTATTTTGAAAGGCAACACACTGACACATCTGGAATTTGGTAGCCCCTGATTGTATATAGAGTAGATCCAAAACAAGAAACTTCTTCACTTTACCCGGTAAATGCACTTCCCCTTTGGTTGGCGGGAACAAGCTCAGAGTAACAGGGTATTTCAGATTTATTCAAATCCTAAGCATCTTTTTAAGACTGCCATTAAAAATGTCAACATTGTGTGATTTCAGAGAATTCTGCTTAAAAACTGAAGTCAGTCTATGGCCTAATTTTGAGGTCATGGTACCAGCTCTGCATAAACTATAGGAAAAAAAACAGAAAAAACATTGAAAATGTGACATAAAAATACCTAGTAAAATATCTAGTGTCTAGTAAAATATACATGTATGATGGGGTTTGGGGCCCTGAATCAGTAATTCACCTTGCTCACCAAAGCTCATAAACACATGCGTAATTTAGGCAAATCCTTAAGTCCAATTTACTTAAATGAGACTTATGTGCATGCTTAAAGTTTAGTGCATGTTGAAACATTTTGGTGAAGTGGGCCCTAACTAAATACATTCCCATAAGCAAGCTGATGTATAACCTTTAGAAATACAGGGCCAAATCCCCCACTGATGTAAATTGGGGCTCCTCCGCTGATAGTCTAGAGCATAGCTGTTGATATAAAATCTTTTATGTATTTTCCAAATAAATGCCATTTTTTCAAAGCTATATTGTAAAACAAAAATGTATTATATAAAGCCTGAATTGATTGCTACAATTATACATTGCAAGAAGTTTTGTTTATTCTTTCTGTCTAATCAAATGCTAAGTAAAATGTTAGGTGGTTAATTTTACTTCAAAGGCAAGACATAGCCCTTTATTTTCTGGTGTGAATTTTATGAAATCTATTTTTATTTTATTTGGCAGCTTACAAATAAATGTCTTACAATTTGTGTTTCCAAACTAAATATATTATAGAGATTTCTGACAGCATATAACTAAGGATGGTAGGTCTGTAGTGTCATAGGAGGATCATTTAAATCCTTAAAATAGCTAATTAGAACTTCTACTCAATACACAAAAGTTCAGTTAACAATAATGTAGCCAGGCTGGAACTTCAGCAAACTAATGCCAGTAAGTGTCTCTTGATACACTCAAGTGGGTGCTGTTAGATTGTTGGTGCCTGCAAACAGGTTGGGAATTGTAAACACCACATTTAATAATAAGTTTCAGAATCTTAACTTGACAGACTTGTGGTAGGATTTTTGAATCCGTTGCCCCAAGGGAAGAGGGAATTAAAACAACTTTGTTTTGCCCCACCAATATATACCATGGATCGATTTTTTTCTTGGTAAAAGCAAAATTACAGTCTCTCTACAAACTATGAAACTCACTGCTGACACCAATGGAATAACTGCCTACTTCTTCCTTCATCAAACATAAATGAACTTTACAGTTCTAGGGTGTTGCTACATACTCTGTTGTGGGGGCCAGTGTTGATAAAGTAATTAACAATAATGGGATTAGAAGAGTTAAAATCTAGTTTTGCAATAATCCTGAAATACTCCATTGTTGAGCTACCAAAGTCCAAATTTATAGTAACCTTAATAATCCATGGATCGTTGTTGTGTAAATAAAAAGGAAATGTCAGCCTTAATTCCTCCATGAAATTAAATCTTCACATCACTAAATGATAACTTAAACCCATCTTACTCCATCCAAGGCCTTTTTATGAAAATACTGAACCTAGTTGATTTTGGGAAATTCCAACTAGAGAGAGAGAAAAAGAGCAAGCTGAGGTTTTGTTTAAAATTAAAATAATACTTACCAGACTTCCATGTCTATGGGAAAGTTTAATAATGGACAATGGAGAATTCAAAAAATAGTATCGAGGAAGAAAGGAGATAGGAGACTGGTGTCCTGAAGGCAATGCAGCTATGCCGCTTGACACAAGTGAGTCTCTGGCCCTAAATGTTGAAACCAATCACAAGGGAGCCAGAGGAATCAATTTTTGGTTAGCTATAAACTAAGGGATTGGCAAATCAAGGACATGCACAACAGTGTGTCAGCATGGAATGCGTGTAGGTTCTGCTGGCCACCAGCTAACAGCAGAATGCAACAGGGCGGGAAAAGGAAATAGATTACAGGGAACAATTTTATGTATCTACATGGAAGAAAATTGTCATTAGACCTATTAAGTGTTGCTAGAGTATGAAGTATGAATTGCCCCCAAATGAGTGCTTGAATTCAAATCAAAGCATTGTCCTAGTAGCATTCTTGGTGCCAAACAGCAGAAGTGAAAAAAATGTAGTAAAAAGAAAGCATTGTGAAGAAAAAATACATGGTTATTACTCATTCAGAAAACTTTAAGCCAGACTCCAAGCTGGTGTGAATTGGCTCAGCTTTATTGACTCCAATGGAGCTAACCCAATTTACTTCAGGTGAGGATCTGTCCCTTTTTCTTTAATGAATGGACTTCTATGTACATCCCTCATCATTTGTGTTAAGTAAAGCTACCACCTTATGGTGTGTTCTGCAGCTGACTTAGCAGAGGCATTGTGTGATGAATACAGTATTCGGTATTATATCTGTTGGATTTTGGGGGCAGGAATGACTCACATCGTGGAGACAGAGAAGTAGTCGTGCACTGATATTCCTTTTTCACAACAGGCTCAATGCTTGAAGAAGCCAAAACCATTCTCACATATCATGTTCTACTACCCAAAGAAAACAGAAAAAAATAGAGACTTATTCAGAAATGAACGTGTCTGTACTCAGATTAAGATACAATCCATAGTACGGTAACAGTGACAATTTGAGCCTTCATTTGAAAGAAATGTGTACGCCGTGATAAGCCTACAACCAGTCTTGGCACTCTTTATGCTCAGATATTACCATCAGCGCATCCATTAGATCACACTCTTTTTGCTACTCGGGGAAACAGAGGAGGGGAGCAAGGGAGGAAAGTGCAGACAACACCAACCATCAAAGGGCTAGTTTCCCTCTTTCCTTCTCTATTCTTTATAACTACAAATATCAGTGCAGGTGTAATGCATGGAGGCACTAGCTTTTCTGGTGCTGCCTGAAGCCAGGTAGAGAGCCCTCTCAAGGGCAGAAGGTGCTGCAGAAGAATAGCAGTGATTTCTGTGGAACCATTTTCAGAGAAAGATATTATGCCACCTGAGTAAGGGTGGAAGACTAAGGCCCATTGAAAAGAAGGATTTGCTATGTGCCAACTTGGAAATAATACCACTACTGTAGGATAAGACGTTTTCCTGTAGGAGAGTAGGAACAAATTATAATTCTGCCTCCTTTCAAGCATTTCTTCCTTTAGTTTCTCAAATATGCATGAGAGTTCAGATCAGGGTTGCTGTTCCGAGGACACTGAGACAGATTCTGTGCTGGTATAAATTGATGCAGACTGGAGAGCTTCCAATTTATGCCAGCAGAGAATATGGCCCTCTACTTCTGGACCATCACTAGGACTGCTGCTGCTGTTGTTATAATTACTACAGATGGCCATTGCAAATTCTTTAGCTCCAGCTTATTTTGGTTTCTCACAGTCCATCTCGTGGCATAGAAATCAGCAGCCGGCCCTTGGGATTTCTTACTGGTATCACCTGTTTCCAATACTCATATAATGCTATTTTCCAGGTGTATCTCTTATCTGGGCAATATCTCAATAAAACTATAAATTGTAGCAGCAAAAGAAATAGCAGCAATGGTGTATCTGCTGATTGACAGTCTAGAAGCTGCAGTGTTTTTGCTGTGAGGCTCCACAGGGGAGTGGATTCTCCCATAGCCATTTTCCTGCCTTTGTGCCTAATTTAGCCCTTGATCAGGCACCTGCTTACTTCCCAGTACAACCTAAAGAAGCCCCAGCCTTGCTTCTCTGTGGTCTATTATGATACTGGTAAATGGCCAAAGCAATGCCTTCTTTCACCGTATCTTCATCGCCAAGCTGTCCTTAATACACCACCTGCATTAGGAGTATGGAAGGGGCAGGCATAGACCTTTTAAACCTTTACACTGTATCTAGACTATGGCTGAATTCATGACACGAAAGTTGGATTTTGCAGGGGAATTTACATAATCTGCTTGGTGCGAAAGGATTCATAAAGCTCCTTCATCCCCACCACATTGGCCTGCTGTTGTAGGGGAAGCTGAGAGGCAGATAGAGATTCCAAGTGGGTGAATAATGGCAGCACTTCTTTATAGCTACTGAAGGGACCATCTACTTTTGGAACTAATTATGTTTCTGGTTCTACAGGGCTCAGACCTTGACATGAGCTATTGTGACTCTTCTGGAAACATTTCGAAATGCTCAAGGCTGTGCACAAGAATGAGAAGAATGATTTGTTTAGTCAGTGTACATTTATTTCTTACTCTTAGAACTGGTATCATTATTGTCTTGAACCATCAAGGCCCACAAATCTAATTTGGTGCAAATCACTGTCAGCATTTGAGGAGTCTTGCCAGGTAAAAAACAAACAAAGATTTAGGCTACCTTGTTCTCCACTGGGGGCAGGAACAAAAAGGTTTCCTTTGATGGAATATACTGTGAATAGCTGCATGGCTGGCATCACAAAACCAGCTGAAAAAATGGAGTAACTGTTCAGAATTGTCAGAAAAACTGAAACTAAATTGCTAGCACATACCGGGGGATAGGAGGAGGGAGACAGTTAATCACAATGGAGCATGTTGGGTTACTGCGGTGAAAGACTTAGGACAAAAATGTCCCCTACCTGTTTTCTATCTGGGCAGGGGGAAAGGGTCTATACATGTTGTTTGCAGGATTATCCCTGCCCGACAAACCTTGACATCAAAACCCACATCTACAAAACATCTACAACCACTAAACATAAACACTGTAAGGACAGGGGTGTACATGATCATAAGCTGTATATACAGTTTCATAAGAAAGATAAAATCCTAGGACAAGATTGACATAAACACTGAATTCCCTAACATGCTGTCTTACCCATGTGCTCTGTGAACCCCATCAGCGAGGTCTCAGAAGTGCAAGCACCCTGGTGAGGTGGCAGCTGTGTCACCAGGGAACAGGAAGGTGGGCAAACAGAACTTCAATTGCATAACTTATTTTGAAATTGAAATTGGGAGCATCTACACAACACTTATTTAGAAATAGTGCACTCTTCCTCTGACTTCCCTTACTCCTCGTACAATGAGGGTTACAGGAGTCGGAGTAAGAAGTCTTCCAGCTTGACAATATTTCAACATTATTTCAAAATACCTACCTGCTGCGTAGTCGTGGACGAAGGTATTTCGAAATAACATTGCTGAGTAGACGTACCCCAGGAGAGCAGCTACAGGCCTAGAGATCCATCATACATGGGCCTGCTTCTTCCATAGATTCTTTGGCCTGTGTGTGCTTCTACATATGTCTTGGCATTTCCAAGTAGCTACTGATCCTTTTCTAGTGGGATCATTCCTGAGAACCATACATGGAGGGGAACTAGTGGGAAGCTCTCTCTCTGCAAATCAAGCCTTTCTACACTGGATTCTTTAGCTCTGTAGTCTGCTCTGGGCAGTTGATGGAGACTAGTGGTGGGACCAAGAAACATAATCGCCACTCTGCTCTCCTGGAGATTCCCAGAGACAACAATGCAGACTGGGTCTGGATGATCTTTTCCACACACTCCTGGCAGTAGGGCTGGTCCACAACATTTTGGCACCTGAGGCGGGGAGCTCAAATGACACCCCCATTCTTCCTCACTTGGGCCAAAACTTTAAAAGGTCTCAATTCTGCCATCTTCCTGTTCTACTCCTTTCATGGCACTCCACCATCTGTGTGCATCTAGAGCAGAGAGAATACCTATGCACCAGCAGCAGACACAATTTTCTACACTCTGGGTCCTAGTGGCACCCCTCTCCCCCACAGTCTGGCACCCGAGGTGGCCACCTCCGTATGCTTCATAGTAAGGGGGAGTCCTAATGAAGTCATGATGGATTCGTTAGGACAGAGTGCTGCCAGGAGTCAAAGCCAGTGTGACACTATAAGAACTCTACACAGACTGGCCTCCCATGAATTCCTGGGGATTCTCCAGGACTGGGGACTGCCTTTCTTCTATAGCCAATACAGGGGTAATCTCTCTCAGATGCTGACTCTCCTTCAAATTTTGCCACAAAACAGGCATGCTATGGCTCTACTAAAGGATGCATATGGCTGAATGTCCAAGAGAAACCATCAACATGTTTATGTCATCTCCCTACTTGAACATGTTTAGGCTAAGGAAGTTTATATACTAGATTTAGCCGAAGAGAAAGTAACCACATGAGAAGCACAGCACAGAAAGAACAAACTGGCAAGCAGGTGAAACAAGTTTTTTTTTTTTTTTAAATCTTTGAAAAGTAAAAGTAGAACAGATTAAACGTATCTTATGAATATTATTATTATGATTATAGATATATTTATCAAGACCAGGATCTGCTCTCAGGAGTGCTGCTGTAACTCAAGAGTAACAGCACTGACTTGAGTGGAGCTTCTCTGGATTAACAGTGGTATAAATGAGATTAGAATCTGCCCCAACATGCATAGAGTGGTCCAAAAGCTGAAGAAGCTGCATTTGTTTGTAGTTTGTGCTTGTTTGGATAGTATTACGTGGACAGCATCCTCTTCAATCTCTCGTAAGAAGGCTTTCAGCTAAGTGACTATAGCCATAGGAGTGATGTGGGGGCAAAATAACTATAAAAATGTAGCTCTACATCAATGGTCACCAACCAGTAGATCAGGATCTATTGGTCGATCTTGGACGGGTGATCCTGAGAGGTTTGGCTGGGAAGGTCTCAAGTGATGGCACTTCATCTGCCCCTCTCAGCATGGCTGTGCTGCTCCTGTCCTCTGCCTTGGAGGTGCTCCTCACCCCTGGGAGCCTCCTGCTTGCTGTACAGGGCCTGGGAAGAAGAGGAACGGGGTGTGAGCTGATGTCAGGGTGCCCCTCCCCCACTCTATACTCCATCTCCACAGAGCAGAGGAGGGCAAAGATGAAGAGAGTTTGCTGGCTGGTTTTGGGTGTGGTGCAGAGCCAGGGTAGGGGTGAGCCTGCCTTAGTCCCCTGTACCACTACCCAGAAGCCACCTGTGGTAAGCTAGCTGGAGCCCACATTCTGAACCCCAGCCCCAGTCCTGTACCCAAACTCCTGCCCCCAGTCTGATAAAAGTGAGCGAGGATGGGGGAGGGAGGATGGAGTGAGCAGGGGCGGGGCCTCAGAGAAGGGGTGGGAAGGAGGCCAAGCAAGGGTGTTTGGGTTTGAGGTAGATTCTGGATTGCACTCAAATTCAAAAAATGATCTCATGCTTAAAAAGGTTGAAGACCACTGCTCTACATCATACCCAATTGCATTTTCTCTTGTGCTTTAGATTAAAAATCCCTGCCTCGATTGGCAAAATCTCTATCACCAGTACTCTTGGCAAAGCCTGTGCTTTGGGCTCTAGCATCTTCCTCTAGTGCCTAGGTGAAAACACAAGGAATTGCGCCGATATTTGCCATTCTGTCTGCTCTCTCAGACATACTGAAAATATGTTATTATTGATGTAATCTCTTCTCTGTGGCTTGGCTCATGCCTCTTCCCTGGTGCTTGCTCTTCCTAATATGGGTTGGGTCCGTGGACCTTTTTTTGTGATATCTTATGCCTTCACCCAGGGTGTGGTTGAGACAAATGAACAATGCTATTCCTGCTTACAGGGTGTGTAAAATACAGTACACAAACATCACCCTGGAAAAGATTTCAGACACCCAAAAGATAACAGTATAACAAATCATGGACTTTATTCAGAGCAGAACAATATATCTGAGGAAGGGTTAAATAATAAGCACTAGAATATCAAGAAATGAACAAGTTTCCAACCTCCCATTACTCACACTTCTTCCCAGCCCCCAGCTACTTTCCTGGCACCCTCCCAGGCAGATGGCACCTTGAGGATGAATCCGAAGATGAATGGCACAGTGCTGTGGACATTGGATGACTTTAAAAAAGTGTTCTTTACCACTTGGTGGGATAGGGTCCTCTCTTGGATCCTTTGACTGGAGTTCTGTTGGGGGTATAAGATGGCTTTTGGGTCCCAGCACTGAATCAGCTCTCTGCTTCTCTGGATGTTGGTTTCTACAGGTCTGGAACTGCCTGGCGCCAGCACTAAATCTCACAGCCATTCACAGCCTCCCTTTGTGGTGAAGAATCTCTGCTTCCCACTTAGCTTCCAAACTCTAGCAGCCAAAAGTAAAACAAAACCTAGCTCTTTGGCCTCTAAGTCAGAGTCTTCCCTTGCACTGAGCAGCCCTGGCTCATCAGTGGCCCAGCTAACTGCTTGACCATATTGATCCGTGCAAAAGCCTCCCAATTGGTCTCAACCAGAGTTTGGGTCCATAGAGTAAGACACCCTGCTGGTTCAATCTTGAGTTCCAGGAGCTAGCAAACTCAAAGTGGGAGTCATGTTGAGGATAACAAAAGAAAGAGGAAAGAAAGAAAGAAAGAAAAACGTTGAGGGGTTTGATCTCAATTTTACTTCCATCAGTGTAAATTAGGAGTAACTGCAATAAGACACTGCTGCAAAACAAATGGCAGGGTTGCCTGAAGAAGGACTCCAAGATTGAGGCCAGTCTGCTTAGAGTCAGGGACCCCTAGTGCTTTACAAAATATTCTTCAGTAAATGAACATAAATATGGTGTTGGAATTTAAGCCCTGGTCTACTCTAGAGAGTTATTTTGAAATAGCTCCCTTATTTCAAAATAACAAGCAGAGCATCTACACTACCAATCCTGTTATTAGAAACCAGGGGCTGGTTATTTGAAATAATAACTCCTGCTTTTCATGAAGAATAACACTTATTTTCAAATAGTTATTTCAAAATAATGGTAATGTGGATGTTCCACTGCTGCTATTTCAAAATAACTACACCCCAGAGTCATTCAAAGTAATTACTCCCCAGTGCATCCTGGAGCTCTAAGTTGAGGTAGTACATCCACATTAAGCGAGCTTGCCTAGGACTAATTTTAAGGCTTCCTTGTAGTGTGGACACACTATTTCAAATTGTTATTTTAGGAGTTATTATTTTGAAATAATTTCCTAGTGCAGGCATACACTAAGTATGTACATCTAATATGAAATACCCTAACAATGATCTGAAGCAAAGAAGAGAATACACATTATTTACAATATTCAATATTTTGCCACAAGGTCACATAGAAACAGTCTTTCTTATTTGCTATTGTTTTTCATGGACATCTTTTGGGAGTGATGCCGCCATTTATTTCCTTTTCACATACATTGAAAATAATACTGCCCTTGTGGCCAAGCATGTCATCAAATGCCTAATCCTGTTGTCTTTACTCAAGCAAAACTCTCTTTCATTTCAGTGTAAGTTTTGTCTAAGTAAGAACTGTTCGATCTCCTCATGAAAAGGAGCTACTGCCCACTGAAAACACATTAATAATTATTTATGGTTTTAACATGCATTAGATTAGACTACAGCCCTAATTGTTTTTCATTCACAGTCAGCTTTCAGAAGTGTTGTCTATGCTTACATGTAAAAGCTGACTGAAATCACATTTATTAAACAATTCATACTTTCCAAATTTAGATATCATGTTTGACAAATGATATGAAATAGGTAAAGATTTTTCTCAAGCAGAAAAGACACTTATTTATTATGAGAAGCTAACATTTTAAGATTAAGTGCTTGTATTTCTCAAGAGGTTGAAATATACACAAGGAGATACCCACTTTGCAGCAGGCCAGTAATTTGAAGGGGCCCGTTATTTAATTATATTATCAGTATGAACTACCGATAATATAATTAAATAATATAGGGTTAGGCCATTAGTTCTCAAACTTTTTGACTCAAGCCCCATCCTGCTCAACAAAGACCTATCTGAGGATCACCAACCAACTACTCATGATGACAAAATGGGTACAGGATGGGGTGGGAGTGTGGGGTCTGACCAGGAGGTAGGGTGCAGGAATGGACAGGATGGAGGGTCTGGGTGGGAGGTACGGTGCAGGAATGGACAGGGGTGTGGGGTCTCAGCAGGAGAAGGATGGGGGGCTCTTTTCTGGCTCCATGCCTCCTGCTGCTCCCAGGCACTACCCCCAGACCAATGGAAGCAGCAGGGAAAGTCTCCAAGCAATCAGTTTCCTGTGCTGCCATTCCTCCAGCTAGGGGGAGGAAGTTTGGCAGCACACAGAGCCACTTTCTTCCTGCAGGCCGGATCTGGCCCATGAGGCTCACCTTCTCCCCGCAGTGGGAAGCCAGTGCTAGCACTTCAACCTCATGGAGGGGTGGGCATGGAGCACCAGCACAGGCTCCTTGCTGTAGAGGGGAGAGCAAGCCCCAAGCCCATGGCATGCCTGCAAGACTCATGAACCACTAGTAGTCTATGGACTGCACTTTGAGAACCACTCGGTTAGACTGTAGTAACAGCGAGAAAGACTACAACAAATACTAAAATAGAATGTATTATTTTTTTCCTTAATTAAATTTCCTTTGTTTTCACTTCATAATCCTAGACTTTCCAGTTCGTGTCAGTGGTGTCGGGGCGGGAGGAGGATTCAGGCTCTCTTTACCAGAGCAATATAGTCTCTTGACTGTAGATGAAATGGTACAGTCATATACTGCACCAAACACAAGGGCTGCGTCTAGACTGGCATGATTTTGCGGAAATACTTTTAAAGGAAAAGTTTTTCTGTTAAAAGTATTTCTGCAAAAGTGCGTGTAGATTGGCAAGTGCCTTTGCGCAAAAGCATCCATGGCCAGTCTAGATGCGGTTTTGCGCAAGAAAGCCCCGATCGCCATTTTAGCCATCGGGGCTTTTTTGCACAAAACAGTTCTTCCCTGTCTACACTGGCCCTCTTGCGCAAGTATTCTTGCGCAAGAGGGCTTTTTCCCGAGTGGGAGCATGAAAGTATTTGCACAAGAAGCACTGATTTTGCACATTACAAAGTCAGTGTTCTTGTGCAAATTCAAGCGGCCAGTGTAGACAGCTGGCAAGTTTTTGCACAAAAGCAGCCGTTTTTGCACAAAATCTTGCCAGTCTAGACACACCCAAGGAGACTGTGCTAGTATGCCCCATCGAATGCAGGAGGAAGTAAGTGGGGGATCTTTGTATGAGAGCATATGTAGATATTTGGTGTTGAGGTAGACAGGATCTGGGGCCCATGCAGAGCAATAAAATCCCGTCCTTTTATGAAAACAACAATATGAAATCATGTGATTAAATATGCAATCATGTGATTAAAGACAGCATCATAAGACTATACAGAAGAGGGGCAGAGCTCAAACTCCCATAGGTTGCTTTTATTCTCATGTCTCATAATTTCTGAGCGTGATGCTCTGTGACCTGAACAACATAGTTAACATAATTTTGGGTGTGAAATTTTAATTTTATTGTCTCAGAGGGCCAGTTTGTGATGGCCCTGAGTACATGTGCTAACAGGAGAGTAGAAGAAATGCACAGGGAAATCTACTATAGAGGCTTTTACCTGCCTTTCTCAAGGCCATTCTCCCCATGGAATCTACACAAAAAAGCCAAGGTCATACCCACAATTTCCCATTCACACTGGTGGCCAGCCACAGGAGAAAGTACCAACTGTGCTCTGAAGGCAGCACCTGTGGTTCCAGATTGACATGTGGGTGGTGTAGGATAGGTGTAATTTATTTGTTGAGCCAAGGAATTCATATTTGTCTCCATCTTGATTTTTTTTTAATAACCCACTTCCCCTTCTCCATTTAGCAACAGGCTCACAAGCAGGATTCAGGCAACATAATCATTTAAGCATTTTTCCAAATTACAAGGAAACAGAATAGGGAAAACAAGGCCACTGCAACAAGGTCTATTTTTTTTGGATTAAAATGGATTTCTGTACATTGTAAATGCAACTCCCTAATGTTTTGGTAATGATTTATGAAACTCTCTGACTGACAGCTTCAAGCAAAGTATTTCGTGCAGTAACATTAATCAATAAGAAACAAATCTTAATTGCATATCAGATTTGAATACTGAAACACTGCAATATTTTTAAGACATAACTAGTGCCTCCTTAAATAAAATACCAAGAAATACTTACAATAATAATGTCCCAAAATATCCTGTAGACCGCTGAATAAGATCTAGGTACCTCAGGTCTGATTCTGATCTCATTTGTACCAGTTTCACAATAGTGTAATTCTACTTACATAAGTGCCATTACTCCTCATTTCCCCTGGTGTAAGTGAGAGGTGAATCTGGCCCTTCAACTCTAACCAGAATAGTGATCATTGGAGGTTATGGATCAGGCACCGAATAGAGGAAATGAAGCTACTTAAAATTCTGATGCTTCTCACAGGGAAAAAAAATGATTTCAGTGTCATTCAACATTCCAGTCCTATGTAGAAACAATTATAAAACACAAAGTGTTATAAATTCCATCTGTATTTTGCAGTCCTTGATATTAATCTCGAAATAAACTTTAGATTTATTAGCACCATGCTGCTTCCCAAACAAAGGAGTTGGATAACAAAGAGCATAATCTTCTATGGTTTAAACAACACTTAAAAACCTGTCAGCATCCTTGTAATTTCCTGTTTCTGAATGTTGTTCTCCAAACATTATTGTGCTTGGGACTGGGCTTCCTGCATTAAATCTGCGATATAAAATACTACATCGTATTAAAGATGTGATATAATGGGAATGGCTGGAGTGAATCTTTTTGTGGGAGTTCTCAGCGCAGCTGCAGATCTCTGCCTTTTCTTCCTTGCAATTTAAAAGCAGAAAACCAAGACCTTATGGCATCACAAAATGTAAAGAAAGATGCAACCAAATAATTAGAGAAGCTAATCTATTTTGGTGCCAATAAAGTGTGCTTATATATGTGACTAGACAGAGCAATAGATCCATGCGATAAATACAGAGCAAGACAAAGAATATTCATAAAATAATGTCATTAATTTTGCAGATGTCTTCAAAGATTTCTCCAGTTTATAGAGCGAGCTGAATCATTCATTAATATATAACTTGAGTAATACATTTTGAGGCCTGATCCAAAGTACATTAAAGCAATGGAAAGACTTCCACTGATTTTCAGAGGGTTTTGGATTAGGTGCCTAAAGCATCTTGTGATATTTTTATTTGAAAAATCACTATTTTTTGTTATTCAACCAGCTTCAGGTAAATTACAAAGTGGTGAAATAAATTACACCATCACCCGCCTTCTTTGTGAGGGGGAGAGAGAGCCAGAGCAAGATGCAACATTAGGGAAATGGATAGCGGACTTGAGGAAAAAAAATGAGGTAGAGGATGGGTGGGGAGAGAGAGAACACAGATGAAGAGGACAGGAAATAACAAAGAGCAAATAGAAGCAGTAGAAAAAAGGGGAGATAAATGAAAGTGTGAAATGGGAAACAAGAAAGAGAAGACATCGGAGATATTGAAAAGAGCAAAGGAAAAGCAAGTATACACAAACAGAATATTGAGATTAATAAACTGTATTTTTATTTAATTATTGGCTCCAAAGGCCTGCCTGGACTTTAGGGATAAGTAGCAGGGAAGTGACTTTGAAAATTTTTATAAAGAACTATTTACAGTCCTCCTCCCTACTCCACTTTTAATTTAGGTATGGAAGAAGGGTTTGCAAAATTTCTTTATCTATGGTAGAAACCCCTCTCAGGCTGATGCTAGAAGGCACTGAGGTTTTGCATGATCATATCTGTTTATGTATATTCACCCAAACTTAAGACCTGTTAGTTACATGAGCAAGCCATATTTCCTGGTTAATTTTCATCATGTGTATCATTTACAAAACCATCACAGAAGATGAAGCAAAAGTATTATCTGAAAACTTTCCGGATTGTCCTGTCGGTTTTAATAAATGGATGTTCATCAGTATAACCCCAATTAGTCATACTGAACTATCTGAGACCTATGGTCATAAAGGTTATGTGATTTAGAGGAATGAGCTTTTAAAAGTACAATATGTGTCCAGTGCTTTAATACAACTGCCAGTGGGATATGGCTGACTAAAATCAATACATCTCAACAAAAGCCTGCAGTTTCTGGATTTTTTTTTTCAGTGTTTATAGAATATTCTTGCTTTCACTGTGTCACCTTAGAACAGCAGTTATAAATGATGGAAACTAATGTTTTTATACCACACCTTGCCACCTTATAAAAGATGAAGATTAAACAAAACTCAATACAGAATAAGCTAATAATGTGTGCTTGTGAAAAAGCAACCCAAAGAGCTTTGCCATAAAACCAGAAAGTGCAAGGAGAGCTCAATCAATAAAAATAAGCCTGAGTTAAAAAGACAAGATTTAAGATCAGATTTGAATGAATTTATTGACTCAGCATTTCCTAACCTGGTGGGAGTGAATTCCAGATTTGGGGTGAAAAAGAACTAAAAGCATGTGTTCCATCAATCTTTAACTTGTCTTTTGAAATAAGCAAGATGCTGTCTTCTGATAATCACAACCATCAACTAAGCTCCCACAAAGACAGTCATTCTGATAAACACACCGATCCCAATTTGTGCATCACTTTCCAAGTCATCAAAGCAATTTTAAAATCAATTTTATGTTTAACAGGTAATTCTCTAAGGACTGGAATAACATACTGAAGTCCACTGTGTGTGAGTTAACATTTTAGAAGCCGCTTTTTGCACAAGCTTGAGCCTATAAATAATTTTCTGGGAAGGCCATAAAACAAGACATTGCAATAATGAAAGGTGGGGGTGTTGAAAAAAGCAGCAGCAGCAGCAGCAGCAAAAAGCATGAGCTGCAGTATGAGGCTGTGAAATCAGTATCTGAATTTGGACAATAATCTGTAGAGTATACAAGGAAGGGATATCTATAGATGTTCAAAACACAGCAGAATCCAAGGTATTGCTTGCATTGTTAGCATATGTTGAGGCCAAAGGAAAATTCAGTTAAATAATAATATTTTAATAACAAATAACAAGTGCGACAACATGTCTTCAACCAACAATAGAGGCACAGCAGTAGCATTTATATGTTAGCAATATATTATGGTGACCAGTCCTCGGAGTTTGCCCTGAGCAAGGATTGAGCCATTAGTTTTTAAAAGGGTTTGCGCTATTCTTAAATAACCTTCATTAGTTAGCATGGCACCGCTGAGTCTGCTTCCGCCTGAGCAGTAGGAACAGAGAAATAAAGTAGAGTGTCATCTACAACAGTGATAGTTTAACACAAATTGATTGAAAGCAGAAATAACAGGAAGCTAAGGCAGCTATGATGAGAAATGAGGGAGTTGGACAGACGGAGATGGAAACAAAGAGAAGAACAAATGTCAGTTGGAGGAGGACAAAGGAATATTTCTCTTTTCCATTTTAATCTGAGGAGGATAATGTTTCACATTTTAAAAAAATGGAAGGCTCCTGAATAATAACAATACATCTGTGTGTCGTGTTCATGTGTCATCATAAGCCCTTTGATAATTCTTGCTTTATGGCTTGTTCTGGATCACATGAACATTTTCTACTCACACACTGACACACAAATCTCTCACACATTCATAGCATTTTATTTTACAATTACCTTGTATGTGTAGAATAACAGCAGTGTACTTCATGCTATATTTAACTGAAGGGCCTTTTCAGTGTTCCCATCGTAGCCACCTATTTTAAGGAGTTTTAATCTGAGCTACAAAACATTTACTTCAGGCTACAATTCTGCATACAAGGACCCAGACTAAGGCTAATTATTTTTTATCTAACAGGGCAAAAATAGTTTGACTTTTAAAAATTATTTCTGTATACAGGCTTTTTAGCAATATTTTAGCAGTTTGGCGTACTTTTATATATTCTATGTGCATAATAAAATTAATAGCTCTTTAAAGATTGATTACTGAGTCACAGGTAGATGGACAGATAGTAGATATTGTTAATCTTCCATGATAGAATTAAAAATAAATAAAGATCTAAAATTATAAGAAATATTTGCTGGTCTCCTGTGTCTGCTGTACTATTGTGTGTTTTAATTTCGTACTGAACGTTAGGATTCACTGAAAAGTGCCGTGGTCCTGATTTTCTTCTCACTTATACTGGTGTAAATCTGCAATAACTCCACTGAGGTCAAGGAACTAGAGCAGAATTAGGTCATTTACTTCCAAAGCACAGAAGTTTCCAAAAGACACAGTGCTAGGGTTTTGGAGCACTACACAGATCAGATTTAATGTGACGACCCACCAGCTTAGAGTCTGAGTAAGCTGCACAGACACAGAAACTACATTCTGCTTTTTAACTGAAGATCTGGGACTATCAACCCTCTCAGTATATATTGTGATTGGATCATCCAAAGCCAAGGCTTAGGCATGTGCAACCTATACAGCTGCTAAGGGCTGCAGGGTTTCAGAAGCCTCATGCCACACACAGAGACCATACTCGTTCCCAGTTTGTGGTCCCATTAGACTCTGACAACAATAAGCTGCAGCAGTGATTACATTCCTTTGCTTTTCTAGTGCCTTTCTCTACTCCCAGCTTGTTAACTTTTATTTTGATTCCATTTCCTTGCTTGATGCCTGGTTTGCACACTCCAGCAGCCTTTATATATTGCACAAGACAGGCATGAACACAAAGGCGGCTAGATCTTGCAAGCATAAGAAGAGCCAGTACATCTGCCCCATGAAACAGAACAAGTCACCTGCACCCCAAAGAGCCTTTGTTTTGCCCTAGTGGGGGCCAATGATGACTACTATACTGCCCAAGTCAATTAATTCAGTTCACATCAGACAGTCAAGTATAACCCACACAGCTAGTGGGTGGGGTTCACTGTTCCATGTAGTGGTACTGAGACCACTTACACAGAGAGCAAGAGAATGAGTTTCCTCTACAGCCTTAGCTGAGAGACAGCTGGCTTTTTAGCTCTAGCTATAGAGACTCATGTACTAAGCTCCAGAGACCCCATGTTCAGCTACGTCTGTCAGCATTACACAAGCAGTTCCTGAGAAGGGAGCTAGATGTGACCTTGCTTGTTTTATTTCTTATGGGACTATACAAAATTTAGGTTCACCTTGTTGAAAGCTTCATTCAAGGAATATCTGAAATAGGAGGTCATCAGGCAGAGAACCAATGACAGCTAGTTGTCATAGCTCTGAGGTCAATGGCAGAGAATCGCTCCTTCTTCCAGAACGCCACAGCCCTGGCTTGTTGAAACCCCCCTGCAGTGCAGACTACAGAAGTGTGAGCTGCAGGATGCACAAGCCTGTTGGGCTGTAACTGCTCCATGTAACTGTCCCATGTTAGTGTGAACTAAAACTAGGTTTGCATGATTGCAGTTCAATTTGAAATGGGAGTATGTTAATGGTCCCTTTTAGTTCATGCTAGCAGGGTTTACATGGGGCTATTACACACAACCCATTAGTTCACTCTGCAATTTACACCTGCATAGTCCGCATGTCTTCACTGCAGGGCTGTGTGGACAAGCCAAGGCTGCTTTCATAAAAGTCAACTTTTCCGTGATATTTTATTTAGGCAGAAAATTGATTCTTTGCTGAGAGAAGGTTGCCCAACAGGCTCTAACTGATTTTGTAAGCTATCCTGACTACTTTAGCACCAATGGTCTTTACCCTCAGCCTGCTTCCTTAAGCTGGCCCAGAACCAAATATTTCTCCTGTTGAGTAAATCCATCCCTCAGTAGGGTTGTTACCTCTGAAGTACAAAAGACCAGGACATCTAACTCCCTGCACCCGAAGCACACCACTATTGGATGAGGATATCCGTGGCTCATTTTTGTAGATGCAGATACCAATTTTGTATCTAGAACCCTGCAAATTTGTGGATATCCACTTTATATCCATGGGTATCCTCATCTGCATATGTGGCTGCAGATATCCACGGGTCATTTTTACAGAATCAACTGTGGATGCAGATACCAACTTTGTATCCATGCAGGGATCTAGTCATCAACATAACATCACAGTGCCATGGAATGTGTTTGTTTGCATCCCTAGAGAGATGACTGCAGTTAAAGAAAGACACAGGCAAAAATGCAATTTTTTTTCTCATGACATTTGCTTTGATAATCTCATGTCTCTGGATTTACCTGTGGTATCCCAGATTCTTTGATAGCGGTGTACATGAATCAGTATAGGTTGAACGTCTATAGTCCTGCACTCTCTGGTTTAGCAACATCCATGGCCCAGCATGATTTTAGTTAGCCAGATGACCATTTATGGGCATAGACAAGTTTCCTGGAGTGTCATAATGTTTGTTTACAGCCACTAGTCCTGGGTCTCAGAGTTCTGTGCTGTTATTTAGCTCTAATTTACTCTTATATAGCTGCTGAGAGCCCAGTAAGTGGTAGAAGTATTGGTAATGCTGCTAGACAATATTGACCTCCCATGGTCCAGAAAATTCTCTGGATTGGCACCAGTCAGGTCCCAAGGGCACTGGACTAGTGAGGTTCAACCTGTACTAAAGGCTAGGAAATAAATTAAAGAGGTGTGGAGCTCTGTCACAAGAGCAACAGAAGTAGCAACTTCATTATTGTAATACTAACTGCATCTCACCCAGTGAGTTTTCATGTGGAGGGTACATGAGCCAGCATTTCCAATGGGATGTGTCAAAGAAATTCAGAGCTCAGTGCCAATAACAGTAGGGAAGGAGAGAGAAGGGAAGCAGGAGAAGTCAGTGAGGGAAGGGGTAAGGTAAGACGGGAAGGCTAGAGGGAGATACTGTCTAGCAGCTTATTCATTTACTTCATCCTAGCCCTTGTGATATGCTTAAGAGCAATGGGGCATAGAATGGTAGCCAGAGGAAGATCCCCTTAACAGAGACCACTGGAGCACTTACAAGCTCTTCAGGAGAGAGTGATAGATTTCTGTCTCTGAAGTGGGAAGTAAGGATCAAGATAACAATAATCACATTCTCTGAAGATGTCAAGTCTGAAGCTCTGTTGTCTCAGGAATTAGAGCCAAAAAGGCTTGACAATCTGCAAACCCTAGAAAATCCCCCAGTTCAAACCACAACAGAAGTTTCGTAAGTAAATCAGTGAATCATGGTTCGCTAACAGCCATAGAAATGTATAAACCACCCAAGTGTCTTCCCTTCTGGGTTGCCACACATAAATCCAGAGACACAAAATGATCAAAACCAATGTCATGAGAAACATCATGTTTTTACCACCTTTTTTAAATCCCCAACCAATAAATGATACGAATATTTGACCACTGGTACACTCATCATAAATGCTCTCTGAATTGCCATAGAGCAACCCAAATTAATTTCCTAAAACAGAAAACCAGATATTGCCACCAGCTCTGGTCCCATTGCATTGCTTACATCATTGGTTTCCAACCTTTTACCATTTGCATACCCCTACAAAATTTCAAATGGAGGGTTGGACCCCTTTGGAAATCTGCAGACCACAGGTGGAAAACCACTGGCTTAAACGGCACAAGAAGGTCAGAATCTGGCTTCAGCTGCTCTGCTGAGAATTCCACAGGTGTAGGTCAGGAGCTCCGCTGTCATAAAACTGGATCCTAAAACAGTCACCTTTCCAAGTCTGATTTAGGAGACAGAGGGAACATATTGGGAGAGCTATGCTCCACCATTTCTCAGCTGGTATATGATCTCTTAGGACTCATAGCCAGATGGTATAAATTAAAGCACCCTCTAAGCTGTTCAAATGTATGTTAGAGTTAGGGTCACAAACAGCTGTGGCTTGACAATCATAACTAGCTGCCTGATATCCAGCATACACTTTTCCTGTGTAGCAAGACATTCTCAGTGCAGGAACTAATAAGGCCTACAGTTTCTTTTCCGGGTCTAGCAGGAGCTGAGAGGGAGCTGGGTTGGTCATTTTGGGGAGAGACTGCAAATCAGACACAAACTGCATGGTTTGCCATTTGTCTCTTTAATTAAATGAAGACTAGGGGTTCAAATTTCTGAGTTTTATGCATATAGCTCCTATTGAGCTTTGGTTGATCTGAGGGGAGAAGTTGGTCTACAGACCTTTCCTTTTTAAAATATTCTGAAGATCTGGCTATAGACTTTGAGTCACTTCTCCATTCAGAAATTTCCAATTAACAGCAATTGCTCATGTGTTGAGGAGGGATTGAGACCCGCCTACTGGATAGTCACTGCCCACTCCAGGATATGCCTCTCACTATAGATGAAGTTGCCTCATACTCTAAGGCCTTGTCTACATTGACTACACTAGCCCCCACTGTTGATCTAAACTATGTGACTTCAGCTATGAAAATGATGTAGCTGAAGTGGACATACATACTGTGGCATTTTGTGTGTGGCAAGGCTGGTGGGGGTTGCTCTCCCATTGATGCCAGCTGCTCTTCTCATCCTAGTGGAGTACTGATGTTGACAGGAGAGCACTCAGAGATTGATTTATCGCACCTAAGTAGACACGATAAATTGACAGCGAGTGCATCCATCGCTGCAGCTTCAGTCTCCGGTGAAGTGGAGACAACCCCTAAAATAAATTGATATTCTCGGTATATTGTAGTTCTGACAGTCCACACATAAAGGAGGATGTGTATAAGCAATAGGGCTCAACAGGATGTGTACATTCACTAGTATAAACACAACTTGGTTGTACTACTGCAACACACTGGGGGTGTGTCTAGACTACAGGGTTTTGTCGACAAAAGTCCACTTTTGTCGACAAAACTATACCTGCGTCCACACTGCCTTTGAGTTATGTCGACATAAAGTAGACAAAACTCAGCAGTTTTGTCGACGTATGTAAACCTCATTCTACGAGGAATAACGCCTTTTGTTGACAGAGTTCTGTCGATAGAAGGCATTATTGCATCTACATTGTCCTTTGCGTCCACACTGTTATGTCGACAAAGTGGCTTGCTTTGTCAACAGAACTGGATGTAGTCTAGACGCTCTTTGTCGACAGAAGCTTTGTCGACAGTATCTGTCGACAAAACTTCTGTCAACAAAACCCTGTAGTCTAGACATACCCCCAGTGTGAACATACATTGGCTGATGAAAACTTATTCTTGAGTGGATAAGGGAACTCTTCTCAAGATCCTAATTTGTCATATACACCCTTGCAGAAGGCTGTCCTAAGGCGCTAAAAGTAAGGGGCGGGAGGCACAGCAGACTGTGCAGGCCTCCTGCACAAGTGGACAAAGAGTGGGTAGTCACAGGCATGAAATAGTGAAGCGTTCACAGCACCCAGACTCAGTACCCTGGCATATGCAGTTCATCTGGCACAGAGAGGAAGCCAGTGGGGAACCATTGCATGAATTGTTACTCTGAATCACAATTCCTCACCTGGTCTGTTGTAGGGGCAGCACAGCTACCTGTGACCCCTTACTCCAAGTAGCTTGTCAGATCACAGACTGGCCCAAAAAGGTTTGCTGAACAAAAGAAATAAACCCAACACAATTCCATGTAATGTGCCAGATCCTCAGCTTGTGCAATTTGACATCGCTCCATTGGCATCAGAGGCTGCCAGTTAATTGGTCCCTGCTGAGAATCTGGCCCCATACATTTAGAAAGCATCAATGTGTCTAAAAGTGGTTCCAACACAAAACTGTGTGAACTAATGTGTTGTACAATAGCAAAATGCAGTGCCATCTAAAGAAGTAAGTAATAAAGAGAAAAAATACTGAGAACAGGTTCCTTGTCTGTGGCTACTGTGGGGGGATTTTTAGAAAACAGACACACAAGAAAAAAATCTTCTTTGTCTAGGGTGTCCCTATTTCCACTTTAAAACCCTGTTCCATTCATCTCTTCCCCACATCTCTTCTCCATACACTCTCTCCTTTGCTTCAACTACTTTCCTTACACCATGGCTACGTCTATATCGGCAAGATTTTGTGCACATACTCTTGAACGCAAGAGTTTTTGTGTTAGAGTATTTGAGTAAGAGAGCGTCTACACTGGCATGTGCCTTTGTGCAAAAGATGTGCTTTTGCGCAAAAGCATCCGTGCCAGTGTAGACACTCTCTTGTTCAAGAAAGCTCCAATAGCCATTTTAGCCATCGGGCTTTCTTGCACAAGAAATTAACGTTGCCTATCTACACTGGCCTCTTGCGCAAGAACAGTTGCACAAGAGGGCTTATCCCTGAGCGGGAGCATCAGCGTATTTGTGCAAGAAGCACTGATTTTATATATTAGAATGCCAGTGTTCTCGCGCAAGTACTCGCGGCCAGTGTAGACAGGTGGGAAGATTTTGCGCAAAAGCAGTTGCTTTTGTGAAAAATCTTGACAATGTAGACACAGCCCATGGCAATGGCATGAGCAGGAACAGTTCTCAGAATGAAGCCTCCACAGGTCCTGCTCCTCTCAGCGAAGCAGCTGGAGCTGCTGCTTCTTTGAAGCCGGCTGAAGATGCTGCTGCTAAGGTGAGAGCAGGGTTGGGGAATGAAAGCAGAAGGAGTTAGTGCCAGAAGGACAAAAGAGAGAGAGATAGGAGGGGTAGGGAATAAAAGGAATAAAAGGGGAAGGATCAGATGAAACGATTCCTCTTGGATCAGGTACAAACCCAGCAATCCTTTACTGGACATAAGTATCAGAGGGGTAGCCATGTTAGTCGGAATCTGCATAAACATTGAGAAGTTCTGTGGAACCTTGTAGACTAACAGATTTATTGGAGCATAAACTTTAGTGGGCAAAGACCCACTTTCTCAGATGCAAAGTGGGTATTTGCCCATGAAAGCTTATGCTCCAATAAATCTGTTAGGGTCTGTCTACACTGCATTCCTCTTTCGAGAGAGGAATGCAAATGCAGCCGAGCGAAATTGCAAATGAAGAGTGGATTTGAATTTCCCATGCTTCGTTTGCATAATGGTGTCCAGGTGCTTGTTCAAAATATCCTATTTTGAAAGAAAAAACTCAGTCTGGATGAGGTTATTTCAAGCAAAAACGCTTCTTTCGAAATAACTCTTACTCCTTAAAAAATGAGGTTTAAGAGTTATTTCGTAAGAAGGTTTTTTTTCTTGAAATAACCCCATCTGGAATGCGTTTTTTCTTTCGAAATAGGGTATTTCAAAAAAGCTCCTGGATGCCATTATGCAAATGAAGCACGGGAAATTCATATTCGTGTTTAATTTGCAGTTTCGCTCGGCTGCATTTGCATTCCTCTCTCAAAAGAGGAATGCAGTGTAGACATACCCTTAGTCTTTAAGGTGCCACAGGACTTCTCAATGGTTACTGGACATAGTGCTCAAGGGCCTGTTCCTGCAGTCTCTCCTTTGATTCCAATAAGCCTTGGATCAAACCCCGAAATGCTGCTCCATAAGTGCTTTTGGGAGGACTTATCCCTTAGGGGTTGCATTCCTCTGGTGCTTTGTGATTTATAGCACTTCTATTATCACTCAGACAAATCCATGTTCTTGCCCTCCTCTAGGAACTTAGTCCAAATAAGAATCAATACATTTTCATTTCCTAGAAACCTATAAATACAAATCCCTTTGTCCCCTTTTTCTGATATTGGAATCTCTATATCATTCTATTTAGCTGGATTTTTTTTAAAAAAGAACAATATATCTGACTGTAAGATTATCACAAACGGTTGGATGGCATGGCTATCACATTTCACTAGGATGTTTGGTTAACATCCAACATGTATTTTCTAAACAGCTTTCCTGTGAGTAATGTTAATTAGTGATGCACGGTCTGCTTTCATTTTATTCGGTAGTACACAATAGATTTTATTTTATAGAACCTAAAACTCATAATTCAACCATCAATTTTGTTTTAAATGGGGAACTGCAGGTTCAGGCATTCTGCAAGCTCTAGTTTAAAGCCTGAAGTCTCTAACAGGACTGGAAATCACACAGTAACCTGTGGATTTTATATTTTAGAAAATTAGCACATCCTTGCATTACTTAGCAGGCAAACATTGAACAGTGCTTGATCAATAACAGGCATTGCTAGAGGTCTGATACAGTCTGCAGCAGCTAACAGTAAGTGTTGCTGTAGGCTATGGAACTAGGAATATAAAATGTTGAATGACAGTAATAATTCATGCAACTGGGGACATATAAAACCAACAGTATGTCAATAGCTATAGCATGCGCTGCAGAAAATGTGGAGGATTTAGATGCTTCAGGAGCTTGTGTTTTACTTTAAAGCATATTTTTCTCAGTGAAATATATACTTTCACTAGTCATTAAAAATATTTATTTTTCAGTTGCATGTTGCTACTTTGCCATTGAGATTCTAAAAGACGTGCAGCTCACAAATGGGCTGAGAGAGTCATGGATTCAAAAGGCAAAATATATATATATTTATTGAAGAAATCACATAAAACATTTATAAGCCAGCAATTGCAGAGGATGGGGCTGGCCAAAGCTCATTGAAAATATCTGAGCATCATGAGGCATTTCAGCATTTCATGTGATTATTCTGGTAATTAACTTGAATAGGAGCAAGAACTTGCTATATTGCAGGGGTTCTCAATGTTTTTTTTTCCTTTGTGCACCCTCCCAATATGCTATAAAAACTCCACAGTCACCTGTGCCACAACCATTGGTTTTCTGCATATAATAGCACATACAGGTCTCCATTATTGATCAGCAGGAATGGTGTCTGCTGGTGCTGCCGCTCATCCACAGGCTCTGACCCCACAGCCTCCAGTGGCCACAGTTCTCCATTATTGATCAGCAGGAGTGGTTTCTGCTGGCAAGGACAGAATGTGGAGAACCCCTGCTCTGACCTTCTCAGGGGGCTGCAGGGACATGCCAGCCACCTCCAGGAGCACAACCAACAACCAACCATAGGGATAATTACTCCAGACATGACAGGTTAGGCATTTTAGTATGCAAAGAATTAAATTTAGGCCTAAGAGAGAAATGAAAGTTATGAAATGCACAGATCAGTCAAAAACTAAAAATAACCCACTTTGCAAGCAGTAAAAGTAGTAGTAGCAGTGGCTCCATGCCCCACCCACAACAGGCCCTGACCCCACAGCCCCCCATCGGCCACAGCTCTCCATTACTGATCAATGGGAGCTGCAGGAGCAGTGTCTGCAGGAAAGGAGACAGCGCATGGAGACCCCCTGGGCTGACCCTCCCCGGGGCCGCTGGGACATACCAGCTACCTCGAGGGGTTAGCAAGCAGGGCTAAATGCTATAGGGCTCTCTGCAAAGCTCCATTGCTCAGCTTCAGTGCTATTTGGTGGAGTTCTGGCTTTCTCTCCTAGGCTGTGTCCAGACTCAGGGGTTTTTTCGGGAAAAGTAGCCTTTTTCCGAAAAAACTTCCCCTGCGTCCAGACTCAAGCCGCGTTCTTTCGAAATTAAATCGAAAGAACGCGGCTTTTCTTTCGATGGCGGTAAACCTCATTTCACGAGGAAGAACGCCTTCTTTCGAAAGTTCCTCTTTCGAAAGAAGGCGTTCTTCAATGTAAATAGGGCTTCTTCGAAAGAGAGCATCCAGACTCACTGGATGCTTTCTTTCAAAAAAGCAAGCCGCTTTTTCGAAAGTTCAACGTGCAGTCTAGACGCTCTCTTTCGAAAGAGGCTTGCAGTCTAGACATAGCCCTAGATCCCAGTGAGTCTATTGCTGGTCCTGCTGGGAAACCAACTCACGGCCCCCCAAGCGGCTCTAGATCCCTGCTTGAGAATCACAGAGACACAGAATACCCATGAGAACTGTCACTTTCTTAATACAAAAATCATTGAATTCATATTTTATTTTGTATGAAAAGAATGTTTGGTAGCAAGCGAGCACATCACACGTTTATTCCTTTGTAAAATACATTCTGCATAATTAATATTTCTCCTGTTGTCCATTATAAAAGGATAACACAACACATGAATTGTTACATCTGGCTGAAGGAAGAAAGAATGTGTCTCTTTGATGTGTTTTCCCTTCCATGCCTCCATTTTACTGCTACTTTGGGAACAAAAAAGTAACTCATGCTACTTTTCTGAATAAGGCTCCCAGAAAAATTCCTCAGATGAATGTTTAATGAGGAAAAAAATGTTCAAACGGGTCCATTCTTATGTATGCAGTTAGGTGTTCTAAAACAACTCATCAACTTGTTAGCCATTCTCAATTTCTCTGAATCTGTTGACAGTGAAATCTGACAGGACAGGCAGATGAATTACATAACATTCATGATTTTTAAAATATGAATGTGGCCCTTAAAAATACAGGTAATACTTCATTTAAAAATGTATTATACTAACCAAAAAAGGAAACACATCACAAAGAAATCCACCATACATTATTTAAATCTTCCCCTGTGAGAGTCTCAGGACTAGAATGCATACTGAATCCTCTGTTCTTCAACATGAAACTGATCCTTCCATTGCAGGGCTTAAAGTCTTGACTCCCAACCATGCACTTTGGGATTTTTTTAAGGACGCATATTCAAATAATAATTAGACTTGCTTAAATATCGTTTCTATTTTTACAGGACCATAAAGTGACTTTTATATGCATACAGTACCTACTAAACCAGATATTTCAGTTACAGCAAGACGGATGATAAAAGAACAGAAAATTAAGCCTGCTGACTCTTTGAAACATATTAAAAAAACTCTCAGGTTTGAGCAGAATGTCTTTGCTCATTTAGTCTTTCAGCTTCATTTAGGGAGAATACATTTTACAGTTTTTCCATTGTTATTCACCAAATCTACAGCTTTCACTGCTGCTGATCCTGCTTATCTTTGAATTAAAAATGTCTATAGTATTTACACCGTGCTGAAAAATTACTATTTCAATTTATTGTATTTCCATTGTTTCCTTCCTTGTAACTGGCACAGCTCGCCTGCAACTGAGAGGGCACTTTGATGCTTACTTTGATGCCATGATTTATTGTATTGCATAATGGAGCCTACTGTTTTCCTTTCTAATCAGAGATGGCATGTTGGGTGAAAAATAAAGCTTCTTATGACTTTTTTTAATGATCGCTATCTCATGTGCTTTGTATTTGTTATTGCTGGCTGGATGCTAAAAACCAGCATTCAAAAACATCTGTTTGAATTCCAAACTGTTGTTTATTTCCACTGTGGTTTTATCCCTTTGTCCTTCCTTATTCACAAATATCCACATGAATGTTTGTGGTGTGGGCTGTTCATTATATCAGGTACCAGCATCCATAAGTGAACAAGGGGAAACGTGCTTAATCAAGAGTACTCATTGTTCATTATTCACTTTGCATTAATCATTATTCTCTGGCTTAAGTCGTTTGTCATCCAATCAGGCAGCAGAAGCAAAATCACGTGAAGACGACTCACACACCACGAATAGCAAATAGTAAATAGAGGACTCAGCCTGCCACAGAGGATGGGAAGATTCAAGAGGCAGCACAGAGGTTTAGTCTTCTGTGTGATGTCTCAGGCTTATGTTTGTGCCCTGATTTCACCATGGATCTTGGGTCATTTGTGAGACTGAAGACCACATTCCCTGGATATATTCCATGGCAAGGCAAATCTCAATTCATGCCCCAATCTCAGTGATCATTGCTTGAAAACTTCATGGAAAGAGAGAAAGAGAGAGAGAGAGAGAGATCCCTTTTCATCCACAGATCTCAAAGTCCTTTCAAAAGGAGAGCATTTTAATCCCCATTTTATTGTTCAGAAAAGCAGAAGCACTCAGAGGTTAAATGATATACCCAGGGCTGACACAGCAAGCCAGTGCAGAACAAAAGACAGAACCCATGCCTCCGCCAGACTTTCAGACAAATGCTACATTCCCTAGACCATAATTGCCTCTGATTTAAGAGTTTCTGTAACTTTTCCATGGATTTTTCCATGTGTTTTTTTCTTGCTGAGGTCTCCAATGACATTATTCCCATCCAAAAATTATTCTTTCATTACTTCTCTCAGCATATTGCTATGAACAATGGAGAAAGGTAAAATATATTATTCATCTCTCCAACTCCTAAAATCAATACCCATCAAAATACAAATACAATTCAAATCATAGGGCATTTATTGAGCACAGATGCTCATAATTAGATATTATTTCTCAACAATCTCTTAAATTATTTATCCAAGAGATGGATACCAGGCACTCTATAGGCCCCAGAGTGAATATTATAAGCCTGATGTCATGATGCAGCAAAAGTGAAATGCTTTGCACTGCAACATGATTTGTAATCTTGATGAACTAATGCAACATTGATTCACATCAGCCAGTGCCAAAATTCTGTGTCATTATAACTTCTAATGAGATACGATGAAAGTCAATAATAACCTCATGAAATGGATGGGTGTCAATGAAGAATACAGATTATGCTGCAAGAAATTGGTTCAAAATGCAATATCCACCTCTGCTAGACATCACCCCACCACCATCACTAGAACTGAGTTTTACATCATGCATGGACATTCATCATGAAAGCAACTCCCTTTAGGATGGCTGTGGTCTCCATAAGCAGCTCCATTATAATTTTTTAATCCTCATTTTGTATGGTGGCTATTTCTTAGCTATCTGGACACCCCACAAATAGTTTCATCACAAAATCTCTTTCATTTACATTTGGCCTTTTAAAAATAAAATCTAGACAAGCGAACAAAAGAGATTTTGTGGTTTTGGAGACTTTTTGGTGGTATTAGAATGTAGAAAAGCTTGCCTATAAAATAAAACACTTATAACTGACAGTCTATAATGTAATGTCTTTCAGTATTTAATAAAAAGGATTTATCATAAGCAATTTTCCTTGAACATATAGTATTCAAATGTTAACTTAAAAATGCAACCATTTGCATTTGCAACAATATACCTTAGTGATGGATCATGCCAACAATCCATAGATTAAGGATCTCTGCTGACTGTATATGGATATGATACATAGACATCAATTTCTCTGATATCAGTGACCAAAGGTTCAAAAGAATAGTCTCATCCATAGTTTTAGTATAAATGTTCATTTTTTTGTAAACTATCCAATTTTTCAAATATACGTTACCTGAAATATGAAAATGTCATGATTTTATCTTCTTTATCTTTTACTTTGTCTTCATCAGCTGATAACAATTTAAAGTTTTATCCAATTCAGGACATAAAAACCCTGATATGGTCCTTTTAAGTACAGTAAAAGTGAACACCGAGGTACTGATCTATATCACTGGATAATAGGTTCCTGAAAGACCTCTGAAATTTTCAGCCTTAACATTGTAGTTCCTAGATATGTATATATATTTAATGGGCTGCATCCATTCCTCAAACACACAACTCAGTAACAATTCGGTATGGAACAGCTATAACATCAGACCCAATAGTATGTAAGAGATTGACTTAAAGCCATTAGAGAAATTCAGAGCTAAGGTTTCTCAGACAATGCCTCATCCTGTAGTCTTGATGGTGGTCAGATTCCCAGTGAAGCCAATTTGAGCTTGGCCTGAGTCAGTCCTGCAGGAATAGACTCTCTAATTTTATCATGCCCAAATGTCTGCATATTTCAGTTGCTAAGGTCTGGCTGTGATCTTACTTACTATTCTTCTGGCAGCACTAAGGTTGAACTGTATGAACTGCAGATGCAAGAAGTAGCCTTAACTCTGAATTTGATGGCATTATAAAGTACAAGTCAGAATTTTAATGGTATTTTAACCTACTTTATTAGTAAGTAAAAATAGAGGCTGTCAAATGATGGTCCACAGAATCCTACTTGGAGGTCTGAAGAACAGGGATGTCCTTAGGATTTATGGGGTCCTAAGCAGTACTATTAAACTGGTGTCCCTATTCCCAATGGCAGTTCGGGGGTATGATTTCATGGAGATGTGATTTTATAATCTTCAACAACACTCCAATGAAATATTTTAGAGCAAATTTTTAATTAAGGTCCTATAAACTAACATAGTAAATTCAGAATTTTACAGTGGTTGGCAAATGCCTGTTAAATGGCTTCATTGCCACTTGTCTGGCTCTTTCACAGGTACAATGTTCTACTAATAGGTCTGACAGGCTTTCTCACTTTTAAGTTAACTGCATCATCTAGGGAGGAAGCAGAGTCACAGAGAAGGGATAGGAAGAGGTAGGTTGGTGAACATTAAGGCCCAGTGGTGCCCCACATTTTCTGGTGTCTATGCAACTGCGTATTATGCATACAGGGAAGGAAGGCCTTGCTACACTGTGAAACATTTTTTTGAACGATGCAGTGGAGAGATTGAGTGTTGAGTGCAGAGATGCTCTAGAAGCAGATCTTTACACACTGGAGTGGTTTGTAGATGTAATGCATTTAAAAGTATCACTAGGGACTGCAGTATATAGCATGGAGAATCAAATTGGTATCTTATTTATGATTAACTATTAATTATTTATCAATTCCTATTATATTTTTACTGTTCTATAGAACAAAATGTACTAGATATTTGTTAGGCATGGGTGTAGTCAAGGTCCCTGCCCCAAAGTGTTTATAGTCTAAACTCTACTACTGTACATGATGCTAGCCCCTTGTCAACATTGCTCTGCAATTCTGACTACAGAGGATGGGCAGAGAATAGCAGTGCACACTCAGGTGCTGTGCTTTAACTTCCCTCATATGGACACTGCAGGCACAAACCAATAGATTCCTAGTTCTCATCAGTGTATTCCTGTTTGAAGAGGATTACATTAACGTAAAGTGGGATTCTCTTAGTTCACTCCCACAGGATTCATACAGAGGAGTTACACCCAGCACTTTGATGCACTTGGCTATTCATAATCCTCATAATCTGAACTGTGGGGTAGTGTAGACAGACAAGTATGCATTATCCATGAGCCAACTTTAATCCCTTCGGGTATGTCTGCACTGCATTCCTCTTTTGAGAGAGGAATGCAAATGCAGCCAAGCGAAATTGCAAATGAAGCGCAAATTTACAGATCTCGTGCTTCTTTTGCATAATGGCATCTGGGCGCTTTTTTTAAATATCCTATTTTGAAAAAAACCCACTGTCTAGATGGGGTTATTTTTTAAAAAAAACCTTCTTTAGAAAAAACCCTTAAACCTCATTTTATAAGGAGTAAGGGTTATTTTGAAAGAAGAGTTTTTTCTCAAAATAATCGCATCTAAACAGCGTTTTTTATCTCAAAATAGGGTATTTCGAAAAAGCAGCCAGCCACGATTATGCACATGAAGCGCAAGAAATTCAAATCTGTGCTTCATTTGCAATTTAGTTTGTCTGCATTTGCATACCTCGCTCGAAAGAGGAATGCAGTGTAGACATACCCTTCTACATTTTCCTCATCTCTGCTTTGCAACCAAATTTTGCTTTACTTTAGTATTATTGACCTTTTTGGATTTTAAATGTTTAAGAGGTGTATAGTTGTGTATTACTTAGTGCACAGATTACCTAAATGAACATTTTGGACCAATTTGTCAAATGGAGGGGAATTATGGGTAAAAAGCTTTGTGCGAATGTTCAACTGGTTTTGTGTGTTCAGATTACATAGATCATGGCTGCTTGTCATCCAAAACATGCTTGGTAGTTGATTTGCACACACAGTAGTGTTCACTAATGTGGGTACTACAGGACTAATTTTTTGGGAACACGCAAGTTGATCATCTCCTTTTGACAATTTGGCCCTATCTATGTGTTTAGTGTACACCACAACAGCATTCTTCCAAGCTGCTGGCCCCGCCTCAACAGATTTACTATTTACTGCAGAATTGTATAGACATTTTACAATGTGTCAGAACCTCCCTTTGAGGTAATCATGAGATTTTTTTTGTAATCATAACTAATATATCTTTTCATTCAAATACTATTAACTGCTTAAATTATAGCTGATAGAACTAAAGTGAAAATACTAGTTTATGGCTACAGGTTGGACTTAGAGGTTAAAAGTGGGTATTTATTTCTGTTTAACATAATGTTTGCGCATCAAGGACATTTTTGGAGATGATCCAACATGGATGATCTATACCAAGGAACATGTACTTTTATATGACCCTGAGAAAAAATGGCTCATTTTCCATACAATAAAGAAATTTACCTTTTTCACAGTTTCTTTTCCCTACAAACAAGATTCATACAGCTTGCAGACATTGGCTCAACATTCTTCAAAAGGAGGACTTGTTGTGAACAAAAAGGGATATATTTAGCTGACTACACTTCTAATACTAATTCTTTTGCCTCACACGATATGTGAATCAGGGAAATGTCTTGCAGAAAAGATCCTGCACCTCAGAGACAAAAAGGCAGAAGGTTTAATGGGCCACATTACTGTGATAGCCCACAGTCTTTAATATTATCTCCTATACTTCAGAAAAATAATATTATCCCAGTTGATCAGACATAGAGTGGAGGCACAGAGAAACTAAGTGACTAGTCCAAGGGCACAAAGGTTATCTGTCACAGGGCAAAGAATTTAACACAGATCCGCCAACTCCCAGGCCAGAACTTTTACTATTTGACCATCTGTGATAGGGTGTATAAACTCCTCAGTGGACCGGAGGGGAGGTTAAGGAACAGCTGTGGACAAAGACAATCTCTCCCCTATGCCTTTGCCGAGCATGTTTGCGTTGGAAGTGGAGTTTAAAATCCAGCCAAGCAGCTCAGTATAGGGTGGGCAAACCAGAGTGGAGGATGTGTCTTGGGAGCTCCTGGTGGGAGGATGGGAGCAGAGCCTGCATTGAGCCAGTGGGCAGAGGAGCCACAGGACCCAACAACTGGGTTGAGGGCTGAAAGTCCAGAAGGTGATGTTCCCCAGAGAAGGATGGTGACTGATGGGGTACGGATTATGGTAGGAATGGGCCAAGGGAACCTGACTAGCATCTGACACTGTACAGAGAAGTTAAGCAGCTGAACCACACTCACAGGGCCTGGCATTGGAACCCAGGGAGTAGGAGAGCCTGAGTTCCCCTGCTCCATCCCTGTCTGAATTGCAGCCCCTAGAGGAGACGGGCAGTCAGTAAAGTGGGGGCCCTCCAACCCCTCACTTTCCAGATTGCATCATCCTTGCTAAATCCATAACTATTAAAGTCTGGAAGCAAACATTAGTTGTCAAGAACATCAAACTTATTGTCTCTCGGGGATATGTTCTCAAAGATCCCATGCTTGTAAAAGATAGAATTGAGATCCTATATGTTCCTTTTGATAGCACAAGAAAACATGCCTATTTGCTTCATAGCAGCACTCAAAAAATGTCCCACCACTTACCTTTTTGCTGAATACATTGGTGTCTCAGAAACAGAGAAGAAAGTGATTGTGCATCAGTATCCAAAATGAGACATCAGACCACCACCGTGGCTTTTGTGAACCAGTTTTATACACCACATGCCAATAATGACATTATGACATTTATGCTGCATTTGGAGTATGTGGTATTCATACCTGTGAAGAGAAAAGAACACAGCACACCCGGAATGCAGTCATTCTATGCCATCCTTTTACCTTTTCCAGTGTGCAGCTAACGCTTGGCATATAATATTCGGGATGAAATACAAAGAACTATCAGATGTGTCAATACATTTCCAGTCGATAATGTGCATTCTACATGCCCTAGAATGATATAAGCCTAGATCACATTCTTATCAAGAAATACAGGTACTATCCATTGTCTTGCTGGGCTACAGGTGTGTCATTGTTTTGAGGGCTTGTAATCCTAACCAAACTTCCGTGTTGGAAATTCACTATAGCAGGATTATGGGGAGCTGGGAGATAGTCAACCTTCTGGGTCTCATTTTAAAGAGACTCATTACATATAAGTAATCTTTTCCAGGTGTGCACAATTACTTTTCTATATGCAGTTCTGTTAATTATTGATTTCCAGAGGCAACCGGTGGTGTGGCTCAGCTGACTGTATAATAATTATTTGTAACATTGACTGTCTAAGGGGTGTCTACTGTGAAGCTAATTTTTCCATTTGTTCATGAGTAAGCTCAGTAAATAACTTGTACAATGTCATGCAAATGTTCCTATTATTTGTTTCATCTGATGTGTAGGGAGTGAGATGTATGCCTGTGCTACTGTGTATGAATACAGTATTTCTTGGCTCACGAGAAATATAGCAGGCTTTGCCCTAATTTTGCGATTTCCATTTTTGTTCTAATAAAGCTGACTGATTACAATTGCTACTGTGTGCACTCCTTTCTAGTATTGTCCATAAACTGCTGGGGCCAATGAGCTGCACTTAATAATAATAACACCTAGCTCACACAGTATCTTATCCAGTTTTATACAGGGGGAAACTTAGGCATGGAGAGGTGAATTGACTTGCCCAGTGACATCCAGCAAGATGGTAGTAGAGCTGGGAATAGAATCCAGTGTTTTGAGTCCTCATGTGATGCTTCATCCACCTGCCCTGCCATATGAGCTTTGATTTTTTGGCACACATTCTTAGGCTGTGCCTTCCAATTGATTACATGACCCACTATCACTATAATTTCAAGCTTGATATTTAACCACACATAGGCTATGTCTAGACTGCACTGTAAAATTGGGGGGGGGGGGGAAGGTACGCAATTTATGATATTCAACTTGTGTATCTTCTTTCGATTTCATTTTGAAAGAGGCTATTTTGAAATTTGGCGCATCTACCCAGCGCCAAATTATGTAATAAAGTGCTCTTTCGAGCCATCTCTTATTCCTCCTAGAACAAGGTTTACAAGGATGGTGAAAGAGCGCATCTACTGTTTTGAAAATGTTTCTGAAATATCAGATGTGTTCCTTGGATGCAGCGTTGCTGTTTCAGGGTACTTCCGGTATCCTGACATAGCAATGCAGTCTAGACATAGCATACACATCAGTACTATGGAGGCTGCTTGTGCTAGATAGGATGGTAACCTGTGTGCACTCAGATGGCAGTGAGGGGTTTGTCAGCTAGCAGCCACAATACCTGTGAGTGTAGCCCTGTGTACAGGGTAAGCTATTTGTTGAACATTGACTGTGTTCTAGAGCTAGTACAGGTACAGAATGTCTTTGAACTGTAATACAGCCATTGCTACACAGAGGCTGAAAAGGATTCAAAGTAACTTCTGCAGCTGTGGTTGAGCCATGACTTGCTGACTCTGGTTAATCTACACATACATTTCCTTAGCAGGATGATAGAGCCCACAGATTTGGCCATTCATTCCTGTTAATTAATCTGATCCCAAATGTCTAGAGTGCAACTGGGCTTGTCATGCACCTTCAAATCCCACAATGTCACTACATAGTAATGAGGACATTAATTTTTTAATGCAAAAACATCAATATGATTTGTGAATTGTTCAGTTTTTGGCAGGAGAAAGCGTGTAGACTGTGAGATTGCTGAGCTTTCAGTTTGGTCTCATGAAGCTCATGACCAAAACCTGTTTATCACTGCTGAGTTTATCATGAAAATGCATGTTTGGAAATAAAAACAAATTGTGCAGCAGATTTGTATCCCAAATGCAGAAGAAAATGCATCTGATTCTGACCAGTTTGAAATTAAAGAGTAAAAACCAAAACAAGGTCACAGCAACCACAGATTTTCCCAACTTTTCTCAGATTTTTAAGAGAAGAATCCATTTCTGAACATCAATAATTTCCATATAAAAGCCTCACAATTCTGACAGATTAAGGAAATTATTTTAAGTTATAAAACCAACTCTCAAGTAGTTACAGGGATCTTATTAGAGCCTGGCTATCTTCCTGAAATTTGGTTTTAATTTCAACTCTGGATTTTATGTGACAAAAAGCTCAAAAGGATATTCTGGAGCCACTTTTTCCTGGATGAAATCAATCACTTGAGTATATATTGTGATGGGACAGTCTTTGGAACAGAAGTAGTTAGCATTATGGAAGGAAAAGGGTATTATGTAGCATGTGTAATATATTAACAATTGTTAGACAAACAACAAAAGGTTGCTTAAAGGTTGTTCAAAGGACTTAAATGTCATAAACTCACATCAGAATGGCTCACTGAGACTTCTTTAAAGAAGTTTGATTAGATAGATAGATAGATAGATAGATAGATAGATAGATAGATAGATAGATACTACAATTAGAAAAAATTGCAATTCTTAATGTGCCCCAATAACTGAAAGACAATTTCATATTTGTTTTCTCTTTGAGAACAAAATAATTGCTTTGTTGTTATTGGGGGAATAATTTCAACATTTTCAATATAATATAATTCTGTTCTTGGATTCATATAGTCTTAAAACTACAAAAACAATTAGATGAAGAGACACAGGAGAAAATAATATTGGAGTCCAGTGACACTGCACAGCAGAAGAAGGAGAAACCATCAGAAAAATATTTCTGAATATATCAGTGCAGACTATCTATTATTCTCTTTGTAGCTAAGCCCTGTTTCTCACAGAGGCAAATGGTGTTGGTTTGTGGAGGTGTGTTATACAAAGAGTTCAACCAAAGAGGCTGACCTTATACTGTGTATTTTAACTGTACTACAGTTATTTCTTTACACACCATTTTCAAGGGCAAAATGTATCTCACTTCAGAACTGTGACATAGGTACGTTGTAACAGTGTTAGGAATAAGCCCAGTTCACTAGTTTGTTACCTTATGCCTCTGAGGGCAAGTCTAGACTACATGGCTCCGTCGACGGAGCCATGTAGATTAGGGTTGTAGGCAAAAGGAAAAGTAGTGGCAATTTAAATAATCACCGCTTCATTTACATCAAAATAGCTGCCGTGCTGTGCCGATCAGCTGTAGTCTGTACGCTCCACTGTTGACATCAAAGGCATTTGTGCCGCCCAACAGCTGTATCAATTCCCTTTTCTGTATCAACAAATCTACATAGCTCCGTCAATGGACCCATGTAGTCTAGACGTTCCCTAAGGGTGCATCTACACTGCAACACTATTTTGAAATAACTAGCACTATTAACTTATTCTGCGTCTACACAGCAGGTAGTTATTTCAAAATAGTGTCAAAATACTGTCAAGCTAGAGAACCTTTGACTCCTGTAACACTCATTGTATGAGGAATAAGGGAAGGTGGAGGAAGAGTGCTCTATTTCGAATTAAGTCCTGTATAGCCGCTCCCTATTTCAAAATAAGATATACAATTGACATAACTCGATTTGCATAGTTTATTTCGAGTTAAATAGCACTCTAAAACTCAGTTCTCATTACTGGGCACAGATGATTTTCCATATGTCTGTGAGAAAAGTGAGCTCTCAGCTGGAGTAAATCTGGATAGTTCCATTAGCTTTTTGAGTTTTTGTGCTCAAAGATCTACTCCAATGTTTATTTAGAGAGATAATGACAAATATAATACAGTTTTAGAGACTGATTTCTCCCCTTTATGAAAATCATCTTTGCAAAGACACACAGGCTTATGAATCATGTTGGCTGATTCACAGGTTTATTTGACGTACTGACTTTTTATCTAACCAAAAGTGATGGTTCCAGCATTGTGCGTGCCATATTTATTGCCCATATTCCAAATCATTCAGAATTCTATTCTCTGTTTAAGACAGCTTCACTTCTTGCTTTTTCCTGTTCCATTTTTAGAATTTACCAAGGCATATCCACATAATAATTGTATTCACCATCCACCTTTCTGTTATATCACCCCAAATTAGCATTGCCACTTCAACTACAGTAGGGCCAGCTCTCCTTTGTTCTATTCTTACCATTGTGCTTTTACAAATTAATATCCCTGTCACACTGGGTAAGTCTAGACTGAATGCCTTTTTCTGTCGACAAAGCCTCTGTAGAAAAAAAGTGTCTAGACTACAACCAGTACTGTCGACGAAGCAAGCCACTTTTTCGAGAGAGAGTCTGGACGCTCTCCTTCAAAAAAGCAGTTTGCATGCAATAGCGCCTTTTTTCAACTGAGAACTATCAAAAAAAGGCGTTATTCCTCGTAGAATGAGGTTTACTACTGTCGACAAAACTGCCGCATTCTGTCAACTTACTGTCGACAGAATGCGGCGGTAGTGTAGACACAGGTATAATATTGTTGACAAAAGCCCACTTTTGTTGACAAAACCCTAAAGTCTAGACACACCCACTGAAGCTTCTCTGTGTTGTTTCTGCACCTGGCTGGCTCTGTATCAATGTATCAGAAAGGTGGTTGAAAGACACTTTCTCCCCATGCTTCACTACCCAAATGACAACTAAGCTCTTATATCAGTTTTATAAACCACTCACTCAACATTAATGTTCTCAGCATCCAATGACGAACAGAGGCACAAGAAGGTGTAAATGACACCTTCTAGAGCCAGTTAAGCCCTTTGTGCTCCTGGAGTGATTCACCTCCACACAAGATAAGTGATATGAATTCTACCCTCACACATCACTATCCCTGCCAGAGATGTGGCAGCTTTAATTTCCATCAGGCTTCCCCTGGAGTTTAATTAGTGGGATTCTGTAAAAGGTAGCCCCAATCTTCTCAAGAAGACCCTTTTTCCAGTTAGTGCCACCCGCTTTTTGGATTCCACAGGCCCTGTTTTACCTCTGGGATATAAATGAGGCTTTCAACCTCTGCATCTTTTTTCTCTGGCAGAGATGTCCACCAGAGGCTATGTTGGGTTGGTTGAAGACATCTATCCATCCCAATTTGCTGTATTATGTAATGCTTTTCACACTGATGGATCCCAAAGCACTTTACAAACTCTGTACAGGAATCACATCATCCAACACTGAAAGGCAGGAGCATCTAAGTGAAACGGAGTAGCTATTTAAACTGTTGGCAGCAACACCATGCACTGTTTTAGGGAGTGAAGAATACAGTGCCATATACAACTGAGAGCACCTGCGGTATTCAAGCAAATAGATAATACAGTGGCCCCAATCAGAAGTTAAAGAGAACCCTAGGAGTTAACATTTGGTAAAAATGACATGGAATTTTTAATGACCTCATTAGATTAAACCTCCAGCTTTAGCTCTTATCTGAAAATCAGCACTTTCAGCAGACTGGGTCACTATACTATAATGCTGATTCATTGGCTCTGTACTACTGACTCAGGCAGGAGAATACCATCTACTGAGTCACCATCACTATCACTACATTCTACAGTACCTACTGTTCATCATAGAGGTCCCAGTCATTTACTGACCAAGCCTAACTTGTAGAATCTGATGACATCACAGGACAAAGCAACAAAACTGCACAGCACATCAGGTTTGTAACATGTATATATGCATATATTGTGACACCAATATAGGAATAACATGAATAATGTAAGATAATGCCAGTCATTGTGGATCCTTCCAGGGGAACCATAATGGCTAAAACCATTGTGATCAGTGTTCCCTCTAAGATGTGCACAGTCAGTCAGCTCCCTACATGGAGCCCCGAGCCTTTGACTGGGCGGGTCTGATTAATCACCTGTGAGGCTGTGCTGCAGAGGAAATACTGATTGTGATGGTAAAATATACTTATAGATTATCAAATTATCTTTGGATAAAAGCATAATTATCCTTCATGTTAAACACAATACATTTAATGAAATACATTTAAAGAATTCCTAGTTTCATTGCTTTCGTCATTGAGAATAATTCACAGATTAAGCCTGTTAGGTAAGGTTTAACATCTATAACATCCTGCTAACATCTGCTTAGATGCCACAGTTTGCTTTGTATTTTCATTAGAGGATAATTTAACATGATTGGTGTCTTCATCTCCGTCACTGAATGTCTGAAAAATATTTCTTATTGTCAGGTTTTTTCATCAGTGCCCTTGGCAAGATGCTTTGTCATGTACTTTTTAAACGGGTGAATATGCAGACTTGGAAGTAAAGCAGCGATTCATCATCATTTAAATTTTATGAAACAAGGGGCCAGAAATGTTACATCAAAGACAATAAGTAATTAAAAGTGATGCTATAATTCCTAAATTGGACTATCTGAAACGTCACCTAAATGTCTTGCAAAGGCTGACATTAGCAGTATTTTAGCAGCAAAAAGCAATATTGCTGAAGATTTATGCTTTCATATTGTTTAAAGAGTTAAAAAGCCTAACTATAACCATTTTAGCAATTGAAGCAAGGCTTAGTCTAAGAGTTAAGGGAAAATAAGATGATTTTTAATGAGCTAGTTACAACCCTGAATATTGTTGGTTGTTGGTTCTGTTTAACGAAACTGCCAACCAATGGAAAATAGATATTTAATTAAATTATTGTTATCAATTCACAAATTCAATGCACAACTTTCCCACAAGTCCCAAGCTTTATTCAAGTCTTTCATTTCCAACTCCTCCAAAATATTTCAGCTTTTTAAAAGAACCCATAGCAAGTACTGATTCAAGCCCATTAAAGCTAATGGAAAGACTCACATTGACTTGAATAGGTTCTGGAGCTGGCAGTTACCAAATGGAGCAATATTGAAATACATTATGTATTACTTAATATCTCAATATTGTTATTGTTAAATATGTATTAGTGGTCTCAGACTTTTGGAGTGGAAGTCACTGTCATATGAAGAAGACACATATCCAAGCTGCATGTTTGATTTAGGAGTGGAAGAGGTATTCAAAATAAGATTCTGTTTTTCACATTATTTCACAGTTTACTGTTGTGGAGATTTTCAGCATTGATCTTTACTGCTGGCCTAATACAGATTCAAAAGCAGGAGCAAGTTCTGTAGACTGAAGAAGGAGCACTGAATGGATAGAGCACTGGACCGGGATTCAGAGGACCTGGGTTCTGGTTCTGTCCCTAATTTGCTGGGTGACCCTGGGCACATCATATCCCTCCCAGTGCCTCAGTTTCCCCATCTGTAAAATGGGGATAACAACACTGATTTCCTTTGTAAACATATTTAATGTCTATGGATGAAAAGCTCTATATAAGAGCTAGGCATTATCTTTATCCATATATATTCTGGTTACAGTTCACCCCAGTGATGGGGCCCATAGGTTGTGGAGTGGGTGCTCACCAACTCCAGAAAGGCTAGGGTAGACAGCAGGTCAGGGATAGGAATAAGGAGGGTCCCCAAGGGTCACTATTGTGTAAATACAGTGACCTCATCAGGAGTAAGCTCACAGATTGCAGCCATTATTCCAACCCATGGGATAGAACAGTACTAGAGGGGTATGCTGCAGTGTCATGCCCAGTTTGAAAAGAACTAGAGTTCACATCTCCAACTCTCATGGACTTCACAGTTCAGGAATTACCTCACCACTTTTCTCAGGTCCCTTACAGCTTCTCATTGGTACTTTATCCTGTGTCACACCCTGATGGCAAGTAGAATGGACCTGAAGATGGGGGATGACAGAAGAGGAATATAAGGATCACAGCTGCTACTATAAACAAAAGCTTTTTCAGTTAAAAATGTTGTCAAAATTGGCATATTCTGCAAAAATGTTTGGATTTTGACAAACTGGCATTTTTTATGAAAAATTTTCCATACATAAAGTTTCAACTAACTCTACCCAGTGGTAATCATTATATGTAATGTGATAAAATTTCAGAAAAATCTATTTTATATATTTCTGTAATTGATTAAACATGCAATAACAACATATCATAAGATACGTGATTGTGCCAGGAGATTTTCTTGCTTGCTTGCTTTCTTGCTTTCTAATTTCCCCCAATCTCTTCCAAAAAAATAGATGAGAAATGAAAAAGAAAAGGAAATAAGGGAACAGAGAGGGGAAAGGAGAGCAACATCTTTGCCTCCATCTGCTAGGAATTAATCAAGTCACAGAAAGCTTGGTTCTCTAAATCACTACTTGCAGCCAAATGACTCATACAACTTTAGATGGAAGAGCAGACTGCCTCTAGGGCTTAAAGTCTGGCACAGTGAATTGGCTGACCTGGCAGTTAAAGAGTGTATAACGTAGTGGAAAAGAGGGACTTCAGACAAGTTTGAAAAAAATTTGTCCGACTTTTTAGAAACATTCATAGTTCTTATGCAGTGGGGCAGAAAGAGGCACCAAAGCTGAAATCTATGTGCCATCAAGGACTTAAAAGAGCAGGTTTTCCTATATAATTTCACTTCTTATATGGTGCTGTTGCTCTTGCAAAAATAAATGTATTTAAAATTATGGTAACAAGTCACAATGCATGAGGTTGTATTATTAACACAGTTTGAAATATTTGATGACCAGTAAGATCTTCTTTAGGCAGCCCTTTTTATGAAGTTCCATAAACTGTCACAATTTCATTAACATTACATTGTTGCCATGGCAATGTGGTACTAAGTCAATTGATGAGTTTTTCATCACAGGCTTATTATAGAATTGCTCTTTCCATCAAAGACACATCTATAGGAAAACTGCCAGCTGTCCCTATCATCTGTATTTTAGCTCAGAATTTCATCATACAATGCAAAGTATGTCTAGTTAGTGAGACCAGACACAGAAATGACCAGAGAAATAACAGAAGTTGGTAAATATCATACATGTCAAGATTTAACTTAAAAATTGATCTACTTGGCTGCACTTTTATTGTGGTATCTACATTTCCCATGATCAAAGCTCATTCCTGTATTGTGTCCATTGCATGTAATTCTGTTGGGATGCATTGGGGTACTCTGCATCCTTAGCTCGAAATAAGCTATGAAATTTGAATTACACAAATTGCGTAGCTTATTTCAAGTTAATTTTAAAATAAACTACTACTTCAAAACGTTCCTTAATCCTCATGGAATGAGGTTTACAGGGACGTCAGAATAGCCAGCCCATTATATTTCAAAATAATGGGCTTCCTTAAAAGATATGGAATAACTATTTCAGGATACCTAAAGTATCCTGAAATAGCACCGCTGTCTAGACATAGTCTTGCAGTGGTACATTACTATGTGTGATAATCTCAAAGGCAAAAGCAGCAGCAGTAGGCAACACACAGAATGTGAAGTTAAAAGACCTCAATGTATTTCTGCATTGCAATGGACTTGTATGACCTTGGACAAGTCACTAAATTTCTCTATGCCTGAGTTTCCCTATCCATATAATGAGGATAAAGACCCCAGTCCATATTTTTGAAGTATTTTGAGATTTCAAGTGCTATCTAGGAGCTAAGTATTGTTATTATGTAAATCAGCAGATTTTAACATCTCCGAGCAATATTCTTTACAGCTCTAGAATTTGGGAGATTTCAGTGGAGGAATGTGGAGTTTCCCATCAAAATCGAAAAGGCTGCTGGCATTACTGACAAGATTGTCTGATAATAGAATATGTGAACATAGCTTAAAATATTAATATAATTAAAAGAGGTTTGGCAGTTTTCTAAAATAAAGATATTGCAGGTTGCAACAGCATTTGCTATTGTGGCATGAACAAGAGGAGCAACAATGTAATATAAAGCAGCAGCAGGGTAGCTTGTTTGTATTATGTTCAAATATTTTTCTCCTGGATTTTTATTGTTTTGTTGATGATCATCTTCTAGTTAGATGCAAAATATCTTTTCCCTATCCTGACATATAATAAGCAATCTATCATTTCTTTGCATAATCATGTTGCATCCTTTACTGCAGAAAGAGTAAATTGTAGACAAGGCAGTACTCAGAATAATCAGTGTGTTTCGATTTATATGGTAAGTTTTGTTTAATTTATAAAACCAGCCTCTCAACTCCAGCTGAGAAAGCAAAGAGAAAACTTTGCTAAAGGATGAAGAAACCTGAAAGGAAAGTTCTTTCTTCTGTTAAGGCCCGACTACAGAAATTGATCCATTATTATTATTATTATTATTATTATTATTATTATTATTATTAATTCGTTTGCTTTTTTTATGATAGCAGCTAGAGGCCCTGAGATTCAGGCCATACTGTGTAAAGAATTGCACAAACATAGTGAGAACTGTTCTATTCCCTGAACATTTCATAATCTAAAGAGATACAAGGCAGGCAAAAGGAGAAAGGGAAAATGAGGGCAGAGAAATTAAGTGATTATCCCAAGATCCCACTGTGAGTCAATGGCAGAACTAGGAATAGAATCCAGACTGCTTGATTCCCTGTTCAGAGTCCTTTCCATTGGACGTTGGTCACCTCCCCCCATCTCCGGGGACAAAATTTAATATTCCATTGAATTCTCAGAGCAAAACTCTACTATCTGTACTCACACTTTGTCATACTACACTGATTTCAATTATCCAATTACAATGATACCCAGTATGAATAGAAGCAGAAGGATTTGGCCATAAATATGGAACAAACAGAACAGAACAGAACAGCGGATGAGTGTTCACAAGAAAAAAGTACTTGCAAACTGTGATGTCCTCAGAAATCAATGGAGAAGATACTGGTTACACTAGTGGTTTTTTTTTTTAAGATAGAGATTTAGAAAATCCATATACTGTAAAATGATTAAAATAACTAGAAAGAATCATTCATTTCCTGCTCAGTACATCCTTACTTTTGCTGCACTGGGCCTGCTGGCTTTACTGTTTTTACAACTTTAAAAAAATACTTCCAGGAAATCTAATCAGATTTTAACTGTAATATTTTTATTAAGGAATCTGAAGAGAGAGTTTATGATAATCCCAATTTAACTTTTTAATAAAAACTGAAAATAATATGCCATATACATATCTGATAAGAATTTTGACTGGCAGTAAAATTTGTAAGCCATGGAGCTGTTGTCACATTGCTGAATATAAAGGCTGGCAGCCTTACAATAGAAATATTGTTCTAAGCATACATTTTATATATGAGTTGTACAAAGTTATTCGGAGCTAGTGAAGATTAAGATATAGTGTGCAAAAATAATGTCCTTTATGAGGGATTGTCCATAGTGAATTGTATGGGAAATTTTCTTAATTAAAAATATTTATCTTGGATGATCTAAGTAACATGTCCTACCACTGAACTATGTAAATAGGTTTTTTGTGACAATATGAATACTGATGTCTCCCCATATATTGCCACGGTAGATAGAAAAAGAAGAATAACAGAAACAGAGATAAAAAGTAGTAAGCATATATCTGTATTATTTTATCTGTATTATTTTATCATTGATAGTGACAATCATTTCCACATATAACACGGATTATTTTAGAATTTCAAACAACTTTGCAAACACAAATTAATTAGGACAGTAACTGGAGCAGAAAATATGCATTATTAGGTCCATGTTAGAGATGGCTAAACTAAGGCAAAAAGCCCCCACGTTTCCTTACTTGCAAAAACAGGCACAAGACAGGAATACTAGGTTTCAGCCCCAGGCATTTGACATTTAGACCAATGATATTCAGTTTTTTTCACCCAGGAGACAAAAACCACTGCAAGTTTCTTTTACTGTGATATATTCAAATCACACCATCCTTCAAAAGTCAGAGACATTGGGATCACAGCAAAAAAGCACAGGTTACTTTAGGTGCTAATCACAGGATTCTTGGGGGCAGCATGGGTGTAAGAGTGGAGATGAGGGTATGCCACCTCATTGTATAGAGTGGATCTAGTGAGATGGACCGAGATAAAAGACTATACTTATCTGCTGTACTCACACAGTGGTTCCCTCTACCTCTTAACTGACGAAGAAGCCCCTTATTTATGTGCTAGTCTAAACCTGCCTGTCCTCGAACTACAAACAGCAAACTCACGCAGGAGACCCCGTGCTACAAATATTATGCACTTATACAGGAGGAAGTGGGAGAGGTCTGAGGAACTTCTACAGGGTTGCTAGGGAACAATAAGGGGAGGCACAGGGTTGCTTCAGAAAGCAGAAAGGAGATGAGTTGCTCCTTACTTTCTGGACTTGGCTTCTATTGGGCCATGTTCTGTGTGATAATACTGATTTTTTTTGGAAGGATGCCCTGAACTAGACAATTAATAGGAAGCAGGTTTAAAACAAAAAAAAGGAAGAATTTCTTCACATGATGTACAGCCAACCAATTGTGGAACTTTGCCAAAGGATGTTGTGAAGGCCAAGACTATAACAGGGTTTTAAAAAGACTGTAACAGGGTTTAAAAAAGAGTTAGATAAATTCACAGGGGATAGGTTCATCAATAGCTATTAGCCAGGATGGGCAAGAATGGTGGCCCTGGCCTCCGTTTTGCAGAGGCTGAGAATGGGCAACAGGAGATAGAGCACTTGATGATTAATTGTTCTTTTCATTGCCTCTGAAGTACCTGTCATTGTCCACTGTTGGAATGCAGGACACTGGGCTAGATGGACCTTTGGTCGGAGTCAGTATGGCCCTGCTTCCATTACCAAATTACCCTTATGAAGATATATTGCTGTATTCTGTAATGAGGATCCAGGTTCCAGTAGTACTGCTGCAGTATGCAAGGCCTATCACTGCAAATCTGAATTGATTTGTTAGCCCAGACTTCCATCTGTTCAACTCTAGAACCAAGAATCTCCCAATTTAATGACCTTTCTGCCTGCTTCATGGAGAAAATCACTGCACCTATGACAGCAGCATTTCAGGATTTAAGGCTACATGAACAGATGCCATGTGCCAATTCAGTTTGGTTGAGGTTGTGAGAAGGAACTTACAGAAGAAAGAGTGGACAGTGCAGGTAAGAAATATTTGACCACTTCCATTTTACCACATCTGTGGTCATTTCTCTTACCACAGCAACTAATAAGAAAAGATACTTTGTCCCTCCTCTGACCATTTAAATTGAAGAAATTACATTTTTATTCAGCTAACTTCCAATTATTGATAAATGTTGTTTCTGGAAAACTCTTAAAAAACAGATGCACAAAGTAAATGGCTATTTGTTTTGGATTTAATAACCCCCAAGGCAACAAAAACTACCCAATAAATGGATCAGAATTATCCTGAAAAGGGTTGTTTGCATGTGACAAAGATAATCACAGATAGCGACACCTTATTTATACTGCAGCATGACATCATATGGAGTTATCACATCCTGAGTCTAGATTCTCTCTGACTGCTGCACTGCTTTATTTGGTTGCTGTCTGTACTGCATGCCATGGCATGTCTTGCTCCATGGGCTACCCAGCTTTCTGCAATACTGATTCAACCTGACTGCTATGCAGATGCATTCATCTGTTGCCAGTGGCTCCCCTCTGTTGTTGCCTGCCTGTCTCGTTCTTCTGAGTTATGCCACTGACTACTCTAATCCCATTGTGATGCTGCCTCAGGGTTGTGTTGACTTTTCAATTATCACAATATACAATGCAGATGCCATGTAAAATAACTAGCAGACTGAGCTCAGTAGAAATACAGTTTAAGAAAAGTACGATACTATAATACCAGGAGGCTGATTGGAACCATAAGACACCAGTATCATATCCAGTAGTTTTTATGTTGAGTAGATATGGATTTTAGCCATTGGAGTCTAGCTATCCAGCAGATAATAACCAGAGGAAATGTATCTGGATAGCTTCACTTGTGAATAACGGTTCTGCTTTTGCAAGTCTGCTGAGAATCTCATAGACTACCAGAAGTAGAAAGTTTTGTGTTATCCAAGAACATGAGCAGGTGTTTCATCTGCAGATTTCTAATTATGTCTAACTAAAGAGTACTTCAGAATATATGGCGATGTGTTTCAAAACTATATATCCAATTTTAGAACATGGGATCTGCAGTCACAATTCCTGGGGTCTGTTGGTTTATTCCTGACTCTACTACCAACTGTAACCTTGGACAATGTAAACACTGTCTGTGATTTAGTTTATCCAAAGGCACAAAAAGTGTAATACTACTCAGCCAGCTCACAGAATTATCTTGATTCATAGAATATAAGACCAGAAGGAACCACTGTGATCATCTAGTTTGAATTCCTTGTATAACATAGATCATAGACCTTCCCTGAATTAATTCCCATTTTAACTACAAAAACTTCTAATCTTGATTTCAAAATTCCCATGGATAAATAATCTACTACAGTACTGGGTCGATTGTTCTTACGGTTAATTACCCTCACTGTTAAAAAGAACTGCAACTCTGCCAGAATGTAAAGCTAGTATCTCCGAAACCTTTCACCCGAAGGCCAAGGCACTATCCATTACACCGCAGAACCACCTGAGACCTAATTTTTGTAAAAGACTGTGAAAGCTGAAGTTTAAAGAAGACATGAGAGTTAACCTAAACATAAACCACAAATAATGCAATGTGCCTGTGTGACGGGGCGAAGGCGCCCCACACTCCGGTCCCACCGGCGGCTGCTCTTCTGGTGGCTCTCGGGGCGGGGGGCGGAGTAGTAATGCCGGGTGCACTGCAGTCCGCAGGCTGAGCGGCGCCAAAGCCGGCCTACCAGCGGTGCGCCACCTGTTCACGGGCGGCTGCCCCTGCAGGACTCGTGGGTCCAGACAGGAGTCCGGGTGCTGGTGCAGGGGGAGTGACGTCAGCGCACGGCCCCACCAACTACCCGGAAGCGTGGCCATGCTGGAAGGGGCGGGACCCCACGGACCAGGAGCCAGCGCGGGGATTTAAACCCCGGGAGATGCCGGGGAAGGGGGGGAGCTTGGAGGGAGCGGCCCCACATCAAGGACCAGCGCCGGTTGGGACCCAAGGCGAGGAGGTGAGCCCGACTGCAACGGGAGGTTTGACCGCGGAGAGAGGAAGTAGCCCAGGGCGGGCAAAGGGAGCCTGTGGGCTGGCGAGTTACGGCGGATGCCCCGTCAGCCAGATCAGACGGTAGAAGCGTTTGTGTCCTTAGGGCCCTGGGCTAGGGTCTGTGAGAGGGGGCGGGCCTGGAACCCCCTCTCTACGCGGTCGGGATGAGGCCAGCCCCGCCTCGGGGGCCAGCAAAGCCCCAAACTAGGGGAGGCCCTACCAACCTTGGTTAAGACAGACTCGGACGCTGGAGGGCGCTCTAAAAGGGTGAAGGAAGCATGGGGGGGGGAGGTGTGTCTAGGTGCCAACGGGGCTCACTGAAGGACTCATTTACAGCTTGTTACTGACTACAGGAAAAACTCAACAGCTACAATTTTAGAATATGGTGTTCGGACAAATCAGAGAGAACAATGTATTATGTTCTGTGTTGCAAAACTAAATAGAGAGTATGTTATAATAATACTTAGCACGTCTAGAGTAAATTCCATTTGAAAATCAAAAAGTAATTTGCAAATGTTAATGAATTAGTCTCACAACCTGCTTTCAGGTAGGGGATTATTATTATTATTATTCCAGCTTCACAGAGAAGGAAATTGAGGTTCATAGAGGTTAAGTGACAAGGCCAAGGTCTGTGTTTTAACATATAACCATTTTTAACTAATAATATCTTAAATTCACACTTTTCAAAGACAATACATACGGCATTGTTACAAATTTTATTTTAAAAAACCTGTTGAAAATCCTTATTGAATTGTTGATATTAATCCAACTTTTCCATTTGCATTCCAATACTTAAAAGAAACAGCTTTTAAAAAATCAAAAGGAAAAGATGAAAATGAATATCAGTTCTGTCCAGAGCCATTTTGTACCTATCAGAATGGCACAAAGGTGCATGTTTCACTTTAATTACAGTGTTTGATTGCTTTTCTCATATGAAAATTATTTCTGTATTCATGATGATGAAATCTTAAATCTTGGGCAGCTGATCAAATCCTGCAAATCATTTTGTTCCTCTGTCAATGAACAGAAGAGGGCAATGTTCCTGCTCACTAGGCATGAGCCTTCATTTGGCAATGTATGTCTATATTTACAGACTAAAGGCGCTATTCTGCAAGATGCTGAGCATTTTCACCTCTTTTTTATTTCAGTGAGAGTAGAGGTGTAGCAAGAATGTTACGCACCGAGGGGCAAAGGAAAAGTTTGTGCCCCCTCCTGCCACCGCTGCGTGTCGAGGCAGCGGTGGCAGGAGGGGGGACCTTGTACTCCATCTTCTCCCACCTCCTTCAGTTTGGGCCTAGGCCCCCACATGCACTAACTTGCCAACGGAGATGGAGGAGGGTTGGGCTGGGAGCAGAGAGGTGGGGAGGAGGCTCCAGCCAGTGGTGGCGGGCAGAGGAGGAGCAGGCGAGCTGAGGGATGAAAGGGAGAATGGAGGGGGACTAAATTGGTGCCCCCTAGCATGGTGCCCAGGGGCAATCGCTCCTGCCCCTGCTATACCACTGAGGGGAATCAGAGGTACCTTCAACATCTCTGGAGACCCTCAGCACCTTGCAGAATCAGGACCGTAGCACACAATTTTTGTTGTAAATGGGAAGCTATAATAATCATTTGGAATACTTTGGAAGCAAATGGATAGGTGCTATCCAAAGCTTAACAATACACATGGCATGTAGTTTAGAACATCTCTGCTAGTGCTGGGTAACCTGTGGCCCATTGGGGTTCTGTGTGTGTCCCACAGGAGATTTGTTCATCATTGCCCATGCACAAGGTTGCCAGATTTTGCTGGTTTCCGTCCATGTAGTTTCTTTCCTTCTCGTTATTACTGAAGTGACATGCACGTAAAGCAAGGGCATGTGAAGTGAGGTATGTGCTGATTATTGTACACAACATTGACTATGAAAGCTGTGTGCTACACCTGCGTCCAATCAAAGCACTGCTATGGTTCAATCAGCACACCCCGCAAAGTGCAACATTTGCAAGTGCAGTTAGAAAAACTACCCTTTCCCGGGAGACCATCTTGGTTATGACAATCTTGGAGCCCAATGAGATGAAGAAAGGCCAATCATGCAGCCCACTCACCAGCTTATGTTGCCTATCACTGATCTCTGTTTTTTCCAAATGAAAACATATAAAAAACTGGAACACTTATTTACAGGCCATTTATATCTCCCTATCAGTTTCTAAATTGCTAAGAATTTCTGTGCATTCTGCCCACATGCAATATGTTGAATTAACTACTGTACATAGGAAAAATGTAGAATTAGCATGATCTTACCATTACATTTTTTACTTCCCTTTTTTAACCAATAGGGTATGCAAATGTTCAGTTAACTGGGCCTCATGTTTTCTCTTCAATAAATTGCTTTCGTTATGGCAAATAAATATTCATAAAGAAATATGGACAATAAATCATTTTAAATAGTTCAAAGCCATTTTTTGTAGCCTGCATATATTTTCAGCTGTGACTCGTCTTTAATATTTAATTCAAAAAGGATACTAGGAGAAGGACAATAGAGATAATGTGTCAAGTAGTAATTAAAACAGGGGGTAATGATTAAAATGGTTTTGATCTACATTGTGCTCTGTCAAATCCATAATCTACTGTATTTGTTAAGATGACTTTCTGCTCTGCTTTGTATAGAAAGTCAAAATAAACTTTCACTTAAAGGGACCACACAGCAAAAACACTGGGAGAGTCAGATCACCAGAGCTGCTGGGGAAAGCTGCAATATTGGTTTGAGTATTGATTTGGAAGATCTTGTTTGAAATCTGAGTGATAATGAGTTTGTTGGCTTCATCATAGTATTCAAGCTATCTAAAAACAGTCACATATTTGGCACAATTCATAGTCTCTGCTGACAAAAGGGAAATATTAAATTAGCAGTGTGCTTCTGGTCACTTTATTTAGACCCTGTTTCAGAAAAAATACATAGGTATGCAGTGTAAGGGTAGTCTGTCTCTTTAAGGGCCAGTGAGCTTCTAGCTAGACAAATCTGTTCTGAAGTGAATCCCTTTAGAAACAGGTGTTTGGGACTTGTAGGGGGATTAGCACACCCAGCTGGCATGGGATCAGGTGATTGCCTACTGAGCTCCTGCGTCCCATGAAGGCTCAGTTGAAGTATAGAGTTACAGGAAATGGGGTGATTTCTACAGCAGGTTGTGCACTGGGGAGGTTGCCAGGCAGACAGCCTGTCAGAAGACTGAAGAAGAATTGCCAGTCTCAAGAGGGCTCTAACAAGGAAACCACTAGATGAGAGAGAAGTCCTATCTGGATTAATTTTTAACAATTTTGTTGTTTTGCTGAAGGTTGTAAGCACACACCATAAATTTTGCCCTGAAGAATTTTTTAATAACTATCCCCTTTCTATAACTGAAAGTTTCTAGTAATGGGCTTTCTCTGCTTCATGTTCTAATTATGCTCCCCACAAAATGGGGCCAAATCCTCAACTAGTATTGATTGCAACTGCACTATACTCATTTTCCACAGTTAAGAATCTGTTCTGTTAACTTTGCTCCTTTGTTTACTAATCACTTTACTCTTAATTTTAATGAATGGAGGTCTATTTTGCTTGGTGTATACAGTAATGAGAAACATGTTAAACTGTATAGATTGGACATCTCCATCTCCTCCTACTTTTTAGAGCATGTATATTTTATCAGCAGTTTAGCACTTACAGATATCCCTCCCTATGGAACAAAGATGTTGTGTTCAGTGTGATGTTAACTTCACACCTTGCTACAGCATTCTTGGTAATGGGAGGTGATGTACATTGTGAAATACAATATAAATAAAAGTAATTTGATGTGCATGAAATATTAATGGTTTTCTGTTGTGGCAAACATAAAGAAAGGAAAAGCTGTGTTAGCTCCCACTGGCATGTTTCCTCTTCTAAGTAGCAGAATACTGAGAAGCTAGCTAGTATGTAAAATCATCCTGACTGGAAGGAACCACTAATTCTGCATTGTGACTGGATTAATTCCATTATTTCCAAACCTTCTCTTTCAGAATATTTGATTAAGGCTCACTTTAATGCCCTGGATTCTCTCCAAACAGAAGCCTGACTACCACTTATTCCTGCTCTTGTGCATCCCAGGAGAGACAGGACCCAGCATACAGACAGAAGGTAATGGTTCTCATTTTAAATATCTTAAAAACTTCCTTTATGCCCTGTGGACCTGTCATTTACTAGAATAAATGAAGTAAGAGCATAAATAATACTTTCAAACTCCCACAATTGGATGAAACTTATATATAAATACACTGTTCATCTTAGGCACTACTTGAGGAAGGTGTCCGTTTATTTAAAGTGTAGTTACTCATCCAGTTGGGCACTGAGCTCACTCACTCTTGCTTGGGCTGAGAAGAATGATCAGAGATTAATAGAAGAGAGAGCAACTGTGCTGAATTCCAGGGTAGGGGAAGGGATCCACTTCAGAACAAATCTGTCTGGCTCACTGGCCCTTAAAGAGACAGACTACCCTTACATTAGCATACCTACATATATTTTTCTGAAATGAGCTCTTTCGCTTAGAGCCTAAGACAAGCAGCAAGAGCGCAGGAAAAAGAATAATAGAGGCAGGGAAGGAAAAACAGAATATTGGGGGGAGGTGGGATGTAAAGAGAGATTGGGGAGAAGAGCACAGACAGTAAAGGGGTGTTATTCTGGCATCTAAAACCATTGGGGTGCAGAAGAAAAAGGAGGAAAGCTAAATACAAAGCAAGAGGCTGGGGCAGGATGGAAAAAAGGGAGACACAACAACATAAGAGAGTCCTGGAAAATAAAAAATGTTTAGGTCCCAAACACACATTTAAGCATGTATCTGTATTTCTGAGAAACCTCCCCCAGCACTGTTTATTTAAGGTGGGTAGAGAACAGGTAGAGGGTGATGGCTTAATATTGCTGATGAATCTTGAGACTAATTTATGCTGCTATGGGCATCAAAGCCTTAAAGCTAGGATGCAAATCTAGTGTAAAAAAACCTAACATAAAAAGTTCTTAAAATCCTAAATCAGTAACAGAAGTGAAAGTGACTTCAGTAAGAGCTGCTGCTGCTCAGCACCTCTGAAAATGATGGCAATTACTTGGAGGCTCAAACATTAATTGAGAGGCCTAATATTAGGTTACTGTGTATAAAATCTGACTCAGACACATTTGAATTCTGAGCACTATACTGCACTTCTGTGTTTAATAATGTCAGTGTCAGTTGCAGGGGAAGCACAAAGCTTTGAACTTCGTATATTACCAATAAGCATTGGAGTGGATGGAATTTCAAATATTTAAAATACATTTGCAGTCTTCAGCTCTCTGCATGAGATTCAATTGGGCCTCTAGTAAAGTTAGCAGGAGTAGAATGATATTCTATTACTGATATAGTTACACAAGGTAATGCTCATAAGAACCAGTGTCTCCGTCCAGTTATTAGTGGAGATCCATCCACCTCACAATAGGAATCACTGTTGGCACTCTTGTGGATTGAATGGACATGAACCAGACCCCTGTTCTGCACATAAGCAACACTGGAAACTGAAGGGCTATAGTCTGTGCTATATATGTTGGGTGATATTCGGGCTCCACTGAAGTCAATGGCAAAACTCCCATTCATGTCAATGGGGCCTGCATTTCATCGCTTCTGTGCATGGAGGGATGCCAGTACAGCACTCTTAAGTCAAGGGAAAAAAATCACTAAAAGTAAATCTGAAGTAACCTGCCAATCCCTCTCTATCGTTCCTGTGTTAACAGAAAACTGAGTCATACTGGCATATCTCTAGAATTTCACAGTGCACATAAATCAGCTACGCTCTAAATAGGATATCTTACAGCGTACAGAAAACTAAGGTCTTGATCTTCAGCAGTGGCTGAGGAGCACTCAGCAGGGTGAGATTGCAAAGGAAGCTTTAACCTGCCACAAGTTTCATTTCTCTGATTCTGAGAGGGCTGGGAGTCAGTCTGGTTCCCCAGTATAACCCATACTGCTGTCATGCCCTCAGTTGCCAAAGGAGCCCCAATGCATGATCATAGTTATGGGGGAATCTCTGACATCAGCAGGAAGCCTAGTCACATACCCTATTGCTGCCATGCACCTTAAAATGGCTACACGGATAGATTGGCAGAGCAACTAATAAACCATTGTAATCTACCTGTGTGCAGTTATGGGGTAGCATGAAGCAATGCTATTGCCAAGGAAATTCTGTTGAATAGTCTCTTATAATAGAAACATAAACAGCTCTGGTTGCCCTCTTTTAAATGGGAAAACTTAACAGCAAGCGGGACTTTCATCAATACTTTGTCAATACCGAGTTGCCCATGTTTGCAAACACTCCATTGTAGAGATTCTCAGTCTTTCTAGAACTCAATGGTGTCTTGATGAATAACACTTCTAATTGGTAAGTTTTGTAGCTAGTTATTAAACACCTAGACAAATCTTAAATGTTAGATATGCTTTGAAAAAAAAAATCTCTTCAGCCGTGTCCATGAAGGAATTGCAAATTCATAGATATACAGGCTTTTCAGTTTTAAAATATGTTATGGCTAAGGTAACATAGTGAAATGTTAAACTTTGTCAGCTGGTTGATAGTAAGAGAAACTAGTAAGTTAACATTGATTTCAAAATTGAAAATAATAATCCACAGATACTGCCCTATTTAAAAGATTTCATAGCTTTTATTTAATTTCAAATATTTTATAATTGCAAGCCATATTTTCCTTTAACACATTGGACAAAGGATTCTAGACAAAGTAATTTTGTTCACATCTCCTACTTCCACCTTTTTAAAGATGTATAACAAGTCATCAGTATATGCCGAGCCTACAATATTCATATCTCCAATTTCTCTTCTGCATGCAGCTCCAGTCTAGAATTACATTCTTATATATTACTACTTCACCTGCATGTAATTTTGTGGCAGAAGTAGCATGAACTGGAGAGCTGAATTTAAAAAATTAAAAAAACCCAGCAACAACCAGTGTTGCAGGAGAGAAACAAAACCAGATAAAACTCAGACCTGCAAGATATGGGAATCTCCAAATCCCACTGAGCCCGGGCAGCTTCCACTCCCATTGAGGGCACTCAGCTACATCTTGTATGATTACAGACTGTATTCCTAACGAGGAGCACTTATTAGGTGTCCCATGAATATATTCAACACAAAGGTTGCAGAATCAGGCCAAAAGCAAATTATAATATTTATTATGGAATCACAAAGGGGTTTCAGTCAGATATAAAAGCCCTCTCTATTGTGTTAGCACAAAGCTTATAATCTAAGACTAAGATGAGATAATAGGTAAATGCAACAAGGGATCTGACTATCACTCTGATAACATGGTAGAACTGCAGAAATGAATATATTCTCAGTTGGTATAAGTTGTCCTCATAGCTCCAGTGACTTCAATAGGAATATGACAATTTACACTAGGTAAGAATCTGTCCATTGGTGCATTGCTTCATTTGTTTATAATAACTTCAGTTATGTGGCCATTATTGATTCCTTCTTTGACTATGGAAAGTTTTTCATACTGTGCGCTTTTTCTTTGATTATATTAAATATGCCCAGCAGCAATGATACAGACTCTAATTTGCAGTGAGTGTAATATTGCATGTTTTTGATCATGTCACTTGCTGAAAAATTTTAAAAAACATTAAATTGCTTTGGCAGTATATGGGTGCTTAAAGCATGTCAAGGAATATGGAAGATATTCTAGTGATTTTTTTTGAAGTATATTTATTCAGGACTGGGGCAGTCATTCCAGCAACAAGGTTTCAGCTGTCATAACAGGAGATTATTATGCAGCTTGGCAGGCTAAAATCTGGGAGGTTTAGGAGCTGTCATTGTGAGAGGTGATCATTCCTACAGATCTGGGAGAGGGAGCTTTTGGATATATTGGACATGGAATGTAAGAGCAAAAATCACATTATTTTGCTGGCACCTCTTTGTGAAATGAGCTTAACAGACAGCTTCAGCAACACCATGCAGTTGCTGCTTGGCTTAGATCCAGCACTGCCTGAGACAAGTGCATAGTGTAAAAAAAAATGGTGTGGCAATCGTGGATTCTGATTTTGTTCATGCAAATTAGGATCTTCCTGTGACAGCCCCTTTCAATGAGTAGCCGTCTGAAACAACAACTGTGTAAAAGAGAGGGGCTTGCTATGTGTAAAAGTTCTATTTGCAAATGCTGTGATTGGATGGGCAGATATTCTGCATAGGGCTTAATAGAAGATAAGACAGCACAGGGGAATTTGAGGAAACGGTGTGGAACAGTGAAAATAAAAATATTGGAGGCGTAGAACTGAGGCATGAGTGCTTTTTGGGGGGGAGGAAATGGAAGGTGTCAAGATGGTTTATCCACTTGACAGCAGGTTCATACCTTTACTATCTTACGGGGGAGGAGCAACCTCAGCAAAGTAGGCGTTGGTTGGTAGTACTTGTGATAAAAGGTTACTTGGATAAGGAGAATTTTCTAATCACACTGACTCAGCTTGGCTCGATGTAATGAGCTCTTGTTCAGTTAATTAAATGGAAGAGGAAGTGATGCTACAGGCTGGCTTTTTCCTAATGATTTTCATTAGGAAAAGCTAGGATGAAAGCAGTTAACTCTGGAAGCAGCAGTGAAAATTTCCCCTCTTCTTGTGTTGCAATCTTGTTTTTCAGACATTTCCTGCAGGGGTTCATTTCTCCTACTTACTCCATGCTTAATGTCTCTCCACTGAGACTGCCAACAAAGTTGGCAATTATTGCCAGTTGAAATGGTAGTTAGGATGTAGGGCAATGTGCTCATGGAACTCAGTCAAAACAATCCAATAGACTAGATGATCAGCTGATTTTTACACAGTACACCAAGGACATGCACACTCGAAGAGCAAATGTTGTTTGGATAATTGATGCTCATATATATATTGGGATTGAGAATGTGCTATTGGGAATGTGCCTCATTGTCCTTTTCTCTTCTATATCCCATAGTCCTTGGATGTAGGTGAATGTAACTTATAGCTAAGTCTTCTAGCAGCTTTCCTTCACTTCCTGCATGTTCTCCCTGACCAGCTTTTGAATAACTTGAATAAAAAGAGGTCAGACAGCAGCTCCCTCCTGGCCAGGTAAGAGTCACCTGGCCAACAGCAAGCTAAACCAGGAAACAACTTCTCTAAAGCTGCTGCTCTATGGAAAACCTCATTTAGGTTTTGCCTTCATAATTTCCCCTCCATAGCAATTTGGTGTCGAGAAAACAAAGGGCCTATCTGCTGTGAAGCTGCTTTGCTACCTTTCTTCACAGGTAAGTTCATACTATGTTGTTAATTAGGAAAGGGGGAAATAACATCATAACGATTGTCTTGTTACTTATTGCTGCTTTCCCCTGTTCATTGACAAGGCAGATTCCTATCATGTGTGCTGAGGAGCTGACAGACTTGCCGGGCCCCTGGGCAAGGTGGGGGAAGTACTCCCAAAGGGGTGGGGCTGAGGCAGCCAGCCCTCACCATCACCCAGAGTACAACACACTGGGTCCCCCAGACAGCCCTGAGAGCTGCCCCAAGAATGAAATTCCAACACCAATTTAAAGGGCCCAATGCTCTGACTGCCACCACTCCTCAGCTGGCACTCCTGCGGTTGCGGTGGTGGTGGCTGGGAGCCCTGGGTCCTTTTGGTTTCTGGGGCTACTCCCACTCTGGTCCCTCTTCCCTCCTCATTCCCCATTGGCAGGCCTGAATATGTAGATAGCTGCCTCTTAGGAACTGGAGTGAAATATCAACTATGGTATTGAGCAGCCATCAAATATGTCATCACTACTGGAACTAGATTTGAAGTGGTAAGCCAGATATGAAAAGCTTTATGTTCCATTTCTCAACCTTGTAGTGACCCAGTATTCTTAAAATGCTCATTTTCCTGTGCCTTTAACATCAGTCATAATTATGGCATCATAGATACAGGAAGTTTATCATTGAGATGTCTACTATTTAGTATCTTCAAGAGTAAAAATTAATGATAAACTGAATAAATTAGGGGGGCAACTTTTCAAGTGATGGAACTGTGAGAGTTAGTTGACTTCTGTAAGAGTTAGTTGACTTCTGTCTCAAATACTCTAGGGTATTGGGGGTTCAATCACTTAATTCTTCACAGCAAATTAGAAATATAACTCCAGCCAGTCCTGTCAAAAAAAGGCTGCTGTTTAGATTCCAGTTCTTCATGATCTTCAAATGCTGGATTCAGATGAATGTACTAGAATTGCTGTTACTTAATTGAAAATTGCAGACCATAAGAATTGTTTCAAATGTAAATTTTATAAGGTATTAAAAATATGGTTTAAGGCACAAGATGTATTCTCCCCTTTTTGGCAATTGGTTTATTAGTATTAAGAGGAGTTTCATATGCTCATTGGAGCATAGCCTTATTCTTCTTGCACATCTTAACATTTTTCAGTGAGTCTGATCACCAAGATTTTTGTGAACAGTAATTAAACTCTGATTACTAAGCAAAATGCGAATTTCCAGCATACAGATCGCACAGAGGAATATGTTTCCACAGCTAGGGAAAAGAAGAGTTAATATTCTAAAGGAAAACATTTCCTGGCAGCTGAAGAGGAAAGGAATGGTTTTTCTTTGATATAAGAAGATGTTCACCATTAAATTCTGCCCTCAGCTCCTATTGTCATCAGCAGAAATTGTGCATCTGAGATCTCTAGCCAAATGTTGCCCTTGGTTATTATAGGTAAAGTCTGTAAGATGCCACAGGACTCCTTGTTTTTGTTTTTTTGTTGGTTCTTTTTTCACCCCATCCAGATATAGACTAACAGATTTATTAGGGCATAAGCTTTTGTGGGGTAAAACCCACTTCAGATGAATTCCCAATTCACCTGATGAAGTGGGGTTTATCTGTGAAAGCTTAGGCCCTCATAAATCTGTTAGCCTTGGTCTATGCTTGGGAGTTATTTCAAAATAACAAGTGGAGCATCTACACTACCAAGCCCCTTATTTCAGAATAATAGGCTGGTTATTTTGAAACAATAACTCCTGCTTATCATGAGGAATAACACTTATTTCAAAATTGTTATTTTAAAATAGCAGTAGTGTAGATGCTCAGCAGCTGCTATTTCAAAATAATTGGCCTCCAGAGGCCTCTCACAGCTGCACTTGTGGCTGCACTGGCCACACCCCAATAACTCCAATGCTTCCCTTCTCCTGCAGAATTTAAAGCTGCAGGCAGAAGGGAAAAGGCTTATGGCACCAGGAAGGCATTGCTAGTCCTCTGCCACACCGCATTTTTCAGTGGAGCCCAGTGCTCTCTCTGCATCCTCCAGGGCTGCCAGCACTCCTGCAACACCCTTGATGCCCCTGGCCAGGGATGAAAGAGGGCACCGGTATGGACTGGTGCAGAGCTCCTGGACCTCATTGAGGTCTGTGGGGGAGGAGACCAACCTCCAAGGATCTCGGCACCAAGAGGGGGAATGCTAATGTATTTGTCCAGATGGCCACCAGCTTGGCAGAGAAAGAACACATGCAGACCCTTGACCAGGTCTGCATGAAAATTAAAGAGTACGGAAGGCCTATACGAAGGCCAGGGAGTGAAGTTCTCACTCTGCCACAGCACCACACACCTTCTACTTCTATGAGAATCTGGATGATGTCCTGGGTGGGGGCTGGTCACCTACCTCCTTCCATTGTTGACGACTCTGGCCAGCATATGCCTAGCGTCAGCCTCCACAAGGGCGGGGTTGTGAAGGACGAGGAGGAGGAGAAGCAGGCCAGTCAGGTCACCAGGCCCGCCAACCAGAAGCTCATCCTCAGGCTGGAGCTGGTCCTCGCCTCCCAGGATGTTTCCCAGGCCTTGGATAATCCCGGTGAAGGCACTTCAGGTGAGCTCCATCGCTTTTCCTATACACACATGGGGCCGGTGACGGGCTGTGAGTGGCTGTGTGAACCTCACTCAGCCTTCTCAGCCTGGGGGTCGCACATCAGCTGGTGCACATGAAGTGTCAGTCTAGAGACCTCAGCTCCATGACACTCACAGAGGAGCCCCTTACTTCTTCTCACAAGGTTCCTGGAGAGGTCTGCCTTTCTCCAGACACCATGGTGGTCCACCTACCCACAGCAAACCACTCTCAGAGCTCCAGGAAGGTGGTCTTCCACGTGTGGAAGTTCTGGAGCTTCCACGATGTAGTCCCACCTGTTGGAACTGGTCTCCCTCCACCAGACGTGGCACTCCATCGTGCAAAAGAGATTCAGGGTCATTAGCAGCAGCAGAAGTACCAGGACCTGGGTGAAGCAGTCTTCTAGTTTGGGCTGCTCATCATTGAGCTGAAGCATCATGTGGGCAGTGTGGATAAACTTCCTTGAGGCACAGCATGAGGCTGTGAGCCTGGCACTGTTTTTCAGCAGCTCTGGATGCATGTTGTCAGTGCTGTAGCGCCCGCAAGGGCAACCTGTGCACACAGCGTGAGTTTTGTGTCCTGTGCGGGGGTAGGCAGTGGAGAAGTGGGTGTGAGATGCAGCTGTAGAGAAGAGCTCCTTTAAGCATGTGTCTCAGCTAGCCTCAGCAAGCAGCTACAAGAAGTGGCTGCCCTCCTGGGGCCCTCCACAGAGTGGTCTAGGGGCTCTGAAAGTGATGCAGGCTCTGATCAGTATGGACATGCTATTTCAAAATAATTCTATGGTATTTTGATGCTGGCTTGTAGTGTGGACATACTATTTAGAAATAGTTATTTCAGGAGTTATTTCAAACTAATTTCCTAGTGTAGATATGTCCTTAGGCTATGTCTACACATCAACATTATTTTGAAATAACTAGCAGTTATTTTGACATAATGCTGAAATACTGTCAAGCTAGAGGACTTCTTACTCCTGTAACCCTTCTGCCGGGTAGGGCCAGCAGCAGCTAGGGCCAGGTTCAAAACCTAGGGGTTTATCTCACATGGAACTGGCTCGAGCCCCCACCCAGTACCCTGGGAAATTCACAACCCCATGGGTGCCTCTGAGAGGCGATGCTTCCCCACTCACAAGCACAGAGTCGGAGTGTAGGGGAGAGAGAGAGAGAGAGAGGAGGAGAGAGGGGGGCAGGGGGAGGTGTGACATGGCATTAACTTGGGAAAATACCATGAACAGAGTTCATAACTCCCCACGAGCAACTATCCCTGCTCAAATGGATTGAGCAATGTCCTTGGCCTTCAGGGTCACTAGTCCAACAAGGTAAGGGTTCCATTCACTTACCCAAACTTTCCCCATACCCCACTTCAAACACCCCACTTACAGCTCTGTCCAGTCAGTGCAGACCCAGACACATGATCCTGATGACTTCCTTCATAGAGCCTGATGTGATGCTACCTGTGTGCTGCCCCTGCTGCCCGCCGGTCATTCCTGCCAGCTGCTCCACTGGCCATCTGCCGCCGCTCCTACTGCCCGCCCACCGGTTGTTCCCACCAGCAGCTTCGTTGGCCGCCTGCTGCTGCTCCTATTGGCCTCCCACCGGTTGTTCCCGCCAGCTGCAATGGGTCTATCCAAGCCAAACCAGTGACTTCAGCTCTTAGTAATTTCAACTCTTTAGCTATCACCTAGGCTGGCAAAAGATTCCAGCTTCCACTGGAATAATAAAAGGACTTCTGATGGAGCCTGCTTTAGGTCTATCCTTAAAACAGGGGGGAAAGAGGCAGATTGAACACATGGCAGTGAAACAGGATTCTGATATAAAGCCCTAACTTGAATTAGCTGGTATTCCCCCTCCAATGAGGCTTACACTCCAACTCCTGTAACACTCCTCATAAAATGAGGAAGGGAAGTTGGAGGAAGAGTGCACTATTTCAAAATAAGTGCCGTGTAGACAGCACCAAAACTCAAAATAAGGTACTTCAAAATAAGCTGCTCAATTTGCGTAGCTTATTTCGAGTTAAACCCTGTTGTGTAGATGCACCCTTAGTCTCTAAGGGTATGTCTAGACTACAGAGTTTTGTTGACAAAAGTGGACTTTTGTTGACAAAACTATACCTGCGTCCACACTACCACTGAGTTCTGTCGACATAACTTCGACAGAACTCAGCAGTTTTGTCGACACTGGTAAACCTCATTTTACGAGGCATAACGCCTTCTGTCGACAGAGTTTCTGTCGACAGAAGGTGTTATTGCATGTAAACTGTCCTTTGCGTCTACACTACCATGTCGACAAAGCAGCTTGCTTTGTCGACAGAACTCAATGTAGTCTAGACGCTCTTTGTCGACAGAAGTTTTGTCGACAGTATCTGTTGACAAAACTTCTGTCGACAGAAGCCTGTAGTCTAGACGTACCCTAAGGTGCCACAGGACTCCTCATCTTTGTGAGAGTAATTCATAGATTCCTTTTGCAGTTAGTTTATTGCCCCCCCCCAAAAAAAAAACTCCACACAAAACCCAATCTTTCAAAGTTATGTTAATCCCATGTTCAAGGAGCAATGGTAAAGGCAGATATTCAAAGCCACTATGTTTTTTTTTAAGAAAAAGAGAACTGATTTTTGTCTACTGCAATAACTCCAAATTGAAAATGTATTTTAATACTAGCTAATATGTGCTCAGACACAACTAAAGAACTAATTTAACATGTTAATCAGGTCACCTCTAATCCAACAGAATAGGGTATATTTTGAGCAAGGTCAGTGTCTCAGTGCAAATGCTGTTCTGAGGGGAGTAATATATCAGACATGTTTATGCCAGGGAGACTGTTGGAAAGTTCTGTTTACAAGATCAGTTGGGGTAACTTTTGCCTTTATTATTAAAACATTTTTGGGAGTAAATCTGGTCTGCAAAATAGTTTTGCCACATTAGTGGATATTATTACATGCTAACATCTGTTCTTTGTTTTGTAATGTATTAACATCTTAATATAAGAATCCCAAGAAATAGTTAGTTTATTTGAATGCTTTTACTAGAAAAAAATGCTGCACTTGCTAAAGCTAAAACTGATATGGTCATTCTTTTAATGTAAGACTAAGGTGTCCTTTCGTAAAAAACCTTGTGGCGGCTACTGGATGTAATTAAGAGACAAAAAGTGAACTACAGTTACAAAGGAATATGGTAAATTTAGGAGCAACTGCATTGCATTTCTGTCATCTCTCTGATCTAGAAATTGGAGAAAAGGAAGAAAACACTTTGAAGGCAAAGAACTTGTTAGTTAAGTGGCTGTCTGGTGATCAGAAACAGTAGCGTACAGTAAATACCTTTTTTGTCAAAAGCTCATATCTTGTGTACTGTTTGCAGGGCTGACAAAGTCAACTTCAATTGAACTCTGGTTTCACAGAGTATCAGCACTAGTTTCTACAGATATAAACAACCAGCTCAGGTCCTGTGTTTTTTTTAATAATCTGTGGAACCCAGTAAAATGGCAAAAATTTGACCCTAAATACATTGTCCCGAGGTGTATGTATAAGGGTGATCTGTTGTAAACTGTAGGTGATGTGTCTGCCTCTTTCAGAGCAGAACCTCTTTGTGAGCTTCCTGTGTGCTTCCCTCTGGATTGGAAGATAGAGGTAGTTTATTCTGGGAAGCTGTGAGCTAGATAGGGCATCACCTCTGAATATTTACCTAAATAAATGTTCCATTTCTTGCCTAATCCAAGATGTGTTGCATCTGCTTCTCTAATAAGACTAGAACACAACCTAATGGAAGTTTGTTTTGTCAGAGCACCATAGTCATGGGAGTTGGTGGTTAATCTTCACAGCTGCACATCATCTGAAACCTAAAGGCCCTTTTACATGTCAGAAAGGTCCCCATTCTCTAATATTCTTATTTCCACTGCTCCTACACACATTGAAATCAGCTATCAAAGTGGCGCTAAAGCAAGCCCTTGAATGGAGGTGTGTTACCACAGAGGCTGTGTAAGTAGCACAGATGCACTCAGTCTTTGTGTAATATGCCATATCTCCATGACTGTTCCAAAATCTTTGAGACTTTTCCTATGGAAATCAGAAATTGGTCCATTTAGAAGGCCACACCTTCTGCTTGCTCTACAAAGTATTGAGAGAAGGGGCCAAACTGCCTCAGCCCAGATGGGGTAACTCTGTGGAAACTTAATGACTTGAAATGAAAGGGCCATGTCATCACTGGGACAAACCTCTTCTATGGATTCTTTTTCCATGTAACTGGATTATTCCTTAGCATCTCTAAAACAATGGCCAATATATTTTTCACGCATATGAGCTATGTCTACACTACCCAATTTTGCACAAAAAGTATGCAAATGAGGCGAAACATGGGCTATCATTGTGCCTCATTTGCATAATTAACGAGTCTCCATTTTTGCGCAAGAAAAAAGTGCAGAACAGCTCTTGTGCAAGAAGGGTTTTTTTGTGCAAAAAGGAGCCATGTAAACGGAGCCATGTTTGTGCAAAAGCTGAACCTCATTATGCAAATGAGGTGCGGTGATATGCCACACTTCACCTCATTTGCATATTTTTTGTGGAAAACGGGAGCAGTGTAGACATAGCCATACAGAATGTCCTCAGCTTTCATCCATAGGATTTACAGGTGCTAAGTACCTTTGAAAAATCAGGCCTTGTGGGAATTTGTTTATACACATGCATGCTATACATCCTTGCTACGTGTATTCTAGCAACATAGCAACTACAGAGTGTTGCGGGAGGAAGGGGCAAGGAGAAGGAAGTGTTTAATTGCAGATGAACAATCACAAATATTTGCATGGAGGAAAATGTCCTAGTTTACTACAAGCAGGATAAAGGTAGTCCTTAGACTTAAAAGCTCAAACTCAGTAACATAGTATTTGCCTAAAATGTGTCATTACCATGGACAGAAAAAATTGAGTGCCAAATCTTTCCTCCAACCACACTATCTTAGAGGAAGATTTGCTGACATTTAAATAGAATGGTATCCTACTATGACAGAAGAATGCTTTATTTTTTAATACCTCTGAACTATGCAATGACCATGGTCAAAAATGTTTGTGGTGTGAAAATGTGGGTTCTCTTCCCTCGTGTTTTTTGTTCATGATAATGATACTGAAATTTTTAGTCCATGCTTGATCTAAAAAATATGTATAATTTCTGGAGACAAGCCTTTGTTTATGCTGCTACAGATGGCTGGAATAAATTAGTGGACTCGCTAAAGAGCAGTTCATTTTAGTTTAAAAATTAATTTGGATACTTATCAAAGCTCATAGGTTGGCCATTTTATGTTATTTTTATTTGGGTACGAAATTGTAAAGCACAAAAAACATGTTAAAATAACAGTCAGGGTTTGAATTTACCATCCTGCCTCCTCCCCAAAAAGAAGAATTTATAGTTCCACCCACAACACATCCTATTGTGCATATGTACTGTAGAATATAGTGGGTTATTCTGCAGAGCTACCTTCTCTGGAGACCACTGCTAAATCCCATTGTAAAGGGGCAGATTAGCAATGCAGATTTAGGATGAACATTTAATTTCTTTGCTAATGGAAATTTAAATCATACACTCACTCCTAAATTTAGGAAGACACACACAAGGATTTAGTTACTAGTTGGAATTAGTGGGAGATAAGAATCAATGCAACTATTCACACAACTTTGAAAAAAATTAATAGTCATTATTGACTCAAAGTCACTATTGCCTGGACTGTTTTATGATGATTTTCACTTTAAACCCATGGAGGAGAGCTTTGAAAAGACCAGACACCGCTACTTGATTTCTTTTCCCACTCTCCCCAAACCTTGAGAGACCTTATGCCATTAGAGCATTGTTATACCTGAGTTCTATCACATTCTATTCCTGTCATGTCCTATAGGATAACTTTTTTAAAGTTTTTGACTGCCAGACTTTATTCCAAAAAACACTACGGCTACGTCTACATTGGCCCCTATTCCATAATAGGGATGCTAATGTAGCACTTGGGAATAGGCAAATCTGCGGGGGATTTAAATATCCCCCGTGGGATTTGCATTTTCATGGCTGCCGCTTTTATCCGGCTTGTAGATAAGCCGGAGAAAAGCGCCAGTCTGGACACGATCCTCCAGAAAATAAGCTCTTTTCCGGAGGATCTCTTATTCCTACTTTTCCGGAGGATCGCGTCCAGACTGGCGTTTTTCTCCGGCTTATCTACAAGCCGGAAAAAAGTGGCAGCCATGAAAATGCAAATCCCGCGGGGGATATTTAAATCCCCCGCGGATTTGCCTATTCCCAAGTGCTACATTAGCATCCCTATTACGGAATAGGGGCCAATGTAGACGTAGCCTACATGTATAGACTTGACCTGATATTTCTTTTTCCTTCAATATTAACTGTCTCTGCCCATTGAGGGATTTGACTCTCACTTGGGACTCTGCCATGCCTTTGACACCACAAGTGCAGTTATCACAAGTATGATTTATTTTTTAAAGATATTGTAATAAAAGTGACTAGGTTTTATTATTTGTTTAATCTCCTGTGTATCTTTCCATAGACAATTTATAACTTTGGCTACATCTAGACTGCAGGTTTCTTTTGGAAGAAGCTTTTCTGGAAGAGATCTTCTGAAAAAAATACTTCAGGCAGGGCTTTAGGTCACCATTTGCTTCCGAGTGCTGGTGCAAGAGTCTAGCACAGACATGTGCTTAAAGGAACCCCCCGGACTGCCATTTCTCTGCTTCTGCTGCTGTGTGCTTGCCTACCTCTTTGAGGGACAGCAAAGCTCTTGCAGTGTGTGCTGTGGTTGCCCAGCTTTTTCGGATGCCACAGCTTTTTCCTTTGTGCCATAGAGCTGGAGCTGCCTCTGGGCATGAGATGTCACTACACAGCTATGCTGAAGTTTCTGCAGCACTTTGTGCCAGTTGCCTTCCTGGTTCTGACCAAGCTCAACCTCAAGCTCATTCTTGGGACCCTCTCCCTGGTGAAGGAGCAACACCCTTGCCACCGTGACCCTCAATGGAGAGGCATTTCTGAAGGATGGACACACGTTCTAACTGGTGAGACTGGTTGGTCATGGAGCAGTGGGATGCCCAGCAGTGGCTCCAAAATTTCTGCATGAGGAAGGCCACCCTTTTGGAACTGTGTGCCTGGCTCACCCCTGCCCTCTGATAACATGACACCCACCTGCAGCCTGCCATGCCCCTGTAAAAGCAGGTCATCATCACCGTATGGAAGCTCGCCATCCTCAACAGTTACTGGTTGGTGGGTAACCAGTTTGGCATGGGGACGTCCACCGTCGGGGCTCTCCTCATGGAGGTAAGGCACTCTTGGGCTGCAGTCCCTGCTGGGCGGGAGGGAGTCCTGTAAAAGGGGGACCCTCAGGAAAGGAGGATTGGAGAGTGTAGGGGGTGGAGTGTGGGTAGGGAGGAAGCCCTGTCCCAGGGGGTTATGCCGTCCTGCCCTCACACAGCCCTGCTGCTGGGGGGTGAGATCTCATAGGGCGTGGATCCTGGGGTGCTTGAGGAGTGGCAGGTGATGGGAAGGGGCAGGAACCTAACAAGGACTCAGGCACTCCCTCTCTCATTCTCTGTTTTGTGTGTGTGTGTTTGTTTCCTTCTGCAGATTGTGAGGGCTATCAGTTCCATCCTGCTGCCGAGGATCATCTGCCTGGGAGACCTGTATATGACTGTGGCCAGATTTGCTGTCCCAGGGTTCCCAAACTGCAGGGGAGTGATTGATGGGACCCACATCCCAATCCGCACATCTCAATATCAAGCGGCCCAGTACATCAACCACAAGGGTTACTTTTCTATGGTGCTGCAAGCCCTGATTGACCATCGTGGACAGTTCATGGACATTTTTGTTGGGTGGTCAGGAAAGGCACACAATTCCTGGATTTTTTTCAAAACGACATCCTCTACGGGAAGCTGGAGGTGGGCACATTCTTCCCCCGCTGGGACTTTGCAGTTGGGGACATGCAGATGCCACTATGCATTGTGGGAGATGCAGCCTACCCCCTGATGCCATGGCTAATGAAGCCTTATACCAGTCACCTGGACCCCAGCAGGGACCAATTTAATGTCCACCTAAACAGGGCCAGGATAGCGGTGGAGTGTGCCTTCAGCCACCTCGAGGCACAGTTCAGATGCCTCCTCACCCATCTGAACGTGGGGGAGCACAGCATCCTTTAGATGTTGTCGGCAAGTTGTGTTCTCCACAACATTATGGAGAGGAAGGGGGAGGCCTTCCTCCCTGGGTGGGAGGCAGATGCCAGCTGTGAGGGGAAACCCTTCAAGCAGCTGTGAACAGCTGCCATCTGTCAGGCTCATCAGGCCAGGGTGTGCATCGGGGAGGCCCTGAGGGACAGTTTTTCTCAAGGACCCCAGTAACTCTCCCCAGGGCCTCCCCAGTAGGGGCCTCTGGCTTGCTGCACTATCCCTTTTGCAGCACAACCCCTCCCTTTGCCCCTTCCCTGACCTCTCAATAAATAAACCTGTTTGGTTTTGAACAAAATAAATTTTGTATTTGTGTTTTAGGGGGGGGGAAAGAGGTAGGGGTACAGGGAGGAAGGCTCCTAATGTGGAGGAGGAGGGGGGCTCGGAGTGGCATTGGGGCTGGCTGGGTGTGCCACCTTGGGTGTGGGGACCTTGTTGGACTTGATGTTGGGTGGTTCCAGGGACCACAGCGGGGTGAGTAGAAGGGGGAGTTGGAGTGGGGGCAGGGATAGCAGGGGGAGGGGACATGGGCATAGCAGGGAGAACGGGAGGGTGGTAGGTAGGAGCAGCAACCGCACCCAGGTGTGCCATCATTTCTCTCATGATGGCCCACATGCTATCGCACCACTGCATGTGCTGGTCCCACACAGTTCCGCCACTCTGTGTCCTCCTGGATCTTCTGTACCAAGGTCTGCTGCATGTTGCGCAGGATGCTGACATGCTGCCTCACCATGTCTTCATCGACACTGGGAGCTTTCAGGGCCCCTGGGTTCTGGTGGCTGTCTCAGTTGGTGTGGCTTACCTCTCAGTCCCGACTGGTCCGACTGTGGAGAAAACAAAGAGAGAGCGGTAGTCAGTCATCCATGCAGACACAATCCCTGAGGCCATGCCCTCCTCTGTGAGCAGCAACCAACAGTCCTAAGGCCAGAGAAGGGAGCTGTCCTGGGAGCAAGGCCACGTGTGGCCCGGAGCCCCAAGGTGCCCAGGAAACCATGCTGCCCACCAGCGGCGGATATAGGGCAGGGCGAGCAGGGCAGCTGCCCTGGGCCCCGTGCTTCAATAGGCCCTGCGCCAGCCCTGCTCGCCCTGCCGTATATCTGCCGCTGCCTGCTGCCCTTACTTGCTGGAGCTGCCTCCGCCAGTGCCCTTCGCTGTGTGTCCACGAGCGGCTCTGTTAGCCAGTGGTGCACTCGGTGGCAGATAGTTGCCATGGAGGCGAAGGGTGACGTCTGGCCATGGCGCCCGGGTATTCCTCTGCTCCAACCTCCTGTCCCACCCAGAGAGAGGCTGGGGGTGGTGCGGTCTCTCCCCTGGGGGGAGCCCAGACCCCTTTCCCACCATGCCCAGGGGCAGAGCGAACCGCCTGCCAGGGAGACCCCATCTCCTCCTGCCAGTCCCCACCTCCCCTCACTCGTGGGTGCAGCGCAACCCAGCTCCACAGACAGCGCCCCACCCCCCCACACACATCCCTGGAAGCAGAGGGAGTTGTCAGCTGCCCCCGCCCAACCATAAGCTGTTGGAGAGGCTGAAATGGTAATGGTAACACCCAACGCTGCCTACTCCCCCAAGTCTCAACACCCACACTCCACCTGGCCCCCGCAAGTCCCAATGCTGCCTGGCTGCAGAGCACCCAACGCTGCCTGGCAAATACCAGCCATGGGCAGCCAAAGAGAATCTACTGTGAGCCAGGAGCATTTTGTAGGTCTTTTGGTTATATCAATTGAAAACGACCTGTGTAAAGAAATGGACGTTATTGACATAATTGAAGAGTGTGCTGCCAAAAGAGCTAGACAGCTATAGTAGACTTAAATACAAATTAAAATATTTAATTATTAGAGCAGAATTGTGTTTAAGAATGAATTACAATATAATTAAAATAAAAATTATCCAACTAAATTAAGTTTCTATCAAATTTACCCAATTCACATTTAATATGAAAAATAGCCTTCCATTTGCGCATTTGATGCCTTTTTTCTATTTTGTCTCCAAAGGGGGGCCCCGCAAAATTGTGCTGCCCTGGGCCCCGCAAAACTCTCATCCTCCCCTGCTGCCCACTTCCCCTCCCCCCGGCCCATGGACAAGCAGGCAAGGGAAGTGTCCGGCCACACTGGGATCCCACCGTGGGTAGCAGAGGAGCCAGGAGCAGCCTGGCCCTCCATGAGGCCCACACACACACTTGTGCCTGGCAGCACTGCCCGTGGGAGTGGGTGCTGCTTTGCATGTACAGGCATGACCGTATGCTGTATGTGGGCACTCCTGAGGTCTGGGGTCGTGCCTGCACCCTTATGGCTAGCCTGCTTCCAGCCATGGCAGGTGGTAGGAGGGTGTCTCTCCCTCCTTCGCCCCCTCCAGGGTCAGATATCTGTATGGCCTCCCCTGAGCCTGAGAGTAGGATTGTGGGCATGCTCAGGGGCTGCTTTCTAAGTCCATGTGGTGCACATTAATTCTGCACATGGTTCCATATCTACGGACTGCAGCACAATGTGCAACCCAAACAAGCTGAGCAACGCTCGCACTCCTCCTCTGAGCCCACTTCCCCCACCCTGTGTGCATGACAAACTGAGAGCACTCACCTGAAGATCCCTCCCCAGCATCAGAGGCGGCCTGGGAGAGGTCCAAGCTGACAGGAACTGGCTCTAAGGACAGCATAACGGTGGCCGTATTGTCCGCCTCCTCCTCCTCCTCTGCCGTGACCTCCATCCAGGGGACGACAGGTGTGTCGAAGCCAGAGTCCATGATGACGGGTGGGGAAATGGCTTCTTTATCTAGGACTTGGTGCAGCTCCCAGTAGTAGGGACAGGTGTGGGGTCCTGCCATGGAGCGCGAGTTGTGCTCTCTGGCCCTCATGTATCCTTGGCAGAGCTCTTTGATCTTACTCTGGACCTGTTCCAAGTTCTGGGGTGGGTGTCCATGCTCCACCAGGGACTCAGCCATGCACCCAAAAATGTTGGCATTATGCCACTTGCAGCAGAGATACTGCAGTGTCTCCTCCTCCCCCCACAGCTCAAGGAGGGACAGGATCTCCGCTCTGGACCAAGAGAGTGCCCTCCTCTTGGTCCCCCTGGCTGGGTACTGGAAGACCTGCAGCTGCTCCTATGAAGGCCAGGTTGGTCATGGGGGGGGAGGGTGGGGGTTGTGGCTCAGCCATTGCTGAATGTTTGCGTAGCAGGGAGAGCCACTTCATTAGGTGTTGCTCCCAGGGCTGGCTTCCTGCCACAAGGCTTGTCCAGAATGCCTGCAGCTTTAAGAGGGGCCAGGAGACAGGAAGTAAGAGTTGTGATTACTTTGGATGAAGTGGCCACCAGGGCACCTGTGCTTTTTCCTGGAGGCCTTTTTTCGAAATAAAACCCTCTTTCCCATCCACACACACCTTTTTCCGAAAGAGCTCTTTTGGAAAAAGGCTTCTTCCTTGTAGAAAGAGGATTACCAATGTCAGAAAAAACCCTCTGTTCTTTTGATTTTCTTTTGAAAGAACATGATTGCAGTATGGACGTAATTTAATTTTTTTCAGAAAAATGGCCTTTTTCTGGAAAAAAAAAATAAACCTCTGTAGTGTAGACATACCCAGAGATGATACTTCTGAATGGGCTTGAAAGTCCTCTCTAAGGCTACGTCTAGCCTACATGCCTCTGGCAACAGAGGCATGTAGATGAAGCTACCAGGCATAGGCAAATGAAGCGCCGATTTAAATAATCGCTGCTTCATTTAAATGTACATGGCTGCCGCGCTAAGCTGATCAGCTGTTTGTCGGCTCAGCGCGGTAGTCTGGACGTGCGGGTGTTGACATCAAAGGAATTTGTCAACCACCCAGGTAAACCTCATTCCAGGAGGCATACCTGGGTGGTCAACAAATGCCTTTGATGTCGACACCCGCACATCCAGACTACCACGCTGAGCTGACAAACAGCTGATCGGCTCAGCGCAGCAGCCGTGTACATTTAAATGAAGCGGCGATTATTTAAATCACCGCTTCATTTTCCTATGCCTGGTAGCCTCATCTACATGCCTCTGTCGCCAGAGGCATATAGTCTAGATGTAGCCTACAGGAGTTAAGAGCAAAGATACTACTAATTTTGAAAAATAAAGTAAGTCCTGCTTTATTGTATCAGAGAATTAAAACAGTTTTATGGATGGGTAAAGGAATCTTGTTTTAAGGGTTGGAAAGTCCTCTTTCAGTTACCATTGATAACTGAAACAGGTTATAAATAGACAAAGTTGAGCGATCTCAACTAATCCTTATGAAACCAAAGAAAATTGTTAAATTCATTTACTTGAATGAAACTATTCAAGGAGCTCTGATTAATATTAATCTTAAATTCAATTTAATCTTTCTTTATTAAGGTTGCATATGTGTCCTTTCCATGAATACATTGTCTAAATAATTTTTCTGTATAACAAGAGAAGCTGTTACTTATTTTAAAACTGTACTTCACTCACATTTCAATATCCCACTGAAATTATTACAAGAAAACTTTAAATCTAGTGTACTGAAAACTTTAAATTTGTAAAGTTACAGTTTGATTGTAAGGGATTTCCTAGTCCTGCTTGCAGGTTAGGAAGTTTGGTCAGGAAACATGCAATCTGGATTTTTTGCAGTTAGCTGGAAGAGCCAGCCTAAACCAAGATGTAGTGAGTTAAATGACTCTGTCTTGGGAGCAGCCTGCTTTCTCTCTCCAAGGGGTAGCTCCTGGACCTAGCACGAGCTGGGACTGAGCAAACCTTGCTTAGTCCTGGCTCACATTGGGTCCAGAAGCCCCTGTCTGTCGGGGGGTCCCAGAAGACAGCTGGGACTCCCTGCAAACAGGGGGTGCTGCAGAGCAGCCTCTGTTCACGGCCAGCCCTGCACCGCGAATAGACGCTGCTCCAGCAGCAGCCTCTATTTGCAGTGGCCGAGGCTGACCATGAAGAGAGGCTGCTCCCACAGCAGCCTCTGTCTGCAGCCAGCCCAGCCACCGCGGACATGGGCTGCCGCTGCAGCAGCCTGTTATAGCTTTTCCACACTGCTGCCTCTGATAGAGGGTGTTGTGGGGAACCATCTTTTTAAGCCGGTGTCCCCCTACCCCCACACCGGCTCCTGCCCCTTCCCCCCTTTGCTGCCTCTAATATGGGGGGTAAATGCAAGTAGTCAACTAATCGACTACTCTTTAACATCCCTTCTGAACATAACAACTAGTGATAAGAAATGGGATATTTTAAGAATAAATATAAAATGGCTACATGTGGCTATATCAACTGTGATGGTAGCGAGAGGTATTTGCAACATACTTAGATTTAAGCAGTACTTTCATAAAAATGTTACAGATGGGTAAAACTACATTTACCATGGTTTATCACAAGAACCTGGTGGCCTTCTGCAGTAAACCAAACTAATTTGTCTTTGAGAGTAAGTTGCCCCGAATTAAGTGGTGGTTGAATGTTATATATAACAAGGAAGTGCCACTAGAGGGAGCGGCACACACTTCTCTGTATGAATCCACACAAAAGAGGTGTCAGTTTGAAAATAAACTGATTTGATAGTAGTGTCTTTGGGAAGAAAGGTATTAGTAGATGGGTTAAAAGAATGACATGTATCAGTACCTTTTACTGGATCCATGCATGGTGCCATGTTTCTGTTGTTTAGGGACATCGCAAAAGGCCCAAACCATAACATGGTTCCAATAATAACAAAATAAGTTAAAGGAGGATAGTTCCATAAGAATGGCCACACTGGATCAGACCAAAGGTACATCTATCCCAGTATCCTGTCTTCCAACAGTGGCCAATGCCAGATGCTCCAGAGGGTGTGAACAGAACAGGTAATCATCACACGATCCCTCTCCTGTCATCTATTTCCAGCCTTTGAGAAATTGAGGCGAGGGACACCATTCCTATCCATCTTGTCTAACAGCCATCGATGGATCTAATCTCCATAAATTTATCTAGTTCTTTTTTGAAACCTGTTAAAGTCCTGGTCTTCACAACATCCTCTATCAAGGCGTTCCACAGGTTGACTGTGCGCTGTGTGAAGAAAAACTTCCATTTGTTTGTTTTAAACCTGCTACCTGCTAATAATTTCATTTGGCAACTTCTAGTTCTTATGTTATGGGAACAAGTATGTAATTTATCCTTATTCACTTTTTCCACACCAATCATGATTTTATAGATCTCTATCATATCCCCTCTTAGTCTTCTCTTTTCTATGATGAAAAGTCCCAGTCTTTTTTTCTCTCTTTTCACATGGGACTCATTCCAAACCCCTAACCATTTTTGTTGTCCTTTTCTGAACCTTTTTCAATGCCAATATATCTTTTAGAAATGAGGTGATGACATCTCTACACAGTATTTGAGATGTGGGTGTACCATGCTTTTATATGGACTCAATTAGATATTCTCTATCCCCCTTTTTAATGATTCCTAGCATTCTGTTTTCTTTTTTGACTGCTGCTGCACATTGAGTGGATATTTTCAGAGAACTATCCTCAATGAATCCAAGATCTCTCTCTTGAATAGTTACAGCTAAATTAGTCCCCATCTTATTGTATGTATAGTTGGGATTATTATTTTCAATGTGCATTACTTTACATCTATCAACATTAAATGTCATTTGCCATTTTGTTGCCCAATCACTTAGTTTTATTATCTCTTTTAGAAGCTATTCACATTCTGCTTTGGCCTTAACTATCTTGAGCAGTTTAGTATCATCTGCAAATTTTGCCATCTTATTGTTTCCCTTTCTCCAGATCATTTATAAATGGGTTGAATAGGATTGGTCCCAGTACAGACCCTTGGGGGATACCACTAGTTACCTGTCCCCTTTCTGAAAACTTGCCATTTATTCCTACCCTTTGTCTCCTGTCTTTCAACCAGTTATCAACCCATGAGAGGACCTTTCCTCTTATCCCATGACAACTTACTTTACTTAAGAGCCTTTGATGAGGGACCTTGTCAAAGGCTTTCTGGAAATGTAAATACACTATATCAACGAGATCCCCCTTATCCACATATTTGTTGACCCTCTCAAAGAACTCCAGTAAATTAGTAAGGCATGATTTCCTTTTACAGAAACCATGTTGGCTTTCCCCCACAACAAATTATGTTAATCTACATGTCTGACAATTCTATTCTGTACTAGTTTCAACTAATTTGCTCAGTACTGACATTAGACTTACTGGTCTGTAATTGCCAGGATCACCTTCAGAGCCCTTTTAAAATATTAGCATCACATTAGCTATCTTCCAGTCATTAGGTACAGAAGCTGATTTAAAGGCTGTTACAAACCATGAATAATAATTCCGCAATTTCTCATTTGAGTTATTTCAGAACTCTTGGGTGAATGCCATCTGGTCCCAGTGACTTGATACTGTTAAGCTAATCAATTTGTTCTAAAACCTCCTCTAATGACACCTCAATCTGGGATTCAATTCCTCCTTTTCAGCTTTTCTTACATTTTTACACTTAATTTGACAGAGTTTATGCTCCTTTCCATTTTCCTCACTAGGATTTAACTTCCGCTTTTTAAATGAAGCCTTTTTATCTTATGCTGCTTCTTTTTTGGTTGTCTTACTGTGTTTTTTATTTTGGGATATACATTTAAGTTGGGCCTCTATTATGGTGTCTTTGAAAAGTTTCCATTAAGCTTGCAGAGATTTTAATTTTGTCACTGTACCTTTTAATTTCTATTTAACCAACTTACTCATTTTTGTGTGTAAGTTGTGTGTAATAAGTCACTATTTCCAAGTGGTCCAATTATATTTATTTGTTGGACCAGATCCTGTGCTCTAGTTAGGACTAACTAAAGAATTGCCTCTCCCCTTGTGGGTTCCAAAACCAGCTACTCCAAGAAGCAGTCATTTAAGGTAAAATGGCTCCTATTGGGAGAGGCAAGGATAGTGTTTCTAGCCCCTTTTTGCCAGAAGCTTGGAAATGCCTCTTTTGTTTATTCCTTTTGAAGTACCTGGCATTGGCCACTTTCAGACTCCCCTCCCATAGCTGAGATAGAGTCCAGAAATCCTATAGCCTTGTGGAAACTATTTCATATTTAGCTAGAAGCCATCTTGTATAACAGAAACCATTTCAGCTTTTCTCTTTAGCACGTAGACCAGTGTGAACTTTCTGCCACCCCGTGAGAGAGGCCTACAGGATGGGCTATTGGAATGTGTTAATTGGGCTGGTTGAGAAAGGAGATGTACTCCCTCGTACCTGTCCACCATCTTGCTGATAAAGCTTTGTTTTTCCAAGTTTAATTGATGATTTCTGTAATTGGATGCCTTGACATCAGACTGTTTGGCTAAGGGTATAAAGATACTAGGATTGATTGTATTAGCCAGCCTTACTGGGCCCGGCTCTGCTGGGACCACATTTAGCTCACTTTGCTATATTGATCAATAAAGCTGTCTGTTTAGCCGCCTAAACTGAGTGAGGTCTTTGCTTCAACAGTCTCTATATGTGGAGGTGGGGGAATATTACTAGGGGTCAGATTTGCAGAGCAGTTGAGGGATGGAAAGAGGGGAAGGCTGCCTTCCTCCACAGAATGGGGTATGTGCCACTTTTTAGTTTCACCTTGTGTAAATGGTGGATTCCCCATATCTTGACATCTTTTGATTCATGATTCGAGGACTTCAGTAACTCAGCCAATGAAGGTGGGTCTGTGGTCTGCAACGTGCAGGTCAGATCAGATGATCTTGAGGGACCCTTGTATTATTGAAGTCTGAGACCCATCTTTTGGCTTGCTCTTGGACTCTGACTCTATCTTTGACCTGTGTTTCTGAATCTTGCTCTCTGTTAGGCACAACTTTCCCATGCTATAAGCCTAAGGGGGCTTTGTTTGGAGAGGCGGCATTGTCATGCCAACAGAAATTCCTTCTGTGCATTGAAGCTAGGGGGGATATGCTGGCACAGCTATGTCAACATAGGCTCTGGAGTATAGACACAGTCTTGGCTTTCATTGGAAAAGTGTTTCAAGTCCCCTGGTTAGCAGAGAAAAGGCTGAAAACAGGATCAGAATGTGTCCTCAACTCTCAGAAAGCAAAGACACATAAAACAACGCAAAACAAATTATATATTTCTCATTCATCTCATTTTAAGCCAGTTGCTATGTCTGAGGTTAGCTGTGCCGCCAGGGTGAAGAATTTTGTGCCACTGTTCCATCTATTGGAGGCTAAGATTCATTTTCACTGTTCAAGGAAATTACAGAGGAGGCAGCAGCCTGCAAGAGATGACAGAGTTCATAGAAGGTTGTATAAAAATTCTCACCTGGTGAGTAGGAGTCTTTGACCTGGTGAATAGGAGACTCAGGACCAAGTCTCTACACTTGCTGGTTCAGTTCAGGGGCATGAACTGGAATCTTCTGCCTCGAAAATGATTTTCCCAGCTAGTAGTTATTCTGTGGTCCATTGTGTTTTCTCACCACAAATTTCTCAAAAGGCCTAACTTTCTTTCTGCTTAGGATTTGAAGTTCATTTTCATTCCAGGCAAAATTTTGCAAAACAGATTTATTGTTTTATGGCCAGACTCAGTTACTGACCCTCATGCACTTTGTGGGTCATGGAGAAAAACAAATACATAGTCTATGGTAGCCACTTCTAATGCCTGAGTGCGTTGTCATGCTTATCGTGAAAGAATGGATAGAGGGCTAGGCAGGGGCACCACACCTCCACACAGCCCAGTTCTATCTGGGTGAAATAATAAAATACAGGTTGCACAGCAGTCCAGCAGGGGAAACAGGGCCATGCGCCAGCCTGGCAGGGGCCCTGCATGAACTGGGATCCAGAGCCATGTGGCAGCCTGGCAGAGGGCTAGAGCCCAGCAAGCAGGTGAACGGGCGCTGGAGCTGAAGCTGGGGCTGCAAAGCAGCCTGACAGGGGAGTGGGATCTAGGGCTGCGCTAGTTCAGCAAGGGGACTGGACTCTGGCAGCCTGGTGGGTGGGGCAGCAGCCTAGGCAGAGAGCAGGAGCCCAGCAGAAGAGCTGGACTGAGGCTGCACAGCAGCCCTCTGATCTGGGAACATCAGCAGGCAGCCTGGCTGGAGCTGTCAGCAGGGTGACCAGCTGGGTCCAGAAGTGGAGCCAGCAGAGAACTAGAAAGCTGGTTGCAGGAACACCTCCTCCCCTGGTCAGGCAGTTCCCTCTCTCGAGACTGGTCAAATCCCAGGGGTGCTGGATCAGGGAGATCCAACCTGTACCTTTTCTTCTCCAATAGGAAACTTAGGGTGATCATACATTCTGTTTTGGCTGCGACAATAACTTTTAAAAGCCCTGTCCTGATTGCCCTGATGTGGTATATCCCCACCACAAGCGCTCCAATGGCCCAGGAGAGACAGTGGTGTGGTTCCAGTTTCAAGAGCAACTTAGGCACTTGGGCACAGATTCTCAAAGATATTTAGGAGCCTGACTTCCATTGAAATAAATGGGAATTAGGAGCCTAAATACCTTTGAGTATCTGGGGCTCTGGAATCAATTCTGACGAGACTTAAGCTCCTAAATGCCAGAGACATTTTGAAAAAATAAGGCTTGGCCTCCTAAATGATTCAGACCCTTTTGTCAGCATTATCCATAGTCACCTCTGAAAGACAATTCCTCCCCTGTTTCTTTGAGCCCCTGGGGTAAGGATTTGTAGCTTGCTTCTACTATCAGTGTCTCATGGGCTTAGTGTGCTGGTCGACAAGTATGAGGTGAAGACCTGACTCAGCACATTCCCCACCTACACCCTGCTCACCTGCTGTGGGAAAGGGTTAAGCAGCTGGGGTTATGTCTACCCTGCAGGCTTCTTGCACAAGAACTTTTTGTGGACGACATCATCCACAAAAAGTTCTTGTGCAAGAGCGTGTCCACACTGACATGGAATAGCCATCAGAGCACCTGTGCTTTTTCCGATAGGGGTTTCTTGTGCAAGAAACCCCTGTTGTCCATCCACAAATGCCTTTTTGTGCAAGAACTCTTGAGCAAAAAGGCTTATTCCTTGTAGGAAGAGGAATAACTCTTGCACAAAAATACCTGTCTTCTGATGATCTACTGTATTTTCTCTTGCATGAAAACATGCTTGTAGTGTGAACGCTCCATGAGTTTTTGTGCAAAAATGGTTATTTTTGTGTAAAACCTCTTCAGTATAGACATAGCCTCAGGGCCAGCCCAAGCCATTCATGTGCCTCAGGCCCCAGGAGCGTGGCGCTGCCCCTGGGAGTGTGGCGTATGCATAGCTCCGCCCCCGGGTACACGGTGCCCCCAGGCACACGGCGACCCTGGGCACCTGGCGCATACGTGGCCCCACCCCCACCTGGTCCGGCAGCCCCATGTGGTGCTCCCTACAATGGGGCGCCCTGGGTGGTAGTCCATTCAGTCCAGCCCGTATCTTGGGCTGGCTCTGCATAGCCTGTGTGTGCCTGCTTACTCCTGCTGGACCAGATGTATGGGTCTAATGCAATGGTATATGAGTTCTTGCTCCATCTTGCTACCTTACGCAGGGTATGTCTATGCTGCACGGCTGTTGCAGGATACTGGAGGTATCCTGAAATAGCTACCCCGTGTCTTAACAAGTCGCCCATTATTTTGAAATATTTTTTAAAATAACAGGCATGCTATTTAAGCATCCCTGTAACCCACATTCCACAAGGGTTAAGGGCTATCTTGAAATAGTGTGTTATTTCAAAATAAGGCGGTATGTAAACGCACCAAATTTCAAAATAAACAATTTCGAAATAGAATCGAAATAAGATACGCAAATAGTGTAGTACAAATTGCGTATCTTATTTTGAGTTTAAGGTGCTGTGTAGATGCACCCTAATGTGCCCCAGGACTACTCATTCTTTATAAGAATCCTTAGATGATCCCAAAAACAGTCATGTACTCTGGTCAAAAGAGAGAAAACAAAGTGTGGGACTAACTAGTGAGAATGGAGGGAAATAAACAGTGGTGTCCCCCAGGAGTATGTGCGGGGACCAGTGCTGTTCAACAAATTCATAAATTATCTGGGAAAGGATAAACTGAGTTGGCAAAATTTTCAGATGATATAAAATGTATTCAAGATAGTTAAGTCCCAGACAGACTACAAAGATTTACAAAGGGATTTCACAAAATTGGGTGACTAGGCAACACAATGCCGTATGAAATTCAGTGTCGATAAATGCAAAGTAATGAACATGACAAAAATATTCCAAACATATATACAAAATTATGGGGTCTAAATTAGCTGCATCTATCAATAAAGTGATCTTAGAGTCTATGTAGATAGCTGCCTTAAAACGTCTGCTCCGTGTGTAGTGGCAATCAAAAAAGCTAGCAGAATATTGAAATTCATTAGAAAAGGGAAAATATCATATTGCTTTTATATAGTACGCTCACATATTGAATACTGTGTGAAGTTTGGTCACATCCCAAAAATATATATGGAAACTGGAAAAGTTACAGAATGGGTAACAGAAATTATTAGGAATACTGAACACACTTCATATGAGGAAAGAGTAAAAAGACTGGGACGTTTCAGTTTGAAAAAGAGATGATTAAGGGGGAAAACTCTTTGCTAGAGAGTGTTATGAAGGCAGGATATAATGGTGTTCAAAAAAGAACTAGAAACATCATGGGGTATGACTACACAGCTGTTATTTCGAAATAACTTTCCTAGCGTCTACACAAGCCACCTGCTATTTTGAAATTGAATCAAAATAGCAGAGGGCTTATTTCAAAATTGGTAAACCTCATTCCACAAGGAATAATGCCAATTTCAAAATTGCTATTTTGAAATAAGTGCTGTGTAGACACTTATTTCGAAATAGGGGGCCTCCAGCCCTTCCCAGGGTGCCCTGGTGACCACTCCGGCCTCAACCAAGAACACTCATCTCCCTCCCACCCTCCTCGGAGCCCTTAAAGGGGTAGACTCTGGCCACAGTGCCTGTGCCAGCTCCAAGCCTGCAAGCCCAGAGCCAGCAGTCACTGACCCTGACCCGGTGGCCCCAAAACATGAGCCAGCAAGCCACTGGCAGCTAGCCCTCCACCGCTCCCCAAGAGCAGTCTGCCAGCTCCCAAGAGCCTGCCAGGGCCCGGAGAAAGTGAGTGCCTTCCTGGTCCACGGTGGAGATCATGGACCTTATTCAGGTTTGGGGGATGCCCCCAATGTCCATGATCTCCACACTAGACAGAGGAATGCAGCCATCTATGGCAAGATAGCTGCCAGCCTGGCCACCAAAGGCCACAGGAGAACCCAGGGGCAGGTCTGCATGAAAATCAAGTTGGTCCAGCGAGACCCCCAATCCTGAGCCCTGAGCTTCCTCTCCCCTTTCTTCCTCTTGCTTTCCCCTTCCTGCTCCCTCCTCCCAGGTTTCCGCCTCCCCTTTCCCACCCTCTCTTCTCCCCTCTCCTGCCTCCTTTTCCCAGTCTCACCAGAGTTTCATCCCTCCCCCACAGTTTTGTTAAATAAAGAGAGTTTGTGTTCATGAAAATACATGTATTTTATTTGACATCAGGAAAGGGGGTTAGGGACAGGTAAGTGGAAGGACGTGAGGGAGGAATGAGGCACAAGCCCCCAGTGGGCAGACCAGGGAGGCTCTTAGTGCTCCTCAGGGTGGAAGCTCTCCCATAGGGCCTCCTGGATACTGACAGCCCCCCAATGGACCTCCCAGATGGCAGCCTGCAGAAAGTGAAGCCAGGCTCACAGCAACGCGTCCACAAGAAGCACCAGAGTGCCCAGGGGCAGCTCTGGCTCCATGTTACAAAGTGCTGTGGTGTCCTGAGTGAGGGCAACCAGAGCACACAGAGACAAAATGCTTTGCTGTCCCTCATCGAGGTAGGCAAGTAAGCAGGGAAAGCTGAGAACCGGCTGTCCGGGGGCAGGGGGTCCCTTTAAGCACTGGCCTCAGATAACCTCAGGCAGCAGCCACACAAAGTAACTCCTGACCTGATGCCCAGCCGGACCTGGTTCAGTCCGGCCTTAAATATGATTCAACATCCACTCAGTGTGTACGTGCTATTTTGTGTGTAGATGTGTTATTTAGAAATATCTTATAACTTTTTCAAAATTAGATATTTTGAAATAATGCTGTAGTGTAGACATACCCATGGAGAATAGGTCCCTCAATAGCTGTTAGCCAGCATGGGCAGATATCCTACACTATTTTCTGCATGTCCCTCTCCTCTGTTTGCCAGAAGTTGGGAATGGGTGATGGGATGAATTATTCATTGTCTGTTGTGTTCATTCCCTCCGAAGCGCTTGGCATTGGCCACTGTCAGAAGATAAGATACTGGGCTAGAAGGATCATTGGTCTGACTCAGGGTATGTGTACACTACAGAGTTTTTTAGAACAGCAGCCATTTTTCCAAAAAAAACCCTTGAATTACGTCCACACTGAAATTGCGTTCTTTCGAGAGAAAATTGAAAGAACAGAGGGGTTTTTCCGACATTGGTAATCTTCTTTCTATGAGGAAGAAGCCTTTTTCCGAAAGAGCTCTTTCGGAAAGAAGGCGTATGTGGATGGGGAAGAGGGAGTTTTTCTGAAAGAAGAGGAAAGAGGAAAAAGCACAGGTGCCCTGGTGGACACTATGTCCATAGTAATCACAGCTTAAATGAGAGATGGCATCCATTCTGTGTGGACGCTACCTTTTGAAAAAGCAGATCACTTTTTCTATGTGCTTTGGCAGTCTGGACACTCTCTTTTGGAAAAAGTTTTTCTGAAAGATCTCTTCTGGAGAAGCATCTTCCAAAAGAAGCCTGCAATCTAGACATGGCCTCAATATGGCTATTGTAATGTTCTTACATAGAAACCCAATGTAAATGCCCCTGCTGTAATCTGCCAGACCTCAAACCTCTCCCAGAATAGATAAAGAACCAAGGAGTTCTGAGGGGTCTCTCTCTCTCTCCAGATTAACATAGTGACAATATAAAATTTTAAACCTAACAGTGACTTGCCACAAGATGTCAGAACATGTTTGAGTGTGTGTGTGTATGTGCATGTGTGTGTGTATTATATAACTATGAATGAGATACAGGGTTCTGGACAGCTAACTTCTAAATTATCTACCAGAAAACTAGGATTTTCAAGTACCTAAGTAGCTCCTGGAATCATGGTTAAAGTTGCCCCCTTCAAACAAAATCTGAAATCGCACCCCTGCCACTGATGGTCATATGAATTTAAATTGTACTGAAGTGTGCACATCATTGATGGAGTGAGAGGAACAGAAAGAAAAATGCAAAGATGGATTTAGTACAGACTTAAGTTTGGTAATGGAGAAAACAGTGAGATTATTGTGCTAAGCAAGACACTTCTGAAGTTATATCTGTGCCATGTATTCTGAAAACCTTTGGAAAAAGAACAAACTGCAAAAGCAGGGCATAACTTCATCTGTGTTTAATGGATGGGCTACCACGACTGGTGAGCCCATTCCAAATATTGATGGCAGCATAAGAATTTGTGGCTGCTGCTTAATGCTTTTTTGTGGCTTTTGTCTTGTTACTGTTTGCTTGCTTGAAAGAGATGAGATGAATAGTCTGAGTTAAAAGTGAAACAGGAATGCAGCTGGAAGTAAACAGGTTGAATAGAGTGTGCTGTTTGCTAATTCAGAGATTTATACTCTTCTGTCATAGCTTTACAGGAGGAAGGTGAGGATTCAAATATTTGTTGCTGCCACACTTTCATTGGTTTAACATTTTTATGGAGTAGTTCTGCTCACATCAGCACATGAATATGTAATCACTTTGCATATGAAACAAAGTGGTATTTGTCTTGTGAGTGGAACAGCTTCAACATCTTTTACAATTTTCAACTTTTTACTTAGCCCATTATTTGAAAGATTTCTTCATTTTATTGGCATTTAATAGGAGTTGAAATTCTATTTTAAATCCACATATCCTTAGTTACATAAACATTTTTATTTTACTTTTGTCCTTATCTTAGATGGTACTTGAGTACTGGCTCAAGTTCAGGAGAGAGATCGTTCTTGTTCTCTTTAAAGTAGGGGTGGAGTACCTAACACCCAGGGGCCAGATGTGGTCTTGGCTTGCCTTGATCTGGTCCCCAAAGCTTGGGGCTATCCCCCCAGCATTGTGGAAGCCCTACATTGGCACTCCAGTATCCCTCGTCATCCCACTGTGGGACTGGAGCATACAAAATCTACTAGCCTGGGCCTCCCTACATTATGGTGTGTGAGAAGAATGTGGGGAGTGTCTTTTTCCTTAGTGGGGGGCCACATCAGTGAGGCTGCATCAAGACTGGCAAGGTTTTCCGCAAAAGCAGCTGCTTTTGCGGAAAAACTTGCCAGCTGTCTACACTGGCCGCTTGAATTTCCACAAGAACACTGACGATTTCATGTAAGATTGTCAGTGTTCTTGTGGAAATACTATGCTGCTCCTGTTCAGGCAAAAGCCCTCTTGCGCAAATGGGCCAGTGTAGACAATGAGGTATTGTTTTGCGCAAAAAAGCCCTGATCGCAAAAATGGTGATCGACGCTTTCTTGCGCAAAACTGTGTCAAGATTGGCACGGACGCTTTTCTTCAAAAAGTGCTTTTGCGGAAAAGCATCCGTGCCAATCTAGATGCTCTTTTCCGCAAATGCTTTTAACGGAAAAACGTTTCCGTTAAAAGCATTTGCGGAAAATCATGCCAGTCTAGACATAGCCTCAGTGTTTGGTTTTCTTTTTTTTATTTGCTTCTCACATGTGTGTGGCTCCTCACTGATTTGGCCCCTGACCCAAAAAAATTTCCCCTCCCCTGCTTTAAAGACCACCAGATAAGCTCCCCAATTACAATATTGAATACTTAATGGGGTCTTACTCTGACCAGTTATTCAAGGTTTTTTTGATAATACATAAAGCATCTTACTAATTATATGACACTAGTATCAGGCACTTAAGAGTTCTGTTTATTTACAAATTTTTATTTAAACACAAATGTACATCATTTCTAAGCACTTAAGGAATAAACAAACTACAACAGGGCTGGGCAAGATTGTGGCCCAGGGGCTGGGTTCAGCCTTCCTAACACTTTGATACAGCCCATGGTTTGCATATGGCCATTTTCCTGCTGTCTAAGCCACTGAATTTCCAGGCAGTGGCTATGGCAGCAGGATCCTATTTAAATGGCTCGTGACTCCTGGTTGCAGCATTATCTCAGCAGGGGCCAGAGCCCTTTAAATATCCACAGCAATCCCAGGCAGCTGCTAGGCAACATGGTACTGGTGAGGTAGGAAACTGTGTGAGCCCTTTAAATAGCCGCAATTTAAAGGGCTCATGGCTCCTGGCCCTGCTGCTACCATGTTGACTGGGAGGCAACCAGGGTTGTTGTGGCTATTTAAAGGACTCCAGGTCATGTAGCAGCTGGGCAATGAGCCCTCTGCTGTGTTTTTAATTCAAAACCACCAGCCCCAGGCAACTTGGGGTGAAGGGGCTGGGCTAGTCCCCAGCACCGCCCCTTCCACACTAGGCCTCACACCTTGTGGGGGCGGGGTGGAGCTAGCCTATGACTGCATACCACAGTTCATTAAGTGGCCCTATGTGTAAGCGGGGGAATGGTCCCGCTCTTGTGGGGAACTTTCCTGGCTTCTATACACCCCAGTGAAATGAACCAGCGAAAGGATCTGAGTCCCCGCTCCCACTTCCTTTACCCCACGGCTCCCTGATCCTGAGGGCTCCCCCTCCACTCTCCTGAGTAGCAGAGCCCTTGAAACCCCAACAAGGCTGGGCCCAGGTTTCCTGGGGCTTAATCCCTGACCTTGTAGTCACTAGGGGCAGGAGTTAGGGTGTCCCCACTCCGAGGTGCTCTCTTTACACTGCAGGCCTTCTTGGCCCAGTGATCACTTCATAAGGTTCAAAGCAAATACAATTTATTAAACAACAACTGATTAAAGAGAATAGAATAAGAAACAATGAGAATGGTTAAATGAGAACACACAGCCCTGCTCTGCAGCACAGGGACATCAACACAGCAGTCTGCAGAGTGTAAGGACAGTTCACAGTCTCTTCCTTAGAAGCCCTGGAAGTGCTGCAAGGGGCTGCAGGCTGGACACGCTTGCACTGGCAGTGACCACACAGCCTCAGTCTCTAAGTGGCCAGACCCCTCTCCCAGTCCAGAGCCTTTCCCCACACTTTGCAGGTCCCAGTAGCTCACCACATCCAGCTGCAGGCTGTGCTGCTTGGCCAGTTCCAGCTTCTTGTGTTGCTTCTCTGTTCCTTTTGGCTTTCTGTGCACTGCCAGTCTGCTGCTCAACACAGGGTCTGCACTGCTTGGCCTGTCTGTGTCTGGTTCTGTCGCTGCAGGACTTCTTCTTGTACTCCTCTTTCAGATCTCTGTCGTTGCAGGACCTCTCCTGCACACACCTCGCTCTGCTCTTTCAGCTCCCTGTTTGCTCAGAGAGAGAGCCAGAACAATCCCCACTTACAACCTGTCAGTCAGGCTGAGCTGGAGTGTTGACTGCTTTCCATTGTCTCTGGGGTCTGTCAGTCTCATGAACCCTTCCCCTTCTGAAGCTGGTAAACCAAAAAACTCCCACAGAGTTTTAGTAAGGGGTAACAGTCCCCTTACATATGTGAAAATTATTGTCCACTCCTAAACTAGAATGTGTTCTTTAAAGTAGCATGAGAACCAAAGTGTGTATTAATGTTTCTAATAAGTATGCTCTTAGAATTATTTTAGTTTAGTTTAAAACTGAAGTCTGCCCTTCTGTGAAGAGGGAAAGAGACTGCCCCAACTTAGTTTTCTGTGGCCTTGATAAACCAGGTGCTACACATACTTTCTGTTTAAAATCCTAGAAGAAAATTACCAAAGTCCTTAGCAATGGGGAGAAGGTTCCCTCTGTCTCCTGTTGGATATTTGTGTTTTTATCTATGGTAGCCTTACTCCAACTCTCAACTAAAAAACTTGTCCCAGATATTAACTAATATTAATTAAATAAGCTATAAAATGAGGAAGTTATAAAACTGCATTTGATCCTGCAGTTTGACCTGGAGGGTTATAAATAAAGATAGAGATAAGGAGGAGGTAATCTTCTTGTGCTTATCACATATTAGGAAACTTTTCTAAATTTCTTTAATTATTTTGAATGTCATAAAATAAGACATGCAACTAAATACAAATAGAAGCTGCAATTCTACAGGCACGATGTGAATATACAAGTATATAGAAATAGTTCTTCAAGTTCAATAATAATAGAGGTAAGTGTCTGCTATAAAATGTAAATTTAAACAATGTTAATGTTGCTTCAGTATTGAGACCTTCATCTCTCCCTGTTGATACAACATGGGAAGGCTTCTAGCACAGGAAACAAAGTTGTTGGTGGCAGACAGTGTGGCGCTTTAGTCTGCAGTTCACTCTAGAGGAGACTTATCCAGCAGTGGCAGTTTAGATCCTATGGTGAATGCTATTAAGTGAGCAAGAAATCCCATTTACACATGATTAGATCCAAAGAGTTTTCAGAACCAATACCATTCTAATGGACCTTTCAGAAAAAATGATATCTTTCAACAACAATACTATTTGTAGTATTTGTCCAATAATGAACTTCAGTGTTGGCATGTGCAAATCAATATAAATTCCATCTATAGCAGTGAGTATGGTCTTTCAAGGCAGTCATCAAGAGTTACAGCATAGCTTTGCATTCCCGCTTGCTGTGCAGTAGCCTTGTCCAGATACATGCAGAAATGCTCAGGAACCAGAAGAATGTGTAAATTAAAGAGTAGGGTAGAATACACATTCATATATCCTTCACTAGCTTCTTCTCCTACTATTTTCCTCTTTTGCCCTCTCAGTATCCTTACACTTCCTTGGACTCATTTATGTGGCACTCAATGGGCGAAACTTAGAGATAAGGAGTAGGAGGAACAAGTAAATTTGAGGGAGAAAAGAGGCACTCATAAGAATGTAAATAGTACCAACTTGGAATGTGTCCAGAATCTGGGACTGACAACTGAATTTGTCCAACTTATTGTTAAGTGTTAACCTTACTAAAACAACACTTACATTAAAATATTATTCCAGTGCATAACTCTACTGTCTAACATTAAAAAATGCCAAATTTAAGCCTGTCCATAAAACCTTAATCCTGCTTTTTGTGTGTCTGTCATGAGCAATGAAGCAAGCAGGGGATCTATGAAGAAAAGTCATCAGCAGCATAATATATGTATAAGCACAAGGGAGATGAATTAAGATCGTACTGGCATACTTAAATCTAACATCTCTTAACGTTTTGAGTACTTGACTCTATGTACAAAACCAGAATTCAGGTTGAAATTTCCTCAGTCTTTTTCCTTTGTGTAACAACCACCCTGCATGATCAGCAGGATTTGAGCC